>NC_135624.1:3635967-3938548 GCF_053574225.1 Canis aureus | reverse complement strand
ATATATATATATATACACACACACACACACACACGATATATATATTATATATATCATATATATAAATATATTTCCAGAAAATAAGTGTTGTCTCAGCTTCTTTTCCTTTAAAAGCAGAAAATAATTGTTGTTTAGGATGTATAGCAATTGGAATCCTTGTACATTGGAATGTAAAGTAGTATAGTCACTGTGAAAAATGGTATGACGGTTCCTCAAAAAATGAAACATAAAATTACCATATGATCCAGCAATTCCACTTCTAGGTATATATCCAAAAGAATTGAAGGCAGGGACCAAAAAGATACCTGTACACCAGAGTTTATTTTCAGCATTATTCACAATAGCCAAAAGGTTGAAGTAATCCAAGTGTCCACTGATAGATGAATGGATAGGCAAAATGTGGTTCTGGTATATTATTCAGCCTTAAGAGGAATGAAATTGGGATACATTCAACATACAACAGGGATGAATCTTAAAAACATGCTAAATGAAAGAGGCCAGACATAAGACAAATACTGTATGATTCCATTTATATGATAAACATAGAGTAATTGAGTTCATCGAGACAGAAAGTAGAATAGTGGTGGTTAGGGGACTATGGGAGGGGAAAATGGGAAGTTGTTGAATGCATGAAGAGTTTTTTGGGATGATGAAAAATCCTGAAGGTGAGTAGTAGTGATGATTGCCTAACAGTGTGAGTATACTTAATGCCACTTAATTGTACACTTATAAATAATAAAATAGTAGGGGTGTGCCTGGTGGTTTAGGCAGTTAAGCGTCTGACTCTTGGTTTCAGCTCAGGTCATGATCTCAGGGTCGTGAGATGGAGTCCTGGGTTGAGTTCCATGCTCAGCATGGAGTCTGCTTGAGATTCTTGCTCTCCCTCTTTCTCTGCCTCTCCCCCACATTCGTGCTTGTTCCCTTTCTCTCAAATAAGTAAATAAAATCTTTAATAATATAGTTAAAATAATAAAGTTTATGTTATAAAACATAGTAAAATAAACCTTTAGCCAATCATAAGCAGTGGGCTGTGATTCTGTGATATCTGCCTTCTTTCTTCTGAAGTTTGTCTCTTCAAAGCTGAAGAGATGTCATTAGCAGAAGTTACACCTGTCAACAAACTTGTAAACTCCTGCTCCAAAGCTGGAAACAGAGAAAAGAAAGGAAGAGGATGAAATATAGTCTTGTCTTTTCTTCCTTTCCTTTCCTTTCCTTTCCTTTCCTTTCCTTTCCTTTCCTTTCCTTTCCTTTCCTTTCCTTTCCTTTCCTTTCCTTTCCTTTCTTTTTTTCTGCCTTTTTATGACTCCTGTTTCTTGCATGAAAATAGTTAATAGACTTTCAGAAAAGGCTGTACCTCCTTACTAGCTTCAGAGCTCCAGTCCCTTAAATTTGTACTTTCTTTTTTTTTTTTTTTGTTCTACCTTCATATTTTCATATACTATTACACAGATGATTTCATCTACTTTGCAGAGAAGATTGAAATTCTATGACTGGCAGGCAGAAGACCTTACCTTATGTAGGTTCATCTTAATTTCATTTGGTGAGTGTTGCTACATAATTTTTACTTGTATTATAGAAATCAGTTTCCTCTCTAACTTTCATGTAACTTTTGAATACATCCCTTCTTATAGTTTTATAACTTTATTCCTGTAGTCATATTTTTGTTTCCCAATTCTAGAATCTTTAAAATCTCTATTTGTAAGGCTTCATTCTGTTGAAACATGCTCAGGCTTTATCTATCTAATGATTACAGGTTTTTAGACATTGCTTGGTGAGATCAGAAACCCTTTTTCTGTTTTCATCCCTCTTCCATGTTTCTTTAAGCTTTCTTTTTCTCTGGCTTTCTGGTTTTTCTATTGCTTCTGTTTCTCTGCTTTATGTGCCGTTCTTTCCAATTCATAATGGACACTGACCTTGCATTTTCTGTTTTCTATCTTCCTCCTCTCTTTTTATGTAGTTATTTCCTTGGTGAGTTTATTCACTCTTAGGCTTCAACTTTGATCGAAATGACACACAAATACACACTTTTGAGAATCAGTCTTTTGTGCTCAGTCTTATTCAGTATTTTGAATCTACTAAGTAACATTTGACTACCTTTGCTGGCTCCTCAAAAGCAGTATGTTCAAACAGAATCCCTACCTTCCATCTAACCTCTCTACTGGTTAGTGATGTCACTCTTTTGCCAGTTTGCATTTGGTGTGTGTGTCTTCCTTCTGCTTGGCTTCCTGTATTAGTTACTCTGTTCCTTAGGTACTTTAAGACCAAAAGGAAGAGAGATACACAGATTATCTTCAGTAATAGAATTTTATTGCAAGGATACTCAGGAAATGTGCATGGGGTAGCAGAGGAAGGTGCCTAGTCAACTGCTTGCCCCGTATGAGATTCAGTGTCTCTAATACTGAATTGTGGAATAGGCTCCATTAATAAAGGAAATAGCAGCTTAGAGTCAGTTGGAAGAATGACATGAGCTCCTATGGCCTTGGTTATCTTTGTTCACATAGCATTTACACTTTCTGAAATCTAAGGTTAATTGGGTCATTTTGCAACCATGAGATTTGGAATATCCCTATGGGCCATTTCAGCCCTTGTATGGATACTTTTGGCCTCTAGATCAGCTTCTAGCTACATGTACTTTTTACTGCTGGATGATAAGGCTGATTTATTTATTTATTTATTTGCTTTCATCTTTATTTATTTTTATTTATTTTTATTGGAGTTCAATTTGCCAGCATATAGCATATCACCCAGTGTTCATCCTGTCAAGTGCCCCCCCCTCAGTGCCCGTCACCCAGTCACCACAACCCCTTGCCCACCTCCCTTTCCAATACCCTTTGTTCGTTTCCCAGAGTTAGGAGTCTCTCATGTCCTGTCACCCTCACTGATATTTCCCACTCATATTCTCTCCTTTTCCCTTTATTCCCTTTCACTATTTTTTATATTTCCCAAATGAATGAGACCATGTAATGTTTGTCCTTCTCCAATTGACTTATTTCACTCAGCATAATACCCTCCAGTTCCATCCATGTCGAAGCAAATGGTGGGTATTTGTCGTTTTCTAACGACTGAGTAATATTCCATTGTATACATATACTTCAGCTTCTTTATCTACTCATCTTTCGATGGACACTGAGGGTCCTTCCACAGTTTGCCTATTGTGGACATTGCTGCTATAAACATTGGGGTGCAGGTGTTCTGGTGTTTCACTGCATCTGTATCTTTGGGGTAAATCCCCAGCAGTGCAGTTGCTGGGCCACAGGGCAGTTCTATTTTTAACTCTTTGAGGAACCTCCACACAGTTTTCCAGAGTGGCTGCACCAGTTCACATTCCCACCAACAGTGAAAGGGGGTTCCCCTTTCTCCACATCCTCTCCAACATTTGTGGTTTCCTGCCTTGTTAATTTTCCCCGTTCTCACTGGTGTGAGGTGGTTTCTCAGTGGGTTTTGATTTGTATTCCCCTCATGGCAAGTGATGCAGAGCATTGTCTCATGTGCTTGTTGGCCATGTGTAGGTCTTCTTTGGTGAAATTTCTGTTCATGTCTTTTGCCCATTTCATGACTGGATTGTTTCTTTGCTGTTGAGTTTCATAAATTCTTTATAGATCTTGGATACCCTTTATCTGATACGTCATTTGCAAATATCTTCTCCCATTCTGTAGGTTGTCTTTTAGTTTTGTTGACTGTTTCTTTTGCTGTGCAGAAGCCTTTTATCTTAATTAAGTCCCAATAATTCATTTTTGCTTTTGTTTCCCTTGCCTTCATAGATGTATCTTGCAAGAAGTTGCTGTGGCCAAGTTCAAAAAGGGTGTTGCCTGTGTTCTTCTCTAGGATTTTGATGGATTCTTGTCTCACATTTAGATCTTTCATCTATTTTGAGTTTATCTTTGTGTATGGTATAAGAGAATGGTCTAACTTCATTCTTCTGCATGTGGATGTCCAATTTTCCCAGCACCATTTATTGAAGAGACTCTCTTTTTCCAGTGGATAGTCTTTCCTGCTTTGTCGAATATTAGTTGACCATAGAGTTGAGGGCCCATTTCTGGATTCTCTGTTCTGTTCCATTGATCTATGTGTCTGTTTTTGTGGATAAGACTGATTTAATTTGAAGTAGCATATGATGAACTGTAACAACTTACAAAGGAAGAGAGATTTTTCTTTGTGATGGCACTGTGTGAGTCACTGGCATTTTGAAGTTTCATAGGGTCTCTAGTAGTTAGCAAATTTGTTTTTTCATTTGTTTATTCATTTATTTATTGAAGAAAAGTGTGTTAAACAGTAGTGTGTGAGATTCTGTTTTAGGTACTTACTGGAGATAGGCTAAATGAGACATGGTCTGTACCTTCATGGAATTACTGTTTTAGCTCTAGTGATCAGCTCATACAATAAATAAATAGTGAGGGATCCCTGGGTGGTGCAGCGGTTTGGCGCCTGCCTTCGGCCCAGGGCACGATCCTGGAGACCCGGGATCGAATCCCACGTCGGGCTCCCGGTGCATGGAGCCTGCTTCTCCCTCTGCCTGTGTCTCTGCCTCTCTCTCTCTCTCTCTCTGTGACTATCATAAATAAATAAAAATTAAAAAAAAAATAAAATAAATAGTGAAAGGAATAATGACTCAGTGTGCTAAGTGCTATGGGGCCATATTTGACAGTGAGATTAGTTCTCTGTGTTTGGGTGGATAGGTGGGTAAGGACAGTGGTAGAGGACAGAGGATTCTCTCTGCAGACATCCCAGAGAAGACTTCTGACTGTATCTTTAAAGAAGTAGTTAACTGACAAGGTCATGTAAGAGAGAATGGACATATAGAAGTATTACCTATATCTTGCATTACATACAAAAAACTATACAAAATCTGCCTTTTTAGTACAGTGATCATGTGATTTTTAAAAACTGTGTGATGTGAAAATTCAGGACCTTCAAGGTATAGTCCCACTGTGGCTAGAGTGTAGGTTATGGAAATTAGGTGATTGAGAGGATCAGCTAGATCCTCTTGTATCCTTTTATCTTGTATTTAGGAGAAATGATGATTCTTTCAGAATTTCTCTTGAATTCATTCTTTCCTGTCATTTCTGTTGTTAACTTTTTAAGCCCAGACCACATTTCTGGATTGCAAGAAACAAAACCATGCCCTAGTTTTACAGTTTTTTTTTTTTTAAAGATTTATTTATTTATGATAGAGAGAGAGGGGGAGAGAGAGAGAGAGAGAGAGAGAGAGAGGCAGAGACACAGGCAGAGGGAGAAGCAGGCTCCATGCCGGGAGCCTGACGCGGGACTCGATCCTGGGACTCCAGAATCACGCCCCGGGCCAAAGGCAGGTGCGAAACCGCTGAGCCACCCAGGGATTCCCCCTAGTTTTACAGTTTTTTAGTTCTCTTCTCCATTATGGAATTTGGCTTGTAGGACATTTAGAAGACTGGGAAGAAATCTCTGGAGGAAGAGCATGTTGTTGAACTTACACAGTTAGCAGTATTCTACTGTTACCACAATCACCATAATATACTTCAGAACTTCATTTCTTTGGCTCCCCTGTACCACATTTCCTAAAACATAATTTAAATTAATATTCGCCTAGACCATCTATCATCTCCTATAATATGGTATGGTGATTTGGAATTTAAGCACAAAAAGAGCTAAAAGTTTATCCATTTCATCTCCTGAGTGCATAGGATAGCTTTGGGAAAAACAAAGAATCTGCTAAGTCCTGTTCTAGGAATCATAGTTTAGTGGCTATAATAGCATTTCAGAGTAGAAATAACTAATTGATTTGAAGATAAGAAATTCCTGGGATCATTTACAAAAGAAAATCCCCCTTAAAACATGAGACTGATGTATGATACTTGATGTAGTAGTAGATGGAAACTAATGAGTGTGTTTTGGCATATGCTACCTTCCTAACAGTAGACAGTAGAGATACCATGTCTTGGACAGACCTTGGTTTGATTTTGTTTTGCTATTTATTGGCCAAGCGACTGGGGAAGTCACTTAACCCTTAGTTTTCTTATTCAAAAGCTGAGGATATTTTGGCAGCTACCAAAAAGGTCATTACAGAGATTAAATGAGGAAATGCTTGTTAAGTGCTTATCACAAGGCCAATGAGGGCTGTAATAAATGTTAACTACCTTTATTATTACATTCATTTAGCTCTTATGTATTTGCTTTTCATACTATATTAGAAGTTCTGGGTTGCCAAGGGCTATATCTTAACTTTCTTTGAATTACCCCAGCATGTAGCTTACTGTCTACAGATTGAGTAAGTGGATATGAAATGAATATAAATGGGTGAAGTTTTAAATTTTTAATATTTTTAAAGTTTTTGTACCCATGTTGAAGATTCATTTTAGAAAATTTAATTTTGGGGGGATGCTGGATGGTACAATCAGTTAAGCAACCAACTCTTGGTTTTGGCTCAGGTCGTGATTTTGGGGTTGTAGGATACAGCCCCACATCTGGCTCTGCAGTGAGCATGGAGTCAGCTTGAGATTTTCTCTCTCCTCTCTCCCACCTCCCCCTCATGCTGTCTCTCTCTCTCTCTCTCTCTCTCTCAAATAAGTAAATTAATCTTTAAAGTTTAGTTTTCCTAAAGATAGTATTTCCTAAACAGTTGCAAAATTCACTCACAAGAATAGGACTGATTAACAGATACTGATTTTACTAGTTCTGATTACCTTGGTCAGTTTATTAATTCAGCCTATGGAAGATGCCTTTCTTTTCTTTTCTTTTCTTTTCTTTTCTTTTTTTTAACTTATTTATTCATGAGACATAGAGAGAGAGGAGCAGAGACATAGGCAGAGGGAGAAGCAGGCTCCCCATGGGGAGCTCGATGTGGGACTCAATCCCGGGACCCCGGGGATCACACACTGCCTTTCTTTTCAATTATAAAATGATGTTATGAAATACATTTCATGAAACAATTATAGAGTCATGAAAAATTTTAATTTTCTTATAAGATACAATTTTTAAAGTTTCCCCAATTACATAAAAAAGTGAATATTTTAGAAACCTTATGAAACAAAAGCATAAGGAGAGCCACCCCCGAAAAAAAGCCTTGCTGCTTGGAATCCTAAAATATTTACATGCAACAAATAGTTGAATTCCTGTTATGTCCTAGGCACAGTTTTTGGTGCTGGGGATATAGCAGTGAACAAAACAAAGTTTACTAGTAGTTTGGTGTCTATGTGTGTGTGTTTGTGTGTGTGTATGCAGATACACTTATGCTTAAAAGAAAACATGAAAATGGTTTAATTCTGTGTACATTATTTTGTAGCCTGCACTTTTTTCTTTTAGCAATATATTGTTCACTTGTTTTATGTCAGTGAGATTTTTTTACACTATGCTTTTTTTAAAAAAAGACTTTATTTGAGAAAGAGAGACAGCAAGAGTGGGTGAGGGGCAAAGGGATAATCATGATAATCTCATGAATAGATGTTCTATAATTAAACTAATATATATTTAAGCATTTAATTTACTTCTAGATTTTGTTATAACTTACAATGAATATACATTTTTTTTTTGTTTCCAAGACCAATTGCAGTTCATTTAATTCCTACCATTTACTCTTTAATTTTTTTTTTTTAATTATGGAAAACTTTAAACACAGTTTTGTAAAGAGGAAAGAAAAAACCTCTGTGTACCCATACCCAGTTTGACAATACATCTGGCCAATCTTGCATAATTTATATTTCCATACATACCCCAACTCTGTAAAATTTTGAGGTAATCTCAGATATCATAGCATTCTTTTTTTTTTTTTTTTAAGATTTTATTTATTTGAGAGAGTGTGAGTGAGAGCAGGGTGTGGGGAGGAGCAGAGGGAGAGGGACAAGCATACTCACACTGAGCACAGAGCTTGACACAGGGCTCAATCCCAGGACCCTGAGATCATAACTTGAGCTTTGAAATCAAGAGTTAGACACTCGACCCACTGAGCCACCCAGGTGCCCTTCATAGCATTCTTAACTATTTCAGCATGCATCTTTAAAAGCTAAGAATAGTAAACCGTAAATCAGCATAATACCCTTATCTGAGATGTAATTTTAATTGTAACTTACTCTTGAAATGATAAAATGTTGAGGAGAGTTTGGAAAAAACTGAGATTAGTCTATATAGAATGATTCCTCCACCTCCCTTTGAAGGGGTAGAAAACTTTGTGTTGGGACCTTGGAAAAAATATTAACAAATTCTTACACTGAACAGGAAACACAAAAATGAGATAAACAAGCTTATGGATGGGAGTGAGGTTTAAGTGGGCATTTAAATACTGAATTAAATACTGAAGTTGGTTGTAGCTTAAAAAAAAAGGAGAGAATTCTGTCTGAAAACAATGTGGAAGAAGACTGCTTTTCCTCACAGTATTAGCAATGGCAGTATAATAGATTATGTTCTCTCCTGCTTTTTGAGATAGAAGGTCAAATGACAGGAAGGCCAGATTGTATTATCCACTTTTTTTTTAAACGAAAACAGTAGACAATTTTATTTTCACATTTCATAATACAAATGATATTTTCTCTTTTGATACAAAAATACAAAAAGTATTTTCTCTTTGATAAGAAGGGGGAGCAAGTTTTCCTTGTCATGTTGGTAGAAAACACCCAGAGTCTCAGCACCATGGGTCCCTGGTGAAGTAAAACAAGTAATATAAAATGGACATAAAGGGGATCCTGTCTCTTCTTATCTGTGTGGTCCAGTCATTCCTGGCTAAGGGGCACCATCATGAGATGGGCAGGAGGTCTCATCATTGGGGGCCCAGGCATCATTGGCATGTGGCCTCCCATAGATGGCCTTTTTCCAGGAGCAGGTGCCACTGGCATCATCCCAGGAGGAGGAGGGCCCTCCATAGGGGGTGCCAGCATCATACTAGGACGTGGAGGACCTGGGAGACTGGGAGAAAGTGGAATCATTGCCCCTGCAGAAGAAGGAGCAGAGGTATCTTCCCTTGTTGAATCGCAGGGGTTGTTTTGTCGATCAGGCTCTGAGCTTGCTCTTTCATCCATTTCTGATAGTAGTCTTTCACATTATCTTTATGTTTCCCTCCACTGCATTGTGTGTTTCTCCCAGATTGAGAGTCATGGGTGAGATGTGTCACAGTAGTCACAATAAAGCTTAGGCATGTTGCTCTGCAGGCCATTGACCACTCTGTCCCACACCACCCGGAAATGACAGCCACTTACTTGTTTTAAAAAGACAGTTCTGGGGTATGGCTGCATAAGTATGTAATAAACCCTACCTATCCAGTTCCATAAGAGAAATATCTTGTGGGGACTTCTTCACAAAATTCCCTAGTGCCTGGGAGAATTTGAGCTCTAAAGACACTAGTTAAGAATTTTTTGGGACCTCTGGTTAAAAACATATAGTTATGATGAAATTCTGAGGTATTAAAAACCACAGTATATCAAGTATAGATGAAATTATGCTAATTATATTGTGTTTGCCAAGGCAGTGAAATAGGAAAATGTGTATGTGTATATGTATTTTAAATTGGCTTTTAATTAAGAGCTTTTTTTTTTAAGCTGTAAGGGTTTTCAAAGCAGACAATATAAAAATTATTTAAAATTAAACCATAATTGAAGTGATTAATTTTCATTTAAAACACCAGAAATTGAAAGAGGAAATAGAAACAAACAACATGAAACAGGAATTAACTTACCAAAATAAATCATGTGCTTTCACTTGACAGACACTCCAGAGACCCTCTTTTTGCCTGTTACATTAGTAACATTTCAGTTGTTCAACATGTTGAGAAAATGAGACCTGTGAACTCATAGAAAATTGTTAAGTGCTTACTGCATTGTTTGGAGGATCCATGACTTGGTGGTTTAAAGCCAGATTATGAGCCTGCTTTGAAGAACTTTCGTAACTCATGAAGAAGTATGCAGTGGTTAGATTACTTGTTAGTAGAAGACCTTCTCCCTCACTCTGTTACGTGCATAGCTTATCGTGAGTTACTTGTGCTTGCTTGGCCATGAAGGACATGAAGCACCTTTGCTTTCTGAGGCATGGTAGTGAATATTCTTGAAAATTCAGGAGACTGACTTCTCTTTCTGGTAGGGAGATAGTTTTTGGTTCATGGTATCTAGTTTGCTCTTTCCTCCTGCTCATCAAACCCCTTCCTGTTTTTCTTTCTTTCTTACCTGGTCCATGTCTTCAGCCCTTCTTTTGCCAATATCTTTTTTTTTTTTTTTTTTTTAACATTTATTTATTAGAGACACAGAGAGAAAGGCAGAGATACAGGCAGAGAGAGAAGCAGGCTTCCTGTGGGGAACCCGATATGGGACTCAATGCCAGGACCCCGGGATCACGACCTGAGCCAAAGGCAGACACTCAACTGCTGAGCCACCCAGGCGTTCCTTGCCAATATCTTTGACTCCTTTGTCACATGTTCTTCTGTGCATGCATCTGGCAGAATGCCAGATTCCTCTGTTTGCTGTCCCTTGCATACTTTATTTTGTTTTTTTTAAAGATTTTATTTATTTATTCATGAGAGAGAGAGAGAGAGGAAGAGAGAGAGAGAGAGAGAGGCAGGCAGGCAGAGACACAGGTAGAGGGAGAAGCAGGCTCCATGCAGGGAGCCCGATGTAGGACTCCATCCTGGGACTCCAAGATCACGCCCTGGGCCGAGGGCAGAAGCTCAACCATTGAGCCACCCAGGTGTCCCTCTCTTGCATACTTTAAGACACTTGTGAACAGGGCTGAAGAAAATATGAAACCTTGAAGATTGCCCATTTTAAATTGCTGGCTCTTTGACAACCTTAATAAGGCCTGCAGTTAAACTTCATGAGGTGTTTAATTTTTATTCTTCACTCTAGCTATTTCAAATATAGTCTTATCTTCTCAAATCTCAGATTTAAACTTCCTCACAGCAGTTGAATATCCCTCTGACTTCTAAAGCAAATAGAAGTCAATATATGAGAGCTCCTTTAACTTTCTGCCATTAGTCTGTTTAAGTCTGTCCATCCTTTCCTCCTAATATAATGAGAGAGGTGTCCCCAACCCTTTGATGTTAAGGCAGTCCCGTCCACATGTGTTTTGGATTCCTTCCTTCCACCCTTTTCAGGGACATGCTTTAGCAGTTATCTCTTCTTTTCGCTTGTATTTTCAATTTTCCCCTATTCTCCTAATTCATTCAAAACAGTATTTATACTTATTCAAGCATTTCGAATGGATTCTTTGCTTGTTTGGCTTTATCTTCCTTCTCAGATTCATGTTTCCAGTCACTTATCCTTTCCAGAAACTTCCAAGTGGAAGGTGATCCATAATTGTTGTCTCTGCCTCTTCATTTTTATTCTGTTGTCTTATACTGTGTGTGTCTCTTTCACTATTTTTGAACTGACATGGTTTCTGGTGAGAAGTCGGCTGTTAGTCATATTCTTGTTCTTTTTTATTTTTATTTTTATTTTTTTTCATATTCTTGTTCTATTCATGATGAGTCCTTTTCTCTTGCTGCTTTCAAGACTTTTTGTCTTTCAGCAGTTTAACTTACAGTGTGTCTACACATGGGGATCTTTTTGTGTTTATCTTATTTAGGATTAGTTTACCTTTTTGGATGTAAAAATTAATGTTTTCTGTCAAATTTGGGGAGTTTTTTTTAAGATTTTATTTGTTAGAGCATGCATAAGTAGGGGAGGGGGGATTGGGAAAGGGAGAGGCAGACTCCCCACTGAGCAGGGAGACCAATGTGGGGCTTGATTCCAGGACCCTGGGATCATGACCTGAGCCGAAGGCAGATTCTTAACTGTCTGAATCACCCAGGTGCCCAAATTTGGGAAGTTTGTAGCCACTGTTTTTTCAAATAATTTTTTTCTGCCCCTTATTCTGTCTTTTCTCCTGAGACTCCCATTACATGTGTATTGCTATGTTGTTCGTATCACCAGTCTCTGAGACAGTTTCTTCCATCTTTTTTGGGGGGTGGGGCAAGCTATGGGTTTGATAGTTTATTTATTATTAGGCTTATCACTTTTAGTTGAGAAAATTGCCAATTTTCTTTTTTTTTTTTGAAGAAAGAATTTTTTAAAATTTATTTATTCATAGAGACACAGAGAGAGAGAAAGAGAGAGGCAGAGGGAGAAGCAGGCTCCATGCAGGGAGCCCGACGTGGGACTCGATCTCGGGTCTCCAGGATCACACCCCAGGCTACAGGTGGTGCTAAACCACTGAGCAACAGGGGCTGCCCAAATTGCAAATTTTCAATACTTATCCCAAATTTAGCCCATTTTTTCTGGAAGCAAAGCTCCTATTTTTCATAGTCAACCTTGTCTTGGTAAAAGTACAGTTCTTGCTACTGATGGAATTGTTGGGATAAGTGATGGTAACAGGCCTAGGCTGGAAGGCCACAGAATCTTTCTGTTATTACCCAAAGCCATGAGAGGGTTTCAAGAATAAATGCTTTTCAGTATGTTGGCTACTTTTTTTTTTTTTTTTTTTTTTAAGATTTTATTTAATCATGAGAGAGACACAGAAAGAGGCAGAGACATATGCAGAGGGAAAAGCAAGCTCCCCCTCTGCAGGGAGAGCCTGCAGGGAGCCTGATGTGATACTTGATCCTAGGACCCAGGGATCATGACCTGAGCCAAAGGCAGATAGATGCTCAACCACTGAGCCACCCAGGCATCCCTCTCCTTACATTTTCTTTTTTAAAAAGATTCATTTATTTTAGAGAGAGAGCAGGGCGAGGGGCAGAGGAGGAATAGAGAGAGAGTCCCAAGCAGATTCTGAGCTGAGTGTGAAGCCCCATGTAGGGCTCCATCTCACAGCCCTGAGGTCATGACCTCATTAAGGATATTGGTCTGTGGTTTTCATGTTGTAGCTCTGTGTGGTTTTGGTATTTATGTGTAGTAATGCTGGTCTTACAGAGTAAGTTTGGAAGTGTTCCTTTCTCTACAGTTATTTTTTTGGAAGAGTTTGAGGAGTGTTGGTGCTAATTCTTCCTTAGGTGTTTGATAGAATTCTCCTTTAGTCTCTTTAGTCCCAGGCTTTGCTTTGTTGAGAGAGTTTTGATTACTCCTTAAGTCTCCTTAGTAGAGGTCTGCTGAAATTTTTATTTCTTCAATATTCAGTCTTCGTAGGCTGTACGTTTCTAAGAATTTAACCATTTCTTCTGTGTTATCTGATTTGTTGGTGTATAACTATTCATAGTACTCCCCTATAATTGTTTTTATTTCTGTGACCCATGAGTTTTAATGTCCCCTCTTTCATTTTTAATTTTAATTATTTGAGTGTCCGCTCTTTCTGTCTCTCTCCCGCTCTCTCAAGTCTAGCTAATAGTTTAATTTTATTGGTCTTTTCAAAAACAAACTGAGTTTTTGTTTTAGTCTGTTTAGACTGCCATAACAAAATACAGACTGGGTAGCTTATAAACAGCAAATTTGTTTCTCATAGTTCTGGAAGCTTGGAAGTCTAAGACCAAGATGCCAGGATGGTTATATTCAGGTGAAAACTTTCTTGTTCTTGTTCTTTCTTGTTTCTGTGTCCTCAAATGGAGAAAGGGGCTAGGGATTTCTTTGAAACCTGTTTTATATGACACAAATCATGCGAGTACCTTAGTTGTTTAAGGAGTTAGACTTCTGGTATGTAGTTTAAGTTACTTTGTGGATTGGCATAGTATTTTTAAGACTTGTTTTTAATTTCCTTTTTGGAGAATCTAAAGTAGCATTTATGTTTTGGTGATGTAGTATCCTTTCTAAAACAAAGCTACTGAGGGATCTCTGCTGATGACTTTTTTATCGTAAGAGTTCTCTTAGCTTCTCTTGGTGGGAAAGATTCTTAGCCGCATTTGACCTCTGGGTTTGTTCTTTTTCAGCTTCCTTGTAATTTTTTTTTCTTAAGAAATTGATTTTGTTAGGTTTTGTAGAGTGTTTTTTCTTTTTCTTTTTCTTTTTTTTAAGATTTTATTTATTTATTCATGAGAGACACAGAGAGAGGCAGAGACACAGGCAGAGGGAGAAGCAGGCTCCATGCAGGGAGCCCGATGTGGGACTTGATCCCAGGTCTCCAGGATCAGGCCCTGGGCTAAACCGCTGAGCTACCCAGGGATCCCTGTAGAGTGTTTTTGTAATGATACAGAGATTGGTGTTCAGCTACAAATCAAGGAAACTCCTACATAGATTGCTATGGCTCTTTTTCTGCATAGCTCTCTTCTCAAGTATTCTGTTATGCAGATCTTATTTGCATTACCTCCAAAACTTCCATCTCTGTTTCTTCACTCAGCTAGAATTATTGCCTGTGTTTGGGTTTCCCTTTCCCTGTATTATAATCTGGACATAGCCTCTAGATATGAAGTGCAGGTGATAGCAGGGTTTATCTTCTTTCCCTTTTCTCAGTAATCTCAGTCCTGAAATGCCTGATACCTACTGTTTGAAAATACTTGTTTTCTACATTTTGTTGAGTTTTCTTGTTGTTTATTAGAGACAGTTCTGGATCCTGTTACTTTCTTATGGTTGGAAGTGGAAATTCTGTATTGGACATTTAAAATCTTTAAGTTGTTTGAACTTCCAATAGCTTTTAACATGGTCAGTTACTACCTTTTTGTCCTTAATGTCTTCATTTCTTAAATATATTTTCCTGGGATCTGTTTTCTCTTTGATCTTATTTCTTAGACATTTAAAAATCAAATCCTATTTAATCAAAACCAGTTCCTGTTGATAATCTCTTTAATATTTTGAATAACTTCATTCTTACTGCTAATACTGTATTCTATGGATCCGTATTTTGAATCTGCTCCTAATTATAGTTTCCCTCCCCAATTTTGCTCACCGCATATCTTCTTTCTACTGCATTTGAGGGGAAATGATTTTTTTTTTTTTTGAGCATTATTGACACACAGTGTTAACGTTAGTTCAGGTGTACAACATAGTGACTCAGCAAGTTTACACATTATGTTATGCTTATTACAAGTATAGCTACACCATTTATTGCTATATATCACTATTATAATATCACCAACTATATTCCTTATGTTGTGCTTTTTATTCTTATAATTTACTCATTCCATAACTGGAAGCCTGTATTTCCTACTCTGCTTTACCCATTTTGCCCAGTTCTCCCATTCCGTCTCCTCTGAAAACCATCCGTTTCTTCTCTGTATTTTATAAGTCTGATTCTGATTTTTATTTATTCATTTTTTAAAAAATATTTCACTTATGAGGGAAATCATATAATTTTACCTTAATTTGTCTTGTTTCACTAAGCATGATAACCCGTAGGTCCATCCTTGGCATCTGAAATGGCAACATCTCACCTTTTTTTATGGCTATGTAATATTTTAGTGTGTGTGTGTGTCTGTAACGCACATTCATTACCCATTCCAAAACTGGTAGGCACTTAGACTGCTTCCATATCTTGGCTATCGTAAATAATGCTATGATACACATAGGGGTCCATGTATCTTTTTAAGTTAGTGTTTTCATTTTCTTTGGGTAAACACTCAGTAGAAATACTGGATCATATGGTATTTCTGTTTTTAACTTTTTAAGGAATATCCATACAAGTTTCCGCAGTGATTGTATCAATTTACATTCCCAGGAACAGTGTATGAGGGTTCCATTTTCCATATTCTTGCCAACAGTTGTTATTTCTTGTTTTTGATTGTAGCCATTCTGACAGGTGTGAGGTGATAACTCATTGTGGATTTGATTTGCATTTCTCACGATTAATGATGTTGAGCATCTTTTCATGTGTCTGTTGGTCATCTGTCTTCCTTGAAGAAGTGGCTATTCAGATCCTCTGCCTATTTTTTATTCAGATTGTTTGGGTTTTTTTGATGTTGAGTTGTGTAAGTTCTTTATATATTTTGTATATTAACCCCTTATTGGATACATTATTTGCAAATATCTTCTCCCATTTAGTAAGTTTTCTTTTTGTTTTGTTGATTATTCCTTTGCTGTGCAAAAGGTTTTTATTTTGATGTAGTCCAAATTGTTTATTTTTGCTTTTGTTTCTCTTGCCAAATTGACATCTAGAAAAATGTTGCTATGGTAATGTCAGAGTGTTTTCTGCCTGTTTTCTTCTAGGATTTTTTTTTTTTCTTCTAGGATTTTTATGGTTTCAGTTCTCATATTTAAATCTTTAATTCATTTCAAGTTTATTTTTATGTGTGGTATTAAAAGATGATCTAGTTTCATTCTTTTACATATAGCCATCCAGTTTTCCCAGCACCAATTTTTGAAGAGACTTGTCTTTTCCCCATCATATCTTCTTTCCTCTTTTGTCATTAATTGACCATATAACTGTGAGTTTTTCTGGGCTCTCTATTCTATTCCATTGATCTCTGTGTCTGTGTACTGTAGCAGTACCATATTGTTTTGATTACTGCAGCTTTGAAATGTGGAATTGTGGTATCTCTGGCTTTGTTCTTCTTTCTCAAGATTGCTTTGGCTCTACAGTGTCTTTTGTGGTTCCATACAAATTTTAGGATTATTTGTTCTAGTTTCGTGAAAAATGCTATTGGTATTTTTGATAGGAACTGCATTGAATGTAGTTTGCTTTGGGTAAAATGGGTATTTGAACAATATTTGTTCTTCCAATCCATGAGCATGGAATATCTTTCTATTTGTGTCATCTTTAATAACTTTCATTAATGTTTTATAGGTTTTGGAGTATATATTTTTCATCTCTTTGGTTATGTTTATTCCTAGATATTTTATTCTTTTTGGTACAATTATAAATGGTGTTGCTTTTTAAACTTTTCTTTCTGCTACTTTGTTTTTGGTGTATAGAAATGTTACCAATTTCTAGTATTAGTTTTGTGTCCTCCAATAATGAATTCATTCTTACTTTTAGTAGTTTTTTTTTGTGGAGTCTTTAGAATTTTGCATGTACAGTGTCACGTCACCTACAAATAGTGACAGTTTAACTTTTCGTTACCAATATGGTTGCCTCTTATTTCTTTTTCTTGTCTGATTTCTGTGACTTGGGTTTCCAGTACTATGTTGCATGAAAGTGGTGAGAGTGGACATCGTTGTCTTGCTCCTGATTTTCAAGGAAAAGCTCTCAGTTTTTTACATGGAGTGTGATATTAGCTGTGGGTATTTCATAAAAAGCCTTTATTTGAGATGTTTCCTTCTAAGCCTATTTTGTTGAGAGTTTTTCCTTCTAAGCCCACTTTGTTGAGAGTTTTTATTATGAATGGTTGGCAAATTTTGTTACATGCTTTCCTTGCATCTGTTGAGATTATTATATGATTTTTATCTTTTATTTATGTGATGTATCATGTTGATTGATTTGTAAATATTGAACCATCCTTGCATCCCTAGAATAAATCCTACTTGATCATGGTGAATGATCTTTTTAATATATTTTTGTATGTGTTTAATATTTTGTTGAAGATTTTTGCATCTGTGTTCAATTGGGGAATTTGGCCTATAGTTTTCATTTTTTGTATTGTCTTTGGTTTTGGTATCAGGGTAATGCTGACCTTGTAGAATGTATTAGGAAGCTTTTCTTCCTCTTCTATTTCCTGTGATAGTTTGAGGAGAATAGGCATTAATTATTCTTTAAATGATAGAATTCACCTGTCAATCCATCTGGCCCTAGACTTTTTTTTGGTAATGTTTTGATTGCCATTTCACTTTTGTTACTAGTAATAGGTCTGTTCAGATGTTCTTTATGGGAAATGATCATTTTTAAATAGAATTCCTAACATTATTTACAAAGATTTTTTTTTTTTTTAAGTAAAGCTTTTTTAAAAACTTGACCCTGTTTACCTCTACATTCTGGTCACTTTTTCTTTATTTATACAAACTTATTTTGATTTTTCATATGTGATGTTACATTTTTACTGAATTAATTTTGGTCCATCAAGTACACCATGAATAATCCTCTTACTGCTTTCTTTTAGTTATCTGCATATGCCATACATGCAGATGACTTTTAAAGAAGGCAAAACAAAACAAAAACACATTTTATTACAGCATGCAGTCAAAGTATAAAACTAAAGCCTCATAAGTGAAGTCAAAATACAAGTGAAAATATTTGCAGCCTAACCAAAGACTAATAATTTACCTTGTGTACAGATAAGAAAAAGATTAAAAAAAACCAATCAGTAGTAAAATGAGCAAAGAAATTGAATAGATGGTCTAGTTTCATAACAGTATTAAAAGATACTCCGTTTCACTCATAATAAAAGAAATGTAAATTAAATCTATTCTGAGTAACAAGTTTTTAGCTGACATGTTGACTGAAATCCAAATATATAGTTAAGTACTTTGTTGGTGGAACTGTAAAAAAAAAGAGGTTCTCTCATGTGCTAGTGGTAGGAGAATAAATTGGTACAAGCCCCCTGAAGGGCACTTTGCTAATATCTATCAATATACATATATATTTATATAATGTACAGTTATAGTAGATAAAATATAAAATGTAATCAATAACTTTAGTAATTAGCATATAGTTATTATAATGATTTTATTAGTTACATTGCATTGTTATGACATATGATTATGCCTATAGTATATATATGCTTGTTTATCAACATATATGCTTATATATTTTTTTGTGTGTATGTATGTGTAGTTGTTGGACTTTACAGTTTCATTTCCGGGAATTTATCCTGCAGATAATACTGGCACATGTGTCAATTGATTTAGGTATACATTTATCCAGTGCCGTGTTGTTTATAATGGCAAAATGAACTTAGATATTCATAAATAAGTGAGTGGTGAGTAAGAGATGCTGCATCTTTGTAATAGTATAGGATATAGATGTAAAAAAGAAAGAATGAGGGCAGCCTGGGTGGCTCAGCGGTTTAGCGCTGCCTTCAGCCCGGGTCATGATCCTAGAGACCTGGGATCGAGTCCCATGTCAGGCTCCCTGCATGGAGGCTGCTTCTCCCTCTGCCTGTGTCTTGCCCCTCTCTCTCTCTCTGTGTCTCTCATGAATAAATAAATAAAATCTTAAAAAAAAAAAAAAAAAGAATGAGGATGTTTTCTATGTACTTGTGTTGTAGAAATCTCCAACATAGGCTACATGTTAAGTAAGAATGGCAAAGTATTTAATAGTGTGGATAGACAGAGTACGTTTAAAATGCTATCTTGTGTGTTAGAAAGGGGGAGAAATAAAATATACATTCATATTTGTATAAAGCCTTCATAAGAAGCTAATAAAACTAGTTATCTTAGGTGTTTCTGGGCAGATTAAGAACAGGGTTGAAGGAGACTGTTTGCCTTATTTTTTTTTATACTGCTTGATTTTTGAACTATGAACATATTGCCTCTTAAAAATAAAATTAAAAATTTTATAAAAGGTCTTAAGGAAAATATTTTTTTTTATTTTTCTTTCTTATCAGTAAGCTAAAAAAGCTGAGTGAAGACAGTTTGACTAAGCAACCTGAAGAAGTTTTTGATGTATTAGAGAAACTTGGAGAAGGGTAAGTACAAAAAATATGAAAGCAGCCATAGGTAATGACAGAAAATGATAAGATACTGTGTAATATTAATCTTCACTAGAGTATTTTTTCTTCAGTTGAATAGCAGTAGTATAGAGGGAACACAACACAGTAAAAGTCATATATGACATGCCCATGGCAAACATCAAAATTTTAAGATGAAAAACTGAAAGCTTTTCTTCTAAGATCAGTTGTATGACATGGATGAACATGCTCACCACTTTTATTTAACATAGCATGGGAAGTCCTAGTTGTGGAGCAATTAGGCAAGAAAAAGAAATAAAAATATCAAAATGAGGAAGGGAGAGGTGAAACTTTCTCTATTTGTAGATGACATGATATTATATATAGAAAATCTCAAAGAATACACCAAAAAAGTTATGAGAATTAATAAAGCAATAAATGAATTATAATTATATCAAAAAGGAGAAAATAGGAAAAATTTAACCAAGTAGGTGAGAATCTGTATACTGAAATCTGTAAGACATTGATGAAGAAATTGAAGACACATACATCAAAAGATACTCTGTGCTCATAGATTAGGAGAATTCATATTGTTAAATGTCCCTATTACCCAAAGCAATCTACAGATTCAGTGAAATCCCTAACAAAATACCAATGGCATTTTTCACAGAAGAAGATCAAATATTTGTACAGTTTGTCTGGAACCACAGAAGACCCCAAATAGCTAAAAGAATTACTAGAATAAAGAGTAAAGCTGGAGGCATTATACTCCCTGATTTCAAACTGTGTTACAGAACTGTAGTAATCAAAATCATGAATAAATAAATAAAATCTTAAAAAAAGATTTGGCATAAAAACAGATATATAGAATAATGAAACAATAGAGAGCCCAGAAATAAACCCATGCATATTTAGCAAATTAATTTAGGACACAGTTACCTCAGTGGGCAATGGGCAATGGGCAAAAGATAGTTTCTTTAATAAGTGATGTTAGGAAAAGTGCCACATGCAAAAGAATGAAACTGGGCTTCTGTCTTATACCATACATAAAAAATCAACAAAAAATGGATTAAAGACTTAAATGTAAGACCTGAAACCTAAAACTCCTAGAAGAAAACATAAGCAGTAAGCTCCTTGACTTTGGTCTTGACATGACTTTTTGGATTTGACACCCAGAGCTAAGGCAACAAAAGCAAAAACAAAAACAAGTGGACAACATCAAACTAAAAAGCTTCCGCACAGTGAAGGAAACTATCAGTAAAATGAAAAAGCAACCTGTAGAATGGGAGAAAATATTTGCATGTGATATATCTGATAAGAGGTTAATATCTAAAACATACAAAGAACTCATGCATCTTAATAGCAAAACCCCAAACATTTCAATTAAAAAGTGGGTAGAGGATCTGAATAGTTATTTTTCCAAAGAAGACATCCAGATGGCAAACAGATACACGAAACATCACTAATCATCAGGGAGATTAAATCATAACCACAGTGAAATATCACCTCATGTTTGTTAGAATTGTAATTATCAAAAAGACAAGAAATAACAAATATTGGTGAGAATTTGGAGAACAGGGAACTGCTATGCACTGTTGGTGAAAATGAACATTGGTGCAGCCACAATGGAAAACAGTATGGAAGTTCTTCAAGATATTAAAAATAGAACTACCATATGATCAAGCAATCTCATTTCTGGATAAATATATTTATATATAAAGGAAACAAAGTCACTGTCTTGAAGAGATATCTGCATCTGTGTTCACTGCACCATTATTTACTTGGAGACAACATAAGTGTTCCATTGATGGTTAAATGGTTAAAGAAAATTTGGTATATACAGATGGCCCCCAACTTACATGGTTTGATTTATGATTTTTCAACCTTATGATGGTGCAAAAGTGACATGCATTCAGTAGAAACCATGTGTTGAATTTTGAATTTTGATCTTTTCCTGGGCTAATGATCTACAGTATGATACTCTTCTTGTGGCGGTGGTTAGCAGAAGTAAACCACAGCTCTTACTCAGCCATGCAAGTGAGGGTAAACAATTGATATAACCATTTCATACTCATACAGCTGTTCTGTTTTTTACTTTCAGCACAGTCTTCAACAAATTACATGAGATATTCAACACTTTATTATAAAATGAACTTTGTGTTAGGTGACTTTGCCCAACTATAGCGTGGTGTTAAGTGTTTTGAACATATTTAAGATGGGCTAGGCCAAGCTACCATGTTCAGTAGGTTAAATGTATTAAATGCATTTCTTTCTTATGTTATTTTGAACTTTGTTAAGCAAGTGAACATAAGGCCATCTTTTAGGACATTTGGACTCATTTGGGGAAAAATGAGTAATAGATGTAAATAGATGTAGATAGAGTGTCTCAGTGAGACCAGAATAGTTGATATGATTTTAAAATAATTTATGAATATGAATTGTAGAAGGACTTTCAAAATAACAAAAAACACAAAACAATTAAAATGGTGTAACCCAGGGAGAGCAAGGAAAAGGAAAAAAGAGAAACAAAAATGTTAAGTAATGAGCTAAGTGTAAGTTGGAAGGAATAAAATGAAATATATTTTTCACTAAATGTCAGTTCTCCCATTAAGGAACACCTGCGTGATACAGTTGGTTAGGCATCTGACTCTGGTTTTGGTGTAGGTCAGGATCTCCGGGTGATGAGATTGGGCCCCATCTTGGGCTCTGTGTTTAGCATGGAGTCTGCTTGGAGTTTTGCTCTCCATCTGCCCTCCCTCCATACTCTTTCAAGCACATTATCTCAAGTGGGTAAATCTTAAAAAATAATCAAAGAATAAAAGACAAATTAGTAGGGTCAATTAAAATGGAAAATCTAGCCATATGCTATTTATAAGAGGCCTGTATAATACAAAGGGTGAAAATGGAGGGATATTTCCTATTAGAGATACCAGATAAGAAAGATATTCACACAAATAAAAATAAAAAGAAATAGGAGTAATATTTATATCCAGTTAATTACTTAAATGATCTTAAGTGAATAAAGATGTATAATATCCAAATAAAAAATAACAAGGGACATAAGGTAATGACTTAAAAGACAATATATATGAAATGTATATGTGTCAGTCACCAAGACAGTTAAATTTGTCAAGGAAAACTATTAGAAATGTCAGAGGAATCTAATAAAAGTTTATTCAAATGGGATATTTTCATTTATATCTTTCAGAATTGGATGAGAGTAACAGAAAAAAGGACATAGAAGGTATAAATATTACCAATAAGCTTGATTATATATCTATATTTCTATAAATATATAAATATATATTTATAGATATATTTATATATTTATAACTACATATATTTTGGCATTCTGCCTTTTTTTGGTATGTTCATGGAGCATTGATTAAATTTTAAAAAAGATTGTGAGTGTCTCTGTCTCAATTTTGATTATACTCTACTAAAATGAGAAAAATAATTACAATATGATAAAACCCATAGTTATTGGAATTTACACATAATCTGAGGTAACCTGTAGATTGAAGAGGAATTTGTGAATTATTTAGAAAAGGAAAAAGAAACAAATCATACCATTATCTGTGGGATCCAGAGAAGTAGTAATTAGGGGAACATATTCAGTTTTAAATACCTTCATTACTAAAAAAGAAAGACCAAAAGAAAAGAAAAAAACTTAGTGCTTATAAATGAACTTAGAAAAATAATAAAATATATGAAAAAATTAAGAGAGAATTCATAAAGGAAAAAATTTAAATAATGAAATAGAATAAAATTTAGGAATGATAAATACAAAAGCATTTTCTTTCTTTCTTTCTTTCTTTCTTTCTTTCTTTCTTTCTTTCTTTCTTTCTTTCTTTTATTTATGATGGACAGAGAAAGAGAGAGAGAGGCAGAGACACAGGCAGAGGGAGAAGCAGGCTCCATGCTGGGAGCCCAACGCGGGACTCGATCCCGGGACTCCAGGATCGTGCCCTGGGCCAAAGGAAGGCGACAAACTGCTGAGCCACCCAGGGATCCCCACAAAAGCATTTTCTTTGAGCAGGTCAATAAAATAGTTAAACCTCTTCTGAGTTTGACTAAAGCAAAACGAGCAAAAAGAGTTTGAAATAAGAGAGAAGACAACCAACGATAGAGAAACAATTTAAAGAAGTAAAGAGACTGTTACATGCTGCTCTAATGACAACTCACTTGAGAATTCAAAAGTAGTTGCTTTTATAATAAAATTTAAATTATGTGAATTGACCCCTGAAGAGGTTAAAACTTAATTATATCAATTACCATGGAAAACATGGGAGGACAGTTAGATATCTGTTTATGAATTAGGGCAGCCTGGGTGGCTCAGTGGTTTAGCGCCGCCTTCAGCCCAGGGCGTGATCCTGGAGACCGGGGATCGAGTCCCATGTCAGGCTCCCTGCATGGAGCCTGCTTCTCTCCCTCTGCCTGTGTCTTTGCCTCTCTCTCTGTCTCTCATGAATCAATAAATAAAATCTTAAAAAAAAAAAAATAACAGCTCAGGGCACCTGGGTGGCTGAGTTGGTTAAGCATCCTCAACCTTAGGTCATGACTTTAGGGTTGTGAGACTGAGACCCATGTTGGGCTCTATGCTCAGTGGGAGGTCTGCTAGAGGTCTTTTCTTCTCCCCCCACTCGTGTGGGCACGTGCACACTCTGTCAAATAAATAAATCATAAAAAAGAAAGATACCAGTTCATAGCACCAGTATTCATAAGAGCCAAATATGGAACGTCCATCAGCTGGTGAATGGATAAGGTGTGATATATCTGTGCAATGGAATACTGATACATGCTGCAGAATGAATAAACATTCTGTTCAGTGATAGAAGCCAGATACAAAAAATCACATTATTACATGATTCCATTTATATGAAGAATCCAGAATAGAAAGGTCCATAGAGACCAAAAAGCAGATTCCAGATGATTTGGAACTAGATGGAAGTAATAGTTATACAACATTGAGAATGCACTAAAATGCCACTGAATTGCACATTTTAAAGTATAAAATGGTGAATTTTATATTCTATGCATTTTACTAAAAATAAAAAACCCAGCTAAGTCTTTGAGGACACATAATTGCAATTATTTTTATGAATCCAGTGTAAGTTTAATATCAAGAACTAGATGTATAAAAAAAGAAAGTTCAGCCTTACTTTGCTACCCATAGTGGTTACCATGCCCTCTTTGTCTCTGGTAGAAAGATATTGCTAGTTCTTTTCACTTCTTTTATGATTCCCATCATTCATTAAAATTGGAGAGCTCCACTGTTGACATCTCTGACCTGCACTGTGGATCTTCCAGTGATGTTAGTTAAGGGAGTATCCTCTGGATCCTTTCAGTGAACATAGAGATTGGGTGAACAAGTCATATATGATCTATCCATTCCAGTACTTGAGCTACCTGAACTTTTGATCTCCTTCCTCTAATGTATACTGAGGATTGCTGGCATTTTTACATAGGTCATTGTAGAGTCCAAGTTTCAGTTAACTAACTGAGCGTACTGTTAGGGACATTCCTAACTGTTAGAGATAACACTGAGTCTGGAATTCCTGGTCTTGCATCCATCACAGAGAATGCCTTTCTCTCTGGAAATCTTGGAATCCATTCCCATATATCTTCTTTAGAATTCTGCTGATAAAAACTGACAAAATCTTACAACTTTTTTGGTATGAATAGTAGTAGATGCTCTTGCATCAGATTTATTTTCATTCTTCTGATGTATGGAGATTGGAGTATAGTTAGAGGAGTAGGAGCAATGAGAGGTGGTGGAGGAGGATTTACTTTCCCTTGAAAATGACTGCCTCAGATGAGGTCATTATGGAGTCTTTAGGCAGTGTGAGACCCATCTTGAACCGAGATGGGATGCTTTCACTCGGCAAAGGATGCTTGGTAAGATTTGGCGGGGGGAGGTTCAGGGCAGTCAGATTAATAAATATCTTCTTAAGTGTCCCATTACCAATTCTCTGGGTATGTCTCTTTATAGTTAAAAGTCTAAATGTAACAGAATAGATCTGGTGACGTTGTGAATTTAGTTTGCAGTCTAAGCTTCCAGCTTAGATTGGATCTTGAATTTGTTTTCAGAATTCTTAGCCTTGTGCTTACAAGAATTAAGAAATTCTTTTGGGGTCTTCAGAAGTTTTCTGATTCTTAGTCTTGAGCTGAAGTTTAAGCTCTGAGCTTGTTATATTTATTATATAACTTTTCCAGCTAGCCTATTCTTTAATATTTGTACTCTTATTTCCACCGTAGCATTGGTGAAAATAATGCTATTGATAGAGGTACTTGGTCTTTTAAAGCTTTACCTAGAATTCAGACAATTAAGAATAATAATTTAAATAATTGTTTTGCCACTGAATGCCATAAACTGTCAATATTCTATTTGTTATTTGCATTGAAGTCATTATTATCTTCAGGTCTAACAAAGAACTAATTCAAGATTCTCATCTTTAAGATTCTTTCCCTTGGAACCACTTCCAGTATCAAAAACTATTGGTAGCAGGGCTTGGTCAAGAAAAGAAAAGCTACTCTATATGTACTCTGGGTATAGAGACATTATAAAATTAGAAGCTCAAATGACTTGTGGAAGGGCCACAGATGCAAAGGTCATCAAATCTGCTGTTGAAAGTCAGAGAAGCTAACACTGAATATCTCAACCTGAAACACTGAAGTGGATGTTTCTTAATAGCTCACTGAGAATCTGCTGGAATCAAGAATCTTTGGGAAGCTCCTGCCAACTATCTCATTCTGTAGCAGGAGTGTAGTGGTTATCAGAAGCTCAGTAGGAAGCCGCTGTGTATGTCATATCTGCCAATGCATCTGCTACAACTACATCTGAAGATTGATGGTTTCTTCTTAACTTTTTGTCATTCATATTTCATGCATATTCTTCTCATTGTCAAATTCTTAACTGGGATCTACTCAGGGAAAGGAATTTTGGGAACCACAAAATGTTCCCAGCTTCTCTTTTGCAGTGATGAGACTTTAGAAGGGAGTGATGGTGTTGCTTAATTCATGATATGTAAAATCCAGCACTAAATTCTTTATTGACTTTTGAGGGAATATATATACACACATTCAGGTTTATATACATATACATGTATACATACATATATTATTTTTAAGGAGGGATATGTGTGTGTGTGTGTAAATTAGGACTACACACACACAAAAGTGTGAGTATCAAACTAAATTACTTTGGAAAGCTTAAAGAAACAGGATAGGATAAAATACATTTCTTTCTCTTCTGTAGAAATGATATAGTGAGAAGAATATGATCTTTGGAATCCTTATATGTTTAAATTCTGTCTTTGTATCTGTTTCCTCATCTTATAAAATGGTGATGGTACTATTTTACCTTACAGTTGAGAGGATTGAATTTGATAATGCATGTAAAAACAGTCATAGTATCTGGCTTACAATAAGAACAGTAAGTGGTAGCATGGTTTAGTTTGTCTTTTAATTCACACCAAAGTATATATGGCTTCTCTCTCTCATTGTTTCTGCTTTTTAGAACACATAAATATTTAATTGGCAAAGTTTCAAGAGTTGTAGCAGAGATGCTTTTTTGGCAAGTGGAAATTGGATCCTGTTACTCATTTTATTTATGTAAGCCTATGGTCTTGCTCTTGAGGAGAAAGGCATGTTTGAGGAGACCTTAGATGTATGACTTAGGGGAAACCAGATTCCCTGCTTCTCTAACTTTGGTATAGTGTGGTCCTCAGCTGAGGGTTTCACTCCCTTTTTTATAGTCTGCATAGGCATGGGACTTTGATATTCTGGAGATGATTTTGCTTTTGCCTTTACTCCTGACTTGAGACTTTGGCTGTTTTTATTCTACATTTCATCCTTTTAATTTCCATTTATATCTTCTTAATGCTGCATTTGAGTTGACAAACCGTTAAGTCTTTTTTTTTCATTCATAAAAAAAAGCAAATCCTTATGTATTAATTTGATGATTTTAGTAGATTTTAAGTATATAATTGAAACATTAAAGCTAAGGTATAAGTCACTTTTCTTATTTGTTTACTTTATCACCATTATACATGCAAAATTTGTAGATTTTTCTTACGATGTTTGAAAGGAAAAAAATAAAGAAATGTCTTGGTTTCTTTTAGATCTTATGGAAGTGTATTTAAGGCAATACATAAGGAATCTGGTCAAGTTGTGGCAATAAAACAAGTACCTGTTGAGTCGGATCTTCAGGAAATAATTAAAGAAATTTCCATAATGCAGCAATGTGACAGGTATGAAGAGATTTTATTTACCTTCATTTTGATGACTTTGCTAATAATGTTAAGTAAATACGTTTTTTGGTCATCTGGTTAGTTTTCTGACTTTGAGTCTGAAGTGAGATTAATCCTTCAGGGAAGATGAGGATAGTTTTGTA
Organism: Canis aureus; assembly: GCF_053574225.1. Taxonomy (NCBI): domain Eukaryota; kingdom Metazoa; phylum Chordata; class Mammalia; order Carnivora; family Canidae; genus Canis; species Canis aureus. The sequence goes on along the minus strand of NC_135624.1, from coordinate 3,910,823 downwards.
GGATTGTCTTTAGGATTTAAAGTTCTAGAGCAGAAATGATATTATAAAGCAACATGTGATAAAAATTTGGGGGCAAACTTATGGGTGAAAATAATTTTTTATTGTTAAGGGGCGGTCATTTCATAGTCTTTTATATATATATATTTTTTTACTAATTAAAAACAGCTATGATTTATGTAACTCTAAGTCATTCAACAAATGCTTACTGAGCATTCCCAGTGGTACTGTACCAAGATCTAGGAATATCAAGAGAACTAAGATACTGTTTTTTTCTTGAGGGGCTGGTAATCTAGGGGAAGACAGATACTTAATAGCTGTAATATAGCACTGTCACTATGCTTACTGCTACGTGGGGTGATGTGAGAGGAAGGAAGCAGAGCACCTCCTCCAGCCAGGAGTTATGAAGTCTGGCATGCTGAGGAAGAGTTCATTAAAATTGGGTGAAGAAATGGAGGGATGAGAAAGTAAAGAGAATTACAGGTACAGAGGTGAAAAAGAGCTCAATGGGATTGGTGTGAAATGAGTTGGGAAGGTAAATGGAGCTGATCCTAAAGGGTCTTATATGCCCTATTAAATAACCCAGTCAGAGATGCAGAGTTTATAAATTAGGACTATGTTTAGCCTATAGTTACTTAATTAAAAAGAGATTTTATTACTCTCCCTTTTACAAAAGGTCTACAGGTAGGGCTGGTATAGCAGCAACAAAGTAACAACTGTCAAGGCTTCTTTTCTTACATTGTACCATTCTTAGTATGTGATCGTTATCCCTGTGCTTATTATTTCATGGTTATAAGAGGGCTGCTCTTGCTCCAGCCTTATGTTTGCGTTTCAGGCAGGAGGAAAAGGGAAAAAGCAGGAAAGAATTATCCCAGAAACTCTCAGCTTATGTTTTATTCATCAAAATTGATTGAGTCACATGGCGTCTTACAGCTGCTGATTTAGGGGAGACTGGACACACTGTTACCCCTAATCTAATCAAGGTTCTGTTAGTAAGAGAAAAACTTATTCTTCCAAAAGTATATAAGATGTATATAAGTCCTTTGGCTAATGAGGTGACTGAATAATCCTAGAGGAATTTTGTTTCTTGAGTGTTCAGTTTTGCTTTTCTTTAGTGTGTGCTATATATTTAGGTTATGTTGCATATTTCCATTAATTCTGCATAACTGGAAGTTTAAGTGGTTATAGGAAAGTATAATACATTCCTCAGCTCCCTGATCAAAGTATATAATTTGAATTTTCCCAGACCTTGGTATTAATTTGGTAACTTGATAAGAATGTGGTCCCCAGTTTGATGTAGAAGAGGAAAGATTGAGCGTAGAGTAGTGCTAGTCCCATCAGATTTTTTTTTTTTAAAGATTTTATTTATTTATTCATGAGAGACAGAGAGGCAGAGACACAGGCAGAGGGAGAAGCAGGCTTCATGTAGGGAGACTGACATGGGACTTGATACCAGGTCTCTAGGATCATGCCCTGGGCTGAAGGTGGCGCTAAACCTCTGAGCCACCTGGGCTGCCCCCATCAGATTCTTAATACTTGGGTGTTGCTGTAATTATTTTTATTATTATGGTTAAATGTAATTTAGGGACTAGTGTTGTCCTTTAGAAATTTTAATTGAGTGTGCTCTAGGGAAGGCAGGGTCTCAATTACTACTTGTTACACATATCTTCCTCTAACCTTGGTACATCTTAGGACTGATCAGCTCTTGCTTACATTTCTTTCTTAGCTTCCTGTTCACTTTGCTTTCATTTTTGGCTCTTCCAACTCATTTTCTACCCTAAAGCTAGAGTCATCTTTCTAAAATGGAAACCTAGTCAAACATTCCCAGTTTAAAACCTTAAGTGGTTTTCCTATTGTTTGGATAGGTCCAGTCTCCTAAGGATAGCATATAAGATCCTTTATAATTATGCTTATGTTTCCAATCTTCTCTCTTACCTGTGTTTCTTTTTTAATGTTTACTTGCATTCTCTGTCACCTGACTCTTAAATTCTGTGAATTTGGGATTATATCTTACTAAGTGCCCTTGGACCTTGCCATATAGGGTTATTCAAATACAAGTATTACTGATTCTTGTCTGGGTGATTCAACTGGACAATATCCAGAAGGAACTTCACGTTTAAGATTCTTGGATCAAATTTTTAATTGTTGCAGAGAAGCCTTGCAAATTCTTGTTCTGTTAATGGCATCAGCACTTAGTCTTTCACAACAAAACTAAGAGTCATCTTTGTTTCTTTTTCTGTTACTTCTGATGACACCGTCATACACATTCTCCTTCTGAAATGTCTTCACTATCTTATCCTTACCTCATTCCCTGAGAGGAGTCCTATTTCTTACCACATACAATGCCTAGCATTGTACTTTTTTGTTGAGTGAATGTGAATGGATATGGTATATATAAGGAATATGAAAGAGCCTTATAGGTTGAGGGAACCCTAGGGAAATCTAGTCTTTGTTCTTGTTATATACTTTAAACTACTAAGGGGAAAGAATAAAAGGGGAAGAAAAATGTGAATACATTTCTAGAAATTTTGTATCACTTTATTTATCTTTAATATTTTATTTATTTATTTGACAGAGAGAGAGAAAAAGAGAAAGAGAGAGCACAAGCAGAGGGTGTGGCAGGATGAGGGCAAGAGGGAGAAGTAGGCTCCCCACTGAGTAGGGAGTCTGATGTGGAGCTGGAACCTAGGACTCTGGGATCATTACCTGAGCTGAAGGCAGATGCTTAACTGACTGAGCCACCCAGCTGCCCCATTTTGTACTACTTTATGGCAGAATGCTTTGTATATAGTAGGGATGTCTCAAATATTTGTTGAATGAAATAAATAGATGGATGAAACAATTACTGGTAAAAAATGGCTCATGCCTTTTGGATTTCACTTCCAGATTCAGTATTCATATGAAGTAGTAAAGGATCAGAAAAATTAATAGGTTAAAAGATCCTAAAAATGCTAAAAGATAGGGCAAGTGAAAAATAAAGTAGGAAATAACAGAAACAAGCATTACATTTCAGCTACTACTGGTGTTAATGTAGACGTGTTATGGGAAATTGAAATAAAAGTGATTTGCAAGCAATCAATACAAATTGAAAAATTCCCACTTACAGCTGTAGAATTTGGTTAGAGAAAACAAGATTTGCATTTCTGAAATTGAAATAAAGTCTATTGAGCTAGTTAAGCACTTGGCACATTGTCTTGCTTTCTACACTCTAAAACGAGACCAGAGGGTGTTTAAATTTTCTTTGTTCATTTTAGTAAATATTAAACATGTGTTTAATACTGCATTTTGGCATAAATATTTGAGGAAGCCCATCTGCATTGTTTATTACAGAATCTTTTGTGTCTAGTCCCATGCTTTGCACAGAGTAGACATTTAATAAATATTTGTTGAATATATAAATCATAGAATGTTAATGCTAGACTAGGTCTCTATTAGCTTAGAGTTTTACAGATGTACTCTGTTCTAAGGGAGGTGGGGATATTCTCCTCAAACAGTGAAGAATTGAGCAGAATGAGAAACTTTAGTCATTGCTTTTATCTTTTCTCTATAGCGGGACTCATTCTAAAATTTTATTTGAGGGAAGGGCTCCTGGTGCTAAAGCATATTTTAGAACTATTTTACAGGTAACAGAAAATGAAACCTAGAGCTTTGACATAAATTGTCGAGGATCACACAGCTAGTTAGGGACTGGGATGCTATAATAACTCACATTTGCTGACTCCAGGGCCAGCGCTGAAGAGAGCAAAATCTACACAAAAGATTCCAACAGTTCAAAGTGAAGCACTCTCAAGGCATTGCTAGAGGTGGAGATAGGAGCTGGTCAAATACTTGGAACACACTGTGCTAGATAATGTGGGTACAAGGGAGCCACAGTTGACACAGCTCCTATGTTCCTGGTCTTTACACTTCTCAAGGAACTTCACATATCTAAACCAAGAGAAATGTGTTGTTACCATCAAGGCACACAATCACTTCCTTATTCATTCAACTAATATATATTGAGTACATATTGCTGACAGTAGCCTTTATGTGTTGCTCACAGGAGATACAACAAGAAAAGTCTTAGACTTTAGAGAGACTTTCAGTCAGAAGAGGCAGATAACTAGATGGGCTCTTTTAATACAGTGTGATAAGAGCTGTGATGAGGTAAAGATGGGGTACTGTGTAAGTTGGAAGATAACCTAATATCTTGACATTGAAGATTCAGAGAAAGCTACAAGGTCCTAGAAAGCTAGGAGGTCATACACAAACTGAGTAACTTTGGATGACTTAGATTTGGGGGGCAAAGAGAAGAGGTGATCCATATATTGGGAATAGCACATGTTTAGCTGGGCTGCTCAGAGGCTTCCACCAGTGTACCCTCTCCTACCTGTTCTGTTTGCTGATGTTTCTGGATAAAATCCCATTTAAACACTGTTAGTAAGGGCCTTACTTCCTTCCCCCTCCCCAGAGTTTGAAAATCACCATATTGAAGGATTTGTAATAAACTTTGGCAATTTGTATCAATTCATGTATATGTATATTCATTTTTGGATTGGCCAAGAAATAAATTGCTATGATTTAGGTTTATATTGGGAACAGTTCAGTTTTCATAGGAGAATATTCATATGGCCTTTGTAAAAACACTGTGTTACCCTTCTTAAGTTTAGAACACTATTATGATGGTAGGATGTTAATGAAATTTATGTGATGAAAAATAGCTGTTTCTTAGTATTTTAATTATCACATGCTCATAGGGAAGACTTTAGAAAATATTTGTAAAAAGTCCTATCTGTTAAGGATTCTTGTCCAGAATACACAAAGAATCCTTAAAACTTAACAAGAATACAAAATTAAAAAGTATGCCAAAGACCTTAATAGACACCTTCACAGTGAAGATATACAGGTGGCAAATAAGCATGTGGAAACATGATTCACATCCTATGTCATCAGAGAAATGTAAATTAAAACAACAATGAGATACCACTACACACCTATTAAAAGGAGCCAAATCTGGAATACTGACAAGACCAAATACTGGTGAGGGTGTGGAGCAGAAGGAACTTCCATTCATTGCTGGTGGCCATGCAAAGTAGTACATTCAGTTTAGAAGTCAATTTGGCTGTTTTCATATAAAACTAAGCATACTTTTAACCATATGATCCAGCAGCGGTTGAAAACTTATGTTCAGGGATGCTTGGGTGGCTCAGCAGTTGAGCGTCTGCCTTTGGCTCAGGGCATGATCCCAGAGTCCCAGGATCAAGTCCCACATCGGGCTTCCTGCATGGAGCCCGCTTCTCCCTCTGCCTGTGTCTCTCTCTGCCTCTCTCTCTGTGTGTCTCATAAATAAGTAAATAAAATCTTCAAAAAAAAAACCCAAAACTTATGTTCACAGAAAAACTTGCACATGTATGGTTATAGCAGCTTGATTTATAATTACCAAAAACTTGGACGCAGCTAAGATGTCATTCAGTAGGTGAGTGCATAAAGAGACAATGGAATGTTTTTCAGCACTAAAGGAAATAAGCTCTCAAACCGGAAACTTAAATGCTTATTATTAAATGAAAGAAGCCAATCAGAAAAGGCTACATACTGTATGACTCCCACTATTTGACATTCCGGAAAAGACAAAACTATGGAGACAATAAAAGGATCAGTGGTTGCTAGGTGTTAGAAGGGTGGGAAGGATTTTTAGGGCAGTGAAACTACTGTGTATGATAATATAGTGGTGGATATAATCAGTATACATTTGTCCAAACCCACAGAATATATAGCACCTAATATGAACATTAAGGTACAGTAGGACTTTGGATGTTAAGAATGTGCTAGTATAGATTAGATTCATCAGTTGTATAAAATGTACTACTCAGGAGGGGGATGCTGATGATGGGAGAAGCTATGCATGAGTGGGGGCAGGGAGTGTCTGGGAGATCTCTATCTTTCACTTAATTTTGGTGTGAACCTAAATCCGCTCTAAAAAATAAAAATAAAAATACTTTTAACAATACGTGGTTTTGTTCAATTAAGATAAATTCAACTTGTATAAAAATGTTAATTTTTAGGCAGTAAAAATTAATGTTTGAATTTCCACAAGAAGCTTAAACATAATGATTCACTACAAATAATTTGTACCATGAATAATGTTTATATAAGGTACAAATAGACAAGAAGAGTTTGTAGTGCTTCTTCCATTTTTCTGTTTTTTTTCTTCTCATTTTATACTGTTTCTATTTTGAATCACAATACTAGAGGAAGACTGTCAGGATAAAGGGTGTAGAGGAGGTGTGAAAAGGAGATAGGAATAGAAAGGATATGGTCTTTAGGCACAGGATGAGAGGCAACACTGCCCCCTCCCCCCAGAAAAGTTCTGGAAGATGATACATAGTCTCACTGGGTTGAAGGTGTTAAATAGGGGAAGGGAAATGAATATACGGGACAGGAGAAGGAAGCAGTGGGAGATGGCATAGGAAAGGAATGGAACATGGCTCATGATTGTCACACCAGTTATCAAGGCATCATGTTTCACCTTTGCTTCTGGGTGTATGCAGTAATTTGACTTGAGTCTTTCTTGTCCCTCCACCCAGTGGAATTTTCTAAGTCATATTTGGCTATTTAGCAGGCCAAAAATATACGGAATTGCTGGGTTCTCATATGTCATGTAAATCTGTACAGAGGCTTAGTCAAGATTCTTAGGAATTGTGGCTGAATTTAAATTTTTTGTGTTGCTTAAAATTCTATAAATAACAGAGCTTTTGTCTTGAAGGAAACTGCCTCCTCTCTAGTGTTTTAAGAATCAACGTGTGGTTAAAAAAACAGATGTTAGGGTATCTAAATAACTGTATAGTTAACTTGCCAGCTGAAATGAATAGTGTCACCTGACAGTCTTTCGTAGGATAATCCTCTTTAAATGCTATTCAATTGTATTATTTTCTTGCATAAACTTTTTTTTTTAATATTTTATTTATTTATTCATGAGAGACACAAAGAGAGGCAGAGACATAGGCAGAGGGAGAAGCAGGCTCCATGCAGGAGCCTAATGTGGGACTCAATCCTGGAACTCCGGAATCACGTCCTGAGCCGAAGGCAGACGCGCAGCTGCTGAGCCACCCAGGCGTCCCTTGCATAAACTTCTTCAGGGATTCCCCATTGCCTTGACTGGCTTTTCTTGTCACCAAAGTCTACCCATTTTTCTCCCTTGCTTTTGCTATTAGTTCATATATGTTGTTCAGTGAAAGCCAATTATTTTAAAATGATACATGAATGAATGATGAATGAATTTGAATGAATGATATCTATGTCAGTGGAAACAGCTTGAGTTAGAAATCCCAGATCTTGAACTCTCTGAGCATATTTATATCTGTAATTTTTTTTAATGACAACTTTAAATTTTAATCTTAATTTGCCAGTCTTAAATTTGTGTTCAGTTTGCGGTTGAAAGGAGGCATAGTGAATAAAACACGGAAGACGACTTGCTTCCTGTTTCCTAACTTGCCAGTCTATATCATTATCAAATTCTGTTGAATGTACCTTGAAAATATCTCTTGGGTTTGTTCTCTTTTCTTTTATTCCCACTCCAATTTACCACATCTCTTTTTAAAAATGTAGATTGTATTATTATTTTTTGGTTTGGTGAGACCAGTGGGTCAGGAGATAAATTGTTATAGATCCTAAGAGATGTAAGCCTGCCATGCAAGGAAGGCTTATACAGGGAAGCACTAAGGTCAGTTAGGAGGCAGAGGGAGAGAATGGAAAACATGGGCAAGAGCTTTTATCATGGTTCTGTGGGAAGGAATGGATGAGATAAGGTGAACAGGTTTAGGATTGGTTAGTTTGAATGATTTCAATGGGTTCTGGGGTGTAGGGTAATCACTAGTTGTCTGGTATATGGCTCTGGGTTGATGAGGTTAGGGAAATAGTGGCTCTTGGAGGTGGTTGGCAATATGGACTTCTAATTGGTTTGCTTGGGGATATGGACTCCTGATTGGGTACACTCATAGGTGTTATCTCTAGGAATGGGCTAATCCCAAGAAGGATGGTGGTGGAGGTCTTGTCAGCAGGTCCCAGAGTCAAAGTATCACAAATACAAAAAATAAAATGATAGGCCCAGTACAATTTCTTGTGTGCGTAGATTAACATAATCTTCCAATTGTTCTGCCTGTATTTATATTTGCTTTCCTATAATCTAGCTTTGATGTAGCAGCCAGAAAAATCTTTATAAATTAGGTCATGTTATTGCTCTGCTTAAAATTCTTCTCAGATCTTCTTTTATATATCTAATAAAGCCCAATTTCCTCACTTTGGTTTTGATGCCCTTCATTTACTAGGCTCCCGCATCCATCTGCAACTATATTGTATTCAACCGTATTCTTCACTTACTTTATTCTAGGCACACTGATCTTTTGATTTCTTGAGAATGATTTGCTCTTTCTCTCCTCAGGGCCTTTGCACAGATAGTTCTTTGTGCCTGGATGCTCTTTATCTGGTTAATTTCCAGCCGACCTTTGAATCTTACCTTAAATGTTATTCTTTTGGGAAGGCCTATATTAGGTCCTTTCTGTTGATTTTTCTGTGATTATTCATTTGTTCACTTATTCACTGCTTTCTTTTGTACATATAAGAAGGCGGGTACTGCTGGTAAAATGGAAAGCAAACCAGATTGGCACCTAATCTCATGGAGCTTCTTCTGGAGGAGGCAGATAAAGTCAGTGACAAAGTAACTATAAGATATTATAAATGGTTTAAAATTTTAAAAGAAGTATTGATGTAAAAAAAAAAAAGAGGTATTGATGTAGAAGCTATCAGAATATGACCAATTGTAGGTCACTGTTGTATATAAACTTTTGTGGTTAAACAATTTTGTTCTTTTCCAAATCTAAATTATAATCTACAGCCATTCAATAAAGGGGGAATATTTTATTGTTAAAGCTCACTCCTGTCTACTTTCAAAGCTTTTCCATATACTTTAGTGCTTCCCAAGTCAGAGAATACCATAAAATATGAGTATTATTCCATTCTTTCATATGAACTAAGAACAGTTTTATTTGGATAAATGATGAATGCAAAATAAAGTTTCAAGCTTTATTTTGAAACTCAGGGCAGCCCCTCACCTTTTAAAAATTTTTATTTATTTATTCTAAAAGATTTTATTTATTTATTCATGATAGACACAGAGAGGGAGCAGAGAGATAGGCAGGGGGAGAAACAGGCTCCCTGCAGGGAGCCCAATGTGGGACTCAATCCTGGAACTCTGCGATCATGCCCTGAGCCAAAGGCAGATGCTCAACCACTGAGCCACCCAGGCTTTTTTTTTAAACCACAGTTAGTAATTGTATTTATCTGCGATTTACTTCTCTAGTACCAGTGTATTTCATGTGTGTGCTCTGTGAGAATCAGAATTGTGTTTGTGCAGTTCACCACTGCATATTGAACATCTGGCTTAAGCAGAGGGTCAATGAATAAATGATAGAAACTATATTCAGGCAAATGTCCTTAATGTGGCTGTTTAGCCCTACCTGCTTGAATGCTTTTCTAGGTTAAAATTATTGAGGCTGTGGTTTATGATATAGAACTGTTGGACCTTGATCTGTGTACTTGTGTATTAGAATGGACCACAAAGTATTTTTTTTTAAAGATTTTATTTATGTATTCATGAGAGATACAGAGAGGCAGAGACATAGGCAGAAGGAGAAGCAGGCTCCCTCTGGGGAGCCTGATGTGGGACTCAATCCCAGGACCCTAGGATCATGACCTGAGCCAAAGGCAGATGCTTAACCACTGAGCCCCCCCCCCCCCAGGTGCCCCACAAAGTATTTTTTTTCTTTTTTTAGATTTTATTTATTTATTCATGAGAGACTTATGAGAGTCTTATGAGACTTATGAGACTCTCTAATTATTCATGAGAGAGAGAGGCAGAGACACAGAGGGAGAAGCAGGCTCCACACAGGGAGCCTGATGTGGAACTCGATCTCGGGTCTCCAGGATCACTTCCTGGGCTGAAGGTGGCGCTAAACCTCTGAGCCACCTGGGCTGCCCCCCACAAATTATTTTTTGAAGAGAATTTTACTTGTCCCCAAAGCTGTCCTCTTGACTCACTCTTATTTTTTTTTTTATTTTATTTATTTATTCATGAGAGACAGAGACAGAGAGAGAGAGAAAGAGAGAGAGAGAGAGGCAGAGACACAGGTGGAGAGAGAAACAGGCTCCATGCAGGGAGCCCAACGTGGGACTCAATCCCGGGTCTCCAGGATCATGCCCTGGGCTGAAGGCAGGTGCTAAACCGCTGAGCCACCCAGGGATCCCTTGACCCTTCTCCCTTGTTAAAGAGAGATAGGGTTGCTTTTTCAGGTAGCCACCCACGTTAGAATCCCTAATTTTCCTAAGGGCTGTCAGTCCTGCCCTTAGACCTGCAAGATAAAATATATGTTTTCTTTGTGTTTTTCAGTCAACATAATCCTGAATTCATTGCTACTTAATTTTGAATGAGAAGGTTAATATTTAAAGAAGTTCTTTGAAGGATATTCTTCTGGAGTGAGGTTTAACTGTGGGCCAGTATCAGAGTTGCCAATAGAACTTTTAAAAGATCTACTGAGGGTAGCCCGGGTGGCTCAGCGGTTTAGCGCTGCCTTCAGCCCGGGTGGGATGTGATCCTGGAGACCCGGGATCGAGTCCCACATCGGGCTCCCTGCATGGAGCCTGCTTCTCCCTATGCCTCTGTCTCTGCCTCTCTCTCTGTTTCTCATGAATAAATAAGATCTTTGGAAAAAAAAAAAAAAAGACCTACTGAAATTGGAATCCCTAAGGTGTGGGACCTGGGTCACAGGTGTTTCCGATGCATAGTCAGGTGTGTAGGAGCAGTACTCCCTGGAAAGGTTTCTACACTGGTACTTACACCCCAAAAACGTGTATGTAAAGAAGACATTTTTATGTTTCCCATAGGTTGAAGTTCTGGGTGTGTTAAAGATCAGTTTCATTTGTTTGTAAACAAGCACTTTTGTTCAGTGGTTCAGTGAACACTGAGGAATTTCTGATATTTACTTTCCATTGCCAGCACCTACCAGAGTTGAATATGTCTGCAAATTTAAGGTGTGAGGTGGGGAGTAATGAGAGATATGGGTGGAGAGGTAGATTTTGAAAGCTCTTGTATGTGATAAAGAGCAGTTAAGATCTTTTCCTTTTAGTAATGGAGAGGCATTGGAGGTTTTCTTTTTTAAGTAAAATTTTCTTTTTTTTTTTAATGGGAGAACAATATGCCAGTTTATTTTACTTCTATTTTAAAGGAAGGTAGTAACCTTGTCAACTATATGGAACATAGATTTGAATGGGGGAGAAAACTATGACAAGGTGACCAGTTGGGAAGCAAGTCTATACAAGAGGTAACCAGGAGCAGAAGGATAAAAAAGGATTGAATCCTAGCTTTGTAGGTACCTTTTTAGTTTAAATACTTAAGCTTCAACCAGTCTACTCTACCCTTGACTTGAAGACTTAGTGAAAATTAAAGGCTCCACTGAGAAGTCTTCCCTGATTGCTTTCTTTTGAGCTCTTTTTTGGTGGTCTCTTTATGTCATATTTCGTAATACTTCCTTTTATTATTATTTTTTGCTAATTTGATTTTTATGTTTTATTTATCTTACACTGATGCCACTTTTCATGATAAACGCTACTGGTTAAAAATATCTTTTGAACAAGTTGTCCTCTATGCCATTCTTGTTTTTTTTCCCTTTCTATTTTGTGCCTTTACTTATAGTTTTTCTTTTTCCTAGAATGTTCTTATCTCTTCTCCACTCATATTGAAGAGTTTTAACCTTTCTTTCATAGTTCAAATCCCTCCCTTACTACAGGTTCTTTCTGCTGGCCCTGCCATTTCCTTATTTTAGTTCTTGTGGTATTTAAGCTGTCTACTACTTAGTTTATGCTACTTTTATTTTTATCTTACGTATTCTATGAATATGGTACTCTGCCTCTTTGAGTTGGGCAAGATGTCTTACATATCAGTGTATATAGCTTGCTCTTAGTAAATATTAAATAAATATTAAATATTAAATAAATAAATATGTGACTCTTTGTCCCTTTCTAAGTCTTCCTAAAAACAGGCTATAAACATAGTTTATTCTGCTCTGAAAGACATAAAACTTCAGAAATATTTTAAATTAAAGGACGCCTGGGTGGCTCAGCAGTTGAGTGCCTTTGGCTTGGGGCATGATCCTGGAGTCCTAGGATCTAGTCCCACATTGGGCTCCTGAATGGAGCCTGCTTCTCCCTCTGCCTGTGTCTCTGCCTCTCTCCTCTCTCTCTGTGTCTCTCATGAATAAATAAATAAAATCTTTTCTTTAAATAAATATTTTAAATGATTAATTTTAGTAATCTGAATTTAAAGCAAAAATAGTTGTAATTACTTATCTCTGGAATTTTTAAGGCCCAAATAAAAGAGAATTGAAAATAATTTTGTTGACTTTGTTGAATTAGAGTATTTTAGAGTTGAGTATTAATATCTGAGTGCAAACTCCCTTAAAGATTTATATTTAAAATGCTTTAGTTAAAGGACAATATTTTCATTTGTTCCTTATGTTATATACCAAGTTCTTTGCCAGAACCAAGCCTTATGTTCTTGGGAATCACTCAAAGCACTTGGGCCTACTCTGCTTTGTAATCCTGTTAAATTTCATCCGTGAATTAAAACCTAATTATATAAACCCTACATATAGACAATTTGATGTACAATAGATATTTACTTATTGGAACATTATGAAATGTTGAAAATACTTATATTGGGATTAAGAAATAATTTTCTTTGGAAATTAAGTTTAATTGTGTATATATTTTTCTTTAGCCCATATGTTGTAAAGTACTATGGCAGTTATTTTAAGAACACAGACCTCTGGATTGTTATGGAGTACTGTGGCGCTGGCTCTGTCTCGGACATAATTAGATTACGAAACAAGACAGTAAGTATTTTTAAATTGTTTTGCTAATCTCATTTCTAAAGATTCATGCTTAGCAATCTAACTAGGTAGTATTTTGTTACAAAGAAAATATCAGTGTGAAAAAAGAAAAGGTTTTACATTGTGAAAGGATCTAGTATGAGGTCTGAGAACTAGCATATATCTTTGTATGGCAAATTTGAGAGTCCTATGATTGTTTATTTGTTAGGAAATTTTTGATAAGTCACCTAGAATCTACCAGGTACTCCACTTCTTCATTTGGAATCAGTATGTATATTCTTTATTAATGTGAGTTCAATAAATTATGGCTAGAGTTTTATTTCAAGTTCATAATATTTATAGTATTTCTTTATGTTTTCTGTGTTATAATCTGTGGTAAACAATTAAGGTTTTATGTTTCTGAATGTTAAAAAATAATACAAAAACATTTTTTGTCTTTATTTTCCCAAATATTGTTAGGGGGTTTGAAAATGACAAAGCTAGCTCATAATTGTGTGTGTGTCTGTGAATTCAGGTTAGTGAAATGTGTTATTTAATAATAGCTTTTTTTTTTAAAAAAATATTTTTATTTATTTATTCATGAGAGACACATTGAGAGAGAGAGAGAGAGGCAGGCTCCATGAAGGGATTCGGATGCCGGACTCGATTGGGGGACTCCTGATCATGCCCTGGGTCAAAGGCAGGTGCTAAACTGTTGAGCCACCTAGGGATCACCAATAATAGCTTTTTATGGTTATGCTTTAACCATAAGTAAGAGCTATTAACAAAATTATTTACTTTATGCTAGAAGTGCATCTAATTTACTTGGATATAAGGACAAAAGTGACCTTTTTATCTGTGAATGAGTAAGAATAATAATCAGTGAAATAATTTATAATACTGTAGAACAGTAACCTAATTACTACATGACATTATTGTATGTTGTCAGACATATTTAAGTAAAATACATTCAGAAAAATACTTAACTACTTGAGTCAATTAGTGGTTAACCAGAATCATTTTAAGGTTTGATTGGGGAAGTACGTTGTAAGTTTATCCTACTAATTTTTTTTTCTGTTAGAGAAAATAAAGTAAATATGATTTCTTTTTGAAGAAGTGAAATAGAACTTAAAATAATCCCTGTTTTGACAGGATGAATTAGGTGATTTGTGACATTCTAATTATATATTTTAGAATTTCTATGGTGCTTAACTATATTTATGTAAATCAGATGACTCTTGAGTGACAGAACAGTGCTCTAATTGAAAATAATTATACTTTAGAGAAGTGTTTAAAAATCATTTCAGGGCTAAACTTAGTACACCTGGTATTTAAAATTATCAAGTATTAGATATATGAAATAATACTTTCTATCAAGTATAGAAATATATGAAATGGAAAATCTGTTTTCTTGGTTTTAAATGTAAATATTACCATTGTGAATAGATAGGAAATATTTTATTCAAGTACTTTATTATGTTGTTGCCAGTAATGGCAAACTGTGAAGGTATAGTATAGTTCTAAAATACGGATATGGATGAATCATTATCCTCAGGAATCTTCTTTGCCAGTTAGCAAAGGGAATATTTTACCCTACTCACATTCATTTTGGAAGATAGAATCCACTGAATATGTATGAGGAGTCCTACATTTGGAGTAATTTGTTATTCTCACAGAACAGTTATCCTTGAGTTTGGAGTTAATGGGAGAATTTGATTCCCAGTTGCCTTGATAACAGCTCCTGTTAGATCTCAAGAATATTTGCATCCTGCTTTTCTTTTATATATATATATATATATATATATATATATATATATATATATATATATATATAAAAAGAGAAAAGAGTACTACTACTGGGAAGGTTAGCAATATAAAGATTTGTATCTTTTGTATCTTTTTTTATTTAATGACTAGGCATTGTAAGTATTTGATCATTTTATAGGAATGATCACTGGAGTGATAGTCCTCTTGTCTGAATTTCAAGGGTGTGACTGTTACCTGTTAATCGACTGGCTTTTAGAAATGTGACCAGTGAAACAGTTGTCCTTGATCTGTTAAAACTCAATTGTTTTCATGGTCACAGAACAATCAATTTTTTCCTTAGGGTACGGGAACTTTTTCTTTTTTAGAGTTTATATGCTCTTTTGTTTTTGTTACATGGTTGTTTCTTTTAATTTATTGATTTAGTGCATCTATTTAATTCATTTTAAACAGCACAGGACATTCTTCTTTTTATTTATACTGTCAGTTTTTTTGCTTTTTGTTGTTCTATATTTCCTATATTTCACAGTTGCTTGAAGAACATGTTCTTCAATGCTCTCTTTTATGTGGGTATGATGGCGATAGGTAAAAATGTTACTTAACTTCATTTTTTGAATGATATAATTGCTGGGTAAAGAATTCTAGGTTGGCAGTTTCTTTTCATTTTTGATTTAAAAGTAATGACTTTTGGAAGACCACTCAAGTAATGTACTTTTTGTAGAATTGTGCTTGTCTTTGAAAGATACTTCATTAGGAATGAAGTATTGCTGAATTTTAATTATCAGTTGATATCTGGTATTGATGAAATATTTTCTTGAAAATTAAAGGTATAGGATAAAACAAATCTGATTAAGTTACATACCTATAAAAAATTTAAGTTCATTTGTTTAGCTTAAAATACAGTGCTGTTTATGTCTTACCTCCCTCTTCTCTGTGCAGTTTCATAACTTGTCACTTTTATTATGCACTTTAGAATAGAAATGGCTCCTAGAATAGAGACTGGATTCATATTATGGTGTTTTTGTAAATGTTATTACCTCATCTTTTCTTCCACCATTGAGTGCTTGCCTTTACCCCAGGCTTTGCCTAGTGAATTTGTATCTATGAGGGACCAGCTAACATCACATCTGCTCTGGAACTTTTTCTGTTTTCCTGAGTAGTTTCTTATATAATTGGTTGATTAATTAATTAGGTAAGTCTTTACTGTATATTCACACATAAAGAAAGGGCATAATAAATTCTAGCTACTATTATTATTATAATTTTTACTATTATTAATTTTTTTTCACATATTTTGACCAGTAAGTAGCCTTTGCACCTTTTTATATGTGTATTGGCTCGTTTATTCCTTTTTGTGCTTATCTTTTTGTTATTGTTGTTGGCACTTTTCTTAATAGTTTTCAGGATTGTCTGACAGTTTGCTGGTGATTGTATGCGTGCTTCATATATTTTAAAAGTCATAAAACCAGCTATCTTATTGTCGGAATAGATATTAAAAAAGGAGCTTCAAAATATCTCTTCCAGAGGTTTTATACTTTGGCCTATACTTTTCCTTTGGGAAACATCCAAGAAAAGATAAAGGCATAGAATTAGGTGTAGGAGTTAGTTAGGAATATTCCAGTAATTGGAATTGAGGCTGAGCAGCAAAGGGTTGGAATTATATCTGTTTAAATGTTGCTGTGTACCATGGGGCAGATCAGAGTTGGCATTTGAGCTGGTAATGAATGGTAATTGTGCTAATCAGTGGTATTGGTACTAGAGATAGGATGAAGGTTAAACCCTTTTGTATTCTAGTGGGTGCTAAAAGTTTCTCTGAGTCTTCTGGTTGCATTATGAATAAAAATCACTGTTTAGTTAGTATTCATTGACTCCTTCAGCTACTAAATGTTGGGAGATCTATAAACATATGTGAGTTAAATCCTCTGATTTCTGTGATCAAATTCACAAACAACTCAAGTCCTAATATTGTATATTTTAGCAATTGACTATTTTTCAAAAATAATTACATTGTTTTGACCCATCTTTTAAGTGTGGTGAAACCTATGTGTAGATAACCCTGCTGTGGTACCCAGAAGTCACATTTAATTAGTCAGCTCTTAGTGTTTAGGAAAATAGTTGCAGTTGCCTTCCCCTACCATAAGCCACCCAAGGACAGACATTTTTATAATTCATTATGGAAATATTACAAGTCCTGGAGTAGCTTCTGGCATCTAACAAAGCTTTGATAAATGTTTGTTGAACTGAAACAGGATCAATTCCTTGGCTGCTTGTCCTATGAATATAAAGCAACTCTCCTCATCTATTAAGTGTTCTATTTTTGTAGTCTAATATTGTAATAAATAATATATTTATGGGAATAAGTTTGAAGATTTCCTTGTGAAGAAATATTTTAAAATGAATATATTTTATATCAGTTATCACTTAACATCTAAACATTTATGCATTTCAAGTATCATATACTGCAAAGTGGAAATGCACAACTCTATGAAATTGAAGCTTTTTTTTTTAATTAATTAATTAATTTATTTATGATAGTCACAAAGAGAGAGAGAGAGAGAGAGAGAGAGAGGCAGAGACACAGGCAGAGGGAGAAGCAGGCTCCATGCACCAGGAGCCCGATGTGGGATTTGATCCTGGGTCTCCAGGATCGCACCCTGGGCCAAAGGCAGGTGCTAAACCACTGCGCCACCCAGGGATCCCGAAATTGAAGCTTTTAAAAAGTAGATTATATTTTTGAGGCTTTCACAATGGTCTTTATGTAATTGTTAAGCTGTGCCTTGACATATGGAAGAAAATGGAGTCTCTGTGTTAGACATCTGTCGTGTACTTGGGAAAGTTTTAAGAAAATAAAGTTTTGAGGTTATTCTCTCCCATTTTGGCCCATTTTTTGATTTGACCACTTACTTTAATTTAACCTAGCACTATGGATTTTAATTTTGGCTTTTTCATAGACTAGTTTTATGATCTGAGCAAGTCATTTACCTGACAGAGACTTTAGCTTCCTATCTGTTAAATAATAAACAACATCTATATTGCTTTACATTTTACTTGGCAGTTTTATTTACACTTCAGTTGAATGGGAAGGTTCAAAACATTTATGGATCTAGGCACAGGGCTCTTCAGTAGAGGTACAAATAACTTTAATAAATTTAAGAAATTTTGCTGTTGTTGCATTGTTGAGGTAATACCTATATAAAAAGCTGATTTTGACTCTCTTTATATATAAAGAGTTATTAAAATTCTTTAGGAGCAGTAAAGGAAAAGCACTTAGCCTAACACAGAAGTTCAGAGAAAGCTCCTTAGGAGATAAAACTGCTTAATAGATTCTTGGAAGAGGAGGAGTCATGTTATCATTAGAATGCAAGCTCCCCCAGGGCAGGGTTTTATCTTCATTGTTCACTGCTTTATCTCCATTCTTAGCACAGTGCCTGGCATGCAGGATGCTCAGTAAATATTTGTTAGCATGATGGATGAATGAATGAATGAGAAGCGAGAGGGCAAAGGACATCTTGAAAGAGGAAACAATGATATGCTAAAATTATATTTCCCTCTCTAAAAGTTGAGGTGTCACACTTCTAGGTCACCTGAAGGAGAACAGCATCTGGTTTAAATGGATTTATTTTTCTCACACATAATTGCTCAAAATCATTGCCATGTTGTAGATTGATGGATCTATGTTAGGATCATGATGTTGTGTATAATTTTTTGTTTTTCCTAGTTATTCCTTTTGTTTTTTTCCTTCATGTTTAGAGAAGCAGCATATGCCATCTTTATCATTTTGCTAATGTCTTCTACCTTCTTAATCATTTTACCTGTTTCCTGGAATTTATGTGATTCTTCTTTGAGAAGACATTCTTTGGAGCTTCCTGATTTCTTGTTCTAATGTGGACTCATTGCTTTTTAGGTCTGCTGTACAGCTGCATCCTTGGAATTTCTTTTCACTGGACTTTTGGGTTAGTGCCATCATTTTCTTGTATATTTCCTATTTCCTTGGTTTTCACCCTTGTTTTGTATTCTTCCTAAACTATCTTCTTCGTGGTACAAGAATAAGAGGTCAACTATTTGAATCCCGCATGTCTGAAAATGTCTTTATTTTGCTTTCACAGTTGATTGATTGATAGCTTATGTAGAAATTTACATTGAAAATAAGCTTCTCTGAGAGCTTTGAGGGCTTTCATCTATTATCTTCTAGCATCTGATGTTGCTAATGTTATAGCTAATGCCTCTCAGAGTCTTATTTATCTGTAGGCCTCTTACCTGCCTCCTCCCCCAAACCCCCCAAATCTGGAACTTTTTAGACTTTTCTTTTTATCTTGATGTTCCTGATACTGCACAAGGAATAAAATGTGTCACAAGGATGTACCTACTAGATGTGAGTCCTTTTTATTAGTTATGCTCAACACTCAATTCTTTTCAAATAGCACTTTTGTCTTTTTTCAGATTTGGAACACTTTCCTTAATAAGCTCCTCCTCTATTTTCTTCACTGGATGATGAATCTTCTGAATTTTATTCTTTTTTTTTTCCTCCTAGATATTTTTTTTTTTTTTTTTTTGGTCTTTTTACCTTTTGGGGAGTTGGTAGGGGGTGATTTCTTCTACTTTATTTTGTGACTCTTCTAACTGAATTTCTTATTTCAGGAGTATATTTTAATTTATAAGAACTCTTTCATTTTTCATTTGTCCTTTTTTGTAACATCTTGATGTTGAGGCATGGATGCAAAAGTTTTTCTCATCACTCTAAGAAAAACAAGTTTTTGAAAAAGTTATTTCCTGTTTCCTGAATCATCTTTACTTCCTCTGGGGTGGTTGTTTCCTCTGTTCTGGTCTTGCCCATGGCAAGGGTCAGCAGGAAGGCTGACCAGCACTCACTGGAAACATTGGGCAATGCTTTTTGACTGGCAGATATAATATTAGGGTGAATGGACTGGGAGATGGCTTTTCGGGGAAGGGCCTACAGAGCAGTTTGTTCAATTTCTTGAGAGAGGAGCCTCTCACTCTGCTCCCATGTGGGGTTAAGTGCCAGAATGCATGTCATCTGCATATATGGGGATGAGGGTAGGGGTAGAATAAGGATTCCATTTTCTTCTTTTCTTTTCTTATTCTATTTTCTTCTTTTCAGCTTCTATGAAAAAGCTAGTTGCCATTTCCATCCCTTCTTACTCCTGCCCAACCTCCCCAGTGGTGGAGCCTCTTGGAGTTTACTTGGCAATCACTCCTTTTGTTGCACACTCCTTCTTTGCCTCTTGGCTGTGGATCTTTCCATAGAATGCTTCCAAAGTCATTAAACTCTCTTGTGATGATTTCTTTTGTTATTAGTTATTTATTTATTTATTTTCAAAAGTCTCTATCAGCTTAATGAGGTTTCAGGAGGAGAGACAAATAACTAAACAAATTAATTACAAATTTAGGTTAGCTTTTGAACCTGAATCAACGATATCCCCCCCTTGCCTTATGTGTATTTTATATAGCTTTCATATTCTTAGGTGTTTCGTACAACTACTTTTGAAGATTCATTTGATAATCCCTTAAAAGTTTGAATCCATACAGACTTTGGGATCCTCCAGCAATTCTCCTCTTTCATCTGTACTTAGAGAAATCCTAGCACAATTGTACAGTGAGGCATAGGCAAGAATGTTGTCACAACAGAAAATTAGAAGCAAATCTAAATCTCGATCAGTATTAGACCTTGGACTAGAAGATTGCTATCATTCTTTCTGTCTCCATAATTCTCTAGCTCTTTGGTAAAGGCAAACTGAGAGTAGTGTTCTGGCTGAACCCTTTCAGAATACGTAGGACCCAGTTGTCCAGATGAGAACAACATTAAAATACCAAATAAATTATGTCTCTTAAAACATGTATAAACATTTATCTTGGTATATAAGAGAAAATTTTAGTATTTACCTTTACCCAGGTGAGATATATTTCTGTGATGTTGTGTGTGTGTGTGTGTGTGTGTAGTGGGTGAGGGGGGGGTGCGCAATGAAGGAAAAAGAATAATGGAGAAGTTGTTCCAGACTGAAGAAAGCAATTCCTAAGTTATGTGTATGTGTTTTCCTCAAGGCTTATGGTGGTCTGTTTTATTATGAAAATAATTGGGAAAGCCGAGTTTTATTTAAACATCACCTCTTTAGAAGTGTGAAGGACACTTTAAGACTATTCTGTTTGGTAAATTCTCACTGTTAGTTTTATAACTGATTCTCAACTTCAGTGACAGATTTTTGATAGATATTTTGTGAGCAGTACTATTTATATAGTATTGGTATGTGTCAGGCACTATTCTAAATACATGTATGGTTTTGCATTTAATCCTCATATAAGGATTAAACAACTGTATGAATAAGAACTATTATTGACCCATGTTGTAGGTGGGAAACTGAATCATAGAGTGGTAAGTAGATTAGAGGGAAAGAAAGGGTTAAAATTATATCAAACTACTAGAATTAAACTGTAGTAATTAAGAGCACAGATTCTGGAAGCAGAGTTTGTGGGTTTGAATCTGGTTCTGCTATATATTGGGTATGTGAACTTGGGCAACTTTCTTTTCTTACTCATTTTCTGCATCTACTAAATGAGATAAGAAGACCACCCTACTTCACTGAGTTGTTCTGACAATTAAGTATATAAAATGCAAGGAATATCACCTAGCACATATAAAGCCCTGTAGGTATTTGTTCTTGCTACTGTCATCATCATCCTGTCATCTCACTTATATAGATGGGAATGTCTTTGCGATCAGATGTGTTTGAGCAGAATATAAAGAGGACTATGGAATCAAGAACAGAATCCTAGTATCCACCACGAGTACTTTGAATTATCTTTGTTGATGAGGGAGATATAGACTTAATAAGAGGGCTACATTTTTAGGTACAGTGAAGGGTTCTTTAATAGAATCAAACAGTGGCTATTCACAATAGACTACGGTGTTTTTTATCTTCGTGCACTTAGAGTTAACGCCTTGTACACATATCTTTTTTGTAAATATTTGATTTATTGTATTTTAAAAATATATGTTCTGCCTTGATATGTATTTTGTTTTACTTCAGATATATTTTTTTCCTCAGTGAAGTCATACCAATTTTTTATTGACTTAAGATTTATTTGGAGTTTCAAAGTTTAATATTGTTTCATTGATAATAATAGTCATCTTTTTGATTTGTATGGGCTTCTATTCCATAAAGTGCTTTTTGGCGGTTTATATTTGCCTCTCTGTTATTGGACTAATTCATGTTTGACTTCCCTAATCACTTTGTTGCATGCTCTCTCTTTGTGTAATAGATACTAGTTCATATAGGATTTACAACTCCATATATATTGAGTGCTTTTCTGTTGTCTTCTGATCTCTTTTTCAGGAATCTTTTCATGTGGGAAAGGATTTTAAAATGTCTGCCCACTGACCATTTTCACAGTAGAGTATCAGTTCTCTTTCTCTTCAGATCAAGGGATTATAAGCAGCGTGTATATATGTATATTTACATATGGTGTAAGTAGTGAAAGCTTTCATTTTGAATCACTAGTTGTGGGACTTTGTGATAGATTATTAATCTTTTTTTTTTGCCAAACATCTGCAATCCAGATTTCATGAAGACAGCCTCTCCCTGCCCTTTTGTATATAATAATGGCTAAAATATTCTAGTTATGTTTTCTAATGTATATTCTATGTGTTGAGCAGATTTGTGTTCTTCTGGAAAAATCCCATAAATTTTTTATTGTTTAAAACCTTGGCTATTTTATACCCTCAACCCTCCTTTCTTTGGGGTAGGAGGAGATAGATTGGTGAGGGGTGGGAGGGTGTTACTCTGCTGTTTTTTCCAGTCTTTTCCTCATGTTGAATACCTATAAGCCCCATTAAATTGTATGTATTCTTTTTCCCAAGAGAGAAAGAGTAAGAGGGGAAAAAATTTTGATTGTAAAGAAGTTGGAATCTGAGGCTTGATGGTTGTTCAGATAAAGTCTTGCATGTAACCTTAAGTATTACCTTTGAGATTTAGGTTATTTCAGAGATTGCTACTTAACTCCTCAACTTTCTCTAAACCACTGGTTTTTAGTAAGTTGTTTGATCACCGTTGTCTGTGATTATGTCATGTATGCCATAAAAACTAATGGGCACTGAAGCATTCAAGGAGTTCTGTAAAATGAGAAGTCTAAGTGTAATATTAATACGATTTGGAGTAAGCATTTATTAGCTGGGGGAAGTGGTACTAGGAAATGAAGGCAAAGAAGGGACTTAAAAAACCCTGCACGTTCTTTTAAAAAACATGATTATACTATTTTCCTGGTTCCCAGTATCGTATTCTGGAATGGGGCAGAATATAGAAATCAGCTTCAGAAATCTTATGCTGTTAAATATCTGGAATAACTTTTAGTAGTTTTAGAGTTGGTCAGTGGTTTGTGCTTTATACAAACCTTTTTTCTAGGAGCTTCCCCACTTTTTGGTATCAACTTCAAGTTTATCACTTTTTGGTTATAAGAAAACCCAGCCTAGACTGGTTTAAGCCAAAATGGGAATTTATTTGCTCACATAACTAAAAGTCTTTGTAGAGCTAATTTCATGTATGGCTGATTCAGGGTGAAAGGAGTTAACTTTAATTCATCTTTTTATTTTGATACCTCTGTATTGAGTCTAGTCTCCAACAGATTTTTGCCTCATATGAAATCCAGCAAGGATTCTTGTGCTTCATTGCTTCTGGATGGGTCATATGCCTTTCTCTGAGCACGTCATCTTGATCTGTGTCTAACCATTTTGATCTGTGTCTAACCTGGAGCTAGGATGAAGCTGAGTAGTAGAAATAACATATTCTGAGGATGGGGAAGTAGTAATTTCCTAAGGGGAATCAGAATATGTTAGCAGGAGAAGGGTGAATGGGTGTTAAAATGGCAAAATGTAATGAATAATTCTATATATTTACTAAAACTCAAATCAAAGCAAAATGTATCAAGAATAAAACAATTAAAGAAACCCTCACCTCTAAATAACTTAAAAAATGTATGTTAAATGTTAGAAGTATTTATTGACATTTGGAGTCAAAATTGTTGGCTCTCTAACCCTTTCTCCTTCTGTCACAGTAAGGGATGTAACTGTTGATATCCATGGGACCTTGTTTCTGCTGTGTCAGCAGTAAAAGTTTGCTGTAAGACTTCTTCTGGGAAGTCTGTTCATCAGGATTTAAAGACCCGTGGTTCCTTATTAGAACCACGGTGGACTGACCCTGGTATTAGTTCTGATGTCTACAATCCCTTTTCTTAAGAAGGATTTTCTTACCCTAGCAGGTACTATTACTGTTTAGAGCTGTACTAGAATCTTAGGAGAATGAATCTTTTTGTGTGAGAAGTAATTCTTGCTCCTTACTTGGTGTATCCCATAGAGTGAAATTGAGTTCTAAGTATATTTTGCATATGATTCTTAAAGTTCCAAGCCACAGCATTAATATGACTGTGCACTGTAGGATTAGACCTATCAAATTTTTCATAGCAATCATGTGCCAGGTTTTAATCTCTGGTTAAATACATCATACATGTACACTCCATTACATCTTTCCTAAATCTTTTGATTGGATATACACACTTTGATGATTTTCCACATCACAATATAGTTCTTCCAATAGACTTTCTCTTCTACCTTAACTAAGTAAATTAACCTTACAAAGTTATTTCTTTGGCTGCCCTGATTGGGAAGCTGCCCGGTCTTCACCTTCGTTGCTGTTCTCCTTGGCATTTGTCCCAGTTCTGTTTCCTTTTCATCAGTCAGGCCCACCTCCATCTACTTTATTTTTGTATGGTACATTCCTCGCCTAGTGGACTGCCTGTCACTGCCAGATGGACGGTGAGCTCTCCCTCCCTGCCTTAAATATGACCCTGAGTACATGGTGACATAGTTATTTGAAAGGAGATGATTTAGTGGAAGGACCCAGGATTCCTGCATTGTTACTTAGTAGCTCTTGGGACCATGGGTAGTTGTGTAACTTCTCTAAACTTAAGATGCCTAAGCCTAAATTAGGCCTAATATCATATTACTTTCTTTACCTACCTCAGTGTTTTCTTTTGAGGAACAAAGATGCTGCATGTCAGAACATTTTGTAACCTGGAAAATTGTGTATGAACTTAAATCACTATTTTATTACTATCATGGCAAAAATATCTAAAACAGTATGTAATTTTAATGGCCACTGGTTTAAGAATTTTGTGATACTTGTTGAAATAGAGAATGTTCTCTAGCATTGGAAAAATATACTAAAAGATTATTGTGTCTTATCTAGTAAAGTCTTGGTTAATCTTAGGAAATCAAGAGATGCATATAAGTTAATTTTCCAGAAAATAGGAATTTAGCTTCCTAGGTAGCAGATCTCTAATTTTAACAATTTTAGATGGAGAGTTTTTAAAATGGTATAGCATAGTTTTCTGTACTTTGAACCAGAATGTGTGTGAGCCACTTACCCTTTTAATGATATAAATTAAGGAAAAAATGTAAGTAATTATGAGTACATCGTAAACATTTCAAATAGTATGAAAGGGGAATTAGTGTCTCCTTACTTGCCCCTCAGTTTTACTTCCTTGAGGTAATGTCCGTTAACAGTTTCTTGTGGGTCCTTTGAGCACATATGTACACATATCATATTTTACACAAGGGATTCATACTGTATATGTGTTCTGTTCCTTGTCTTTTTTCCCTTTAACTTCTGATCTTAGAGATCTGCCTACACTGGTACATATAGGTCCACATGTATGTAACAACATATATTTCTTTCAGTACTTTGGACAAAATGAGTTCCAGCTTTTCCGTTTTTGTTGTTCTAATCAAAGCTGCAGGAATGTTTATATTTGTGTATTGGCATACTATGTTATGTCCTTTGGATACATTCTGAGAAATGGCGCTACTGGGTTAGAGGGCAAGTTCATTTTTATTTTTATTTTTATTTTTTTTAAGATTTTTAAAATTTTTTATTTATTCATGATAGACATAGAGAGAGAGAGAGAGAGGCAGAGACACGGGCAGAGGGAGAAGCAGGCTCCATGCCGGGAGCCTGACTCAGGACTCGATCCCAGGACTCCAGGATCGCGCGCTGGGCCAAAGGCAGGCGCCAAACCACTGAGCCACCCAGGGATCCCCGCAAGTTCATTTTTAATAACAATTTTGTTTTTACTTGAGAGACTGCTACCTAAGTTGTATATGATTTTTTAGTGGTTGGGGCAGTTTCAGCTTGAAATATGAATGGAGCATGGATTTTGCTTTTGATGCCTTCCTGTTTCACGGCATGCTCTGACTCTTCTTCATCTTCCCAATTGTATCTAATTTTGCTCAACACGTTCATTATTCTACCACAGAACTGTCCATTGGGATTGTAAGCAAGGTTGCACACTTGTTAGCTGCTTGCTGCTGCTCCTGTTGCTGCCACTATAAATGATTTTACGATTTATCTTCCCCACACTAGCTTTCCATTGCTAGTGGACTGAGTCTGCCATCAGAGTTTTCTTTCTGAAAGTTCTTATAGGTTCATATCATCTTTCCACTTAAAAATTTGTGGGTATATAAAGCAGAGTTTGGCCCTAACCTGCCTTTGCATTCACTGACAAACTGTTCATCCTTCAAGAGTCAGCTCAAAAGTTGAGTCTTCTTGAAGTGGGGAGAATGGTGTGGTGAGCTTGTTGTCAAGGCTGGCAGGAACTGTATCATTCAAGGTCTTGAGGGTTAAGTTTTATGGTTTCGATTTTAAGAGTACTGGTTGTAATGCATTATCAGCTGCTGTCCTGGAGTGCTCCTCTATCTAATCCTGTTGCTACAGGCATTACTTAATATTATAATTATTTGTTCCTGTGCCATCCTTTCCACTGAATTTTGAGCACCATGAAGGTAAGGGCAGTATAACAGGCCCTCAGTAAATTCCTGTTAGTATCGCCCTCCTGCAGTTGTGTTTGCGTATCAAATGAAATGATAGTTGTACTATAGCTGGCAGAGTTAAATCTCAGTAAATGTCAGCTGTTGCTGATGTTACCGGTATCAGTATCATCATCTATCGGTCAATCCTGACTTGGGGAGTGTAGGGTGGTTTCTATGAAGAGGTGAGATTTGATCCAGGGCTTAAAACACTGTGTGAGGATTACATTGGTGAGTTTTCATCAAATGGTTTTCAAGACTTTACGAAGTCACTGTGAAAGTTGAAACTTAAAATTTTATAATAAAATATAGTTGTCTGTGCCTTGAAAGGGGGAAGTGTGTTTCATTCTTTTTCATTTTAATGGACAGTAGGTACTAAATAGAGAATTAATGCATTATTTTATATAAGTAATTATGTCAAAAGGTGGGGTTTAAGTAAGATTGTCAAGATTCATTTTTAGAAAATTAAAATTCTTAATTTTGTACGAACTTATAAAAGCTCACTTGAATTTGTTTTTACTGACATAAAAACATTAAGGCAGTATGTATATTTTAAAACAGCTTGTGCATGTGCCCTTGAGACAATTTGGTGGGTGCATTTTTATCAAAACCATATACACAGTGACATATTAAATGTATCATATTATTATACTAATCATATGACTCTAGAAACAAAAGTAACCAGAGGACTAAAGCCTATCAAAACCATCTTTTTGTTTTTGTACAATGAAATTCTTTTTAAATTTGCCAATGAATTCATACCAATATTGAATCCAGATGTAGACTTTGTCTTTTAATGTATTAGCTCAGCTATAAAAGTCTTATTTCCATCCCTGATTACTGAGTCTTTCATTCATGGTTTATTATATCTCTTCCACCTTCCTTTATTCACTTTTAAAAATAGACTATAAAATGTAATTCAAATGATTTTATTTTATTTATTTTTAAAAATATTTTATTTATTTATTCATGAGAGACACAGAGAAAGAGAGGCAGAGACACAGGCAGAGGGAGAAGCAGGCTCCATGCAGGGAGCCCAATGCGGGACCCGATCCCGGGACTCCAGAATCACGCACGCCCTGGGCCAAAGGCAGGCACTAAACCACTGAGCCACCCAGGGATCCCCCAAATGATTTTAAAATGACATTTCTTCATTTATATAGTGATAGAAATAAAACTAAACCTTATTGTATTAAAGATAACCTAATTATATCCACAGATGAAGTATTCTGTTGATAAAATTTTTCATTGGAAATAATTTTGATGGATACCACTAAATGAAGTATCTTTCCACTGTGGTCCCATTTCACTTTGAAAAGTATTTTTTATAATAGTTTCTGAGTTTTTAAGTCTGTCTTTCATGATAGATTGGAGTCACATAAGGTTAGGTTAAATATTTTAAAAATTCAGTGTAGAGCAGGTACTCAGTAAATGTTTTTTCAGTGAATTAATATTATCTAGGACTTATTGGAAAATACTTCTGCCTTCTTATTTCCTGCCTTCTTAGATCACTTTCACACATGCTTTATATTCTTCCTGTCTGCCACACATGTGCTGTTATCCTTGGCAACATTGTGATCCATATGGGATAATTTTATAATTGATATCTCATTGTTTTAATTTGCTTTTCTTTGATTATTAGTGAAGTTTAATATTTTCTGTGTATGTTAACTAGCTTTATTTTTAGTTTTTGTATATTTGTGAATTGTATATTTATTTCTTTGCCTATTTACTTGTTGGATTTTATTGTTTTCTGAAGGATTAATGTGAGTTCTTTATGTTCTACATAATTCTGTATGCTAAACATCTTACTACATTTTCTGTGTTTTTGTTTTCTGAGCTTCTAGCTTTTATGCAGACAAAGCTAATCGATCCTCAGAATTTTTTGTTTGCTTTCTTTGATGAGAAACTATTCTGCCTACTGATTTGATAACTTAGATATTTAAATCATTTAAAAATGTTTAAATCATTGATGTCTATGTTTGTTTTAGTGGTGTTAAGCATCTGTTTTCAATGAAATACTCATTAAGCCACCTATAATGTCCTCAGTTAAGGTTACTTTTCAGGTCAGGTGAGTGTGCGTGTGCTTACTTGCAGAATTTATTAACAGAATACTTGTTTTGTTTGGCTGGTATACCACTTATAATAATTCACATTTGAATGCTAGGATGAAGCAGGAGTTCTTCCCTGATATTCATGGTTGATACTCAGTTTTACTGCTTGTTTATGGCTGGGATCTATTCTTGTTAAGCACTAGTATTATGGCAGATGACTGTTTTGATAGACATTGCCTTTACTAATTGTCAAAAATTTGAATATCATCTTTGGAGCAAGCCTTGCAACTCCCTTGCAGCTCTCCTATTTTGAAACCAATTAATATTTGTATGATATTTGACAGACCACTTTATTTCTCTGAGTTTGTTTCCTCATCTAAAAAAGGGACTATGTGTTTCTGTTTACTTAATTGAGTTGTGAGACTCATAAAATACTCTTTAAACTATAAAGTAATATAAAAATTTAAGACAGCATTATATCTCAGTGTTCTAGAAAATGTTACTGTTTACTGTTGTTTAAATAACTGTATTCAAGGATAAAAACCTTTTATTTCATAATTGAAGTTAAAAGGCCCAATGTGTAGATGCCTCATTCAAACTTCATTATTCAAATGGAATCTTAAAATAAAACTATATTACAGATCACTTTAACACGTATCTATGTACTAGTATGAATAATTGGATATTGTGCCATTTTTTGATTAGGGCAGGATATGAGGTGATCCCTAAAGTAAAGGGAGGAGTTAATTACAAAGAGAAAAAAGCATAATGAAAGAGGGACTTTATAAACTTTATATATTTGCACCAGGTCTGTCCTCTCTACCCTTAATTCAGGGCCAAATATAGGCAGTGCCCTCGGTATTCTTATAAACTTCATAGGTACTGAGACTGTCCACGTCCTCACCTTCAACACCTACTACCTTTAACAGAATCTGTATGAGTCAGTGAAGTACATATTTGTGAAAAGAATAAAAAAAAATGAATGTCTAAATCAGTGTGAATTTATTTGTTAAGACTATGAAGATCTTTTGTAAATACAGAATCAGAGGGTTGGAATGAACCTTTGAAATCATCTAGTAACGGTAGACAGTTCATGAATCAGTAGATCTTTGGCAGGTCTTTAGTGGCAGATTCTTTACAGCACTGAAATCAGATCTTGAGACCCAGAAATATAGCAAGTCTATTTAATCCTGAACTTTCTCTACTATAGCTCTGTAATATAGGGTACATAAGCAGAGATAACAAATCAAAGAGTTGATGAAGGATTAGTGACTTGTTCGTTGGAAATAATGGAATGTTACGAGGATAAAAAGTGAAGTCTAGGTAATTGAAAAGATCAGTATTGAAGTAATTAAACATGACTCAGTTTTATGGATTGGTGCTGCTGTTGTAGCACCTGTAAGCTCTTTAATTTTTATACCAGGAGTGGGGAGAGGGGAAAAACCCAGGTACATATGACAGCACCACAGCCTTGCATAGTGATGCGTTGTGGTGGCCCTAAACAACATTCCTCCCTCCCATTCTCCCACCTTGGCTGTAAACTGCTAATTTATGTGGCATCTTCTTTTTTTTTTTTTTACAAAACTGCAAGTCTGTATTCATTCATTATTATTTATCAAGTGCTAACAATAGCCCAGCATGGTTACATGAGTGAACAGAACAAAGATCCCTGCTCTTGTGGGCCCTTTTTCTGGTGCAGTGCTATCCAATAGAAACATAAAATGAGCCACAAATGTAATTTTTAAAAAAGATTTTATTTATTTATTCATGAGAGACATAGAGAGATTGGTAGAGACACAAGCAGAGGAAGGCAGGCTCCCTGCAGCAAGCCCAATGTGGGGGACCCATCCCAGAACTCCGGGACCATGCCCTGAGCTGAAGGCAAACGCCCAAGTCCTGAGCCATGCAGGCTTCCTGCCACAAATGTAATTTAAAATTTCCTCGTAGCCATACTAAAAAAAGAAAAAAGTAATAGGTGAAATTACCTTTAATAATATACTAAATATATTAACATATAGTACAGTATCATAATATTAAATAATATATCTAATATTATTTAAATAACAATGTATTTTAAACATTAATAAATTTTATAATAAACATAAATATCGTTTAAAAGTATAATAAATTTAAAAATTATAAGTGAGACACTTTTCCTGCTCTTTTTAGTACTAAGCTTTGAACTTTGGTGTATATTTTACATTTATAATCTCTCAGCTTGGACTAGTTCACATGCTTGGGAGCTACTCTGTTAGGCAGTGCGACTTTAGAGCATGGTGCTTGCTTTCTGTGGACCATCAAGTCTGACCATCTAGTCAAAGGTAGAGAATAAGTTCCTGGTAGAACTAGAATTTTCAGAAAATCCAGATTCCTTACTCATGGCCTATGAAGGCTTGTGTGATCTGGCTTTTGCGTGTCCCATATCTCATCTAGAACTAGTGTTTTTCTGACTCACTAACTTGAGCCTTCTTTTTTGAACTCAAACATGGGAGGCTTCTTCCTAAATCATGATGTTTTTTTCTTTTTTCCTTTGTGGAGAATGTCATGTTCCCAGACAGCCAGTCGCTTTGTTAGCTCTCTTGTCATTTAAGACTTCAGCAAAAATGTCTCTCAGGCTTTCTTTAATGCCTACTCTAAAGAGCCTTTCTCAGTCATTCTTGATCAACAGCTTTCTATTTTATTGTCCTGCTAGCAATTGTAAACTGTTTTCTTGCGTTACCCTATTTTCTATCATATTATCGTCAACTTACCCCTTCATTAGAGAATATAAGCTCCATGAGAGAAAGAATACTTGTTCTACTCATTTTTATATCCCCAGCAACTGGTGTAATTCCTGGCATGTAGATGGTGCTTGATAAATATTTATTGAATGAATAAATGGCATTCTAGATCAGGTGTCTTGAACTAGAGTGGATTTATTTTTTTTTTTAATTTTTATTTATTTATGATAGTCACAGAGAGAGAGAGAGAGAGAGAGAGGCAGAGACACAGACAGAGGGAGAAGCAGGCTCCATGCACTGGGAGCCTGACATGGGATTTGATCCCGGGTCTCCAGGATCGCGCCCTGGGCCAAAGGCAGGCGCCAAACCACTGCGCCACCCAGGGATCCCTAGAGTGGATTTATCAAGTGAATTGGATTCTTATGTTGCTATTGAGGAGTATAAGATTGAGAGATGGTTTAGAGTAGTCAGGGTCTTTTAATTTGGAAAGGATTAGGAGAAGTTGGCACTTCAAGGGTTAGGGGAAAGAGATCCAGTTAATTAGTTTCTTTCTTTTTGATGAAGAAAGCAAACTTATATAAGCCAACACATTACTCAAGTACAAATAAAAATGTACAATTCATTTATGACATTCTATATTAATATTACATGTAAATGTAAACCATCTTCCAATTTGTTTAGAATTTTAACATGGCTAGGGTTTTTTTTTTTTAATAGAGGTGAAATTCATGTAAAATCAGCCAACTTAAAGTGAACAATTCAGTGATCTGAGTGTATTTACAAGGTATAATCACCACCTGTGTCTAGTTTCAAAAATGCTTTTATCACCCCAAACCCATTAAGCAGTTGCACCTTGTTTTCCCTATTCTGCTTCAGCCCCTGGCAACCACCAATCTGCTTTCTTTCTCTAAGGATTTACCTATTGTGAATATTTCATATAAATGTGTCTTTTTGTTCTGGCTTCTTTTACTTAGCTTAGTGTTTTTGAAGTCCATCCACATTGTAGTATGTGTCAGTACTTTATACGTTTATATGGCTGAGTAATATTCCACTGTCTATATATACCATAATTTGTTTATTCATTTGGGTTGTCTCAACCTTTTGGCCATGATGATGACGTTGAAAATCTGTCTTCATATATGGCCATTTGTATATCTTTTTTTGGGAAATGTCTACTCAAGTCTTTTGCCCGTGTTTAAATTGGGTTGTCTTTTTGTTGTTGAGTTGTAAGACTTATTTATATACTCTGGGTACTAGACCCTTAACAGATGTGTGTTTTGTAGATATTTTCTCCTATTTTGTAGGTTGTCATTTCATTTTCTTAATACTCTTTAATGCACAAAATTTTTAATTTTGATGAAGTCCAATTTATCATTTTTCCTCATGTTTCTTTACTTTTGATATACCTAATGATCCATTGCCAGACCAATAGTCATGAAGATTTATCCTATGTTTTATGGTTTTAACTCATGTTTAAGTTGTTGGTCTATTTTGAGTAAATTTTTATTTATGGTGTGAGGTAGAGGTCCAGCTTCATTTTTCATGTGGATATCCAGTTGTCCCCCAAGTTGTTTCTTAATGAGACATGAGCCACCGTGGCATTGGTGGCAGTTGAAACAAACTTCTTCCAGTGGTTACTTTCACATTCTACATAGTCTTAAAGCAATATTTTGTTTGTTTGTTTTAAAGATTTATTTCTTATTTTAGAGACAAAGCATGTGAATGGGGTGGGAGGGGCAGAGGAAGAAGAAGAGAGAGTCTTAAGCAGACTCCCTGCTAAGTGTAGAGCCTGACACTGGCTCTAGATCTCACGATCCTGATCTTATGATCCTGAGCCAAAACTGAGAGTTTGGAGGCTCAACCTACTGTGCCACCTAGGCGCCCCTCATAGTCTTTTTTTTTTTTTTTTTTTTTTTAAGGATTTTATTCATTCGTGAGAGACACACAGAGTCCCGGGATTGAGTCCCACATTAGGCTTCCTGCATGGAGCCTGCTTCTCCCTCTGCCTGTGTCTCTGCCTCCTTCTTTCTCTGTGTCTCGAATGAATGAATGAATGAATGAATGAATGAATGAATAAATAAATAAATAAATAAATAAATAAATAAAATCTTTATAAAAAAGAGTTTGGTTTGCTTGTCTCTTTTTTTCTTTGCCTGTTCATTGGTTTCACAAAATCATATGTTATTTGTCTTTCTCTGACTGGCTTATACTACTTAGTGTAATACCCATAAAGTCCATCTATGTTGTTGCAGTTGGCAAGATTTCATTCTTTTTAATGGCTGAATAATATTACTCTGTGTGTGTATGTGTGTGTATTTGTATAAATGAATGGACACTTGATGCTGTAACAAACATAGGGCTGTATATATCTTTTTGATTTAGTGTTTTCATTATCTTTGGGTAAATACCCAGTAATGGAATTACTGTAACATATAGTAATTCTATTTTTAATTTTTTTGAAGACCCTCCATACTGTGTTCCACAGTGGCTGCAGTAATTTGCATTCCCACCAGCTAGTGTATGAGGGTCTTTTACTCCACATCATCACCAACACTTGTTATTTCTTGTGTTTTTAATTTTAGCCATTCTGACAGGTATGAAGTGATGTCTCATTGTGGTTTTAATTTGCATTTCCCTGAGGATGAGTGATAGCATCTTTTCTTGTGTCTGTTGGCCATCTGGATATATTTGGGAAAATGTGTATTCAGCTGTTCTGCCCATTTTTAATTGGATTATTTGACTTTTTTTTGTGTGTGTGTGTGTGTGTGTGTGTTGAGTTGTATAAATTCTTTATATATTTTGGGTATTCACCCCTTATTGGTTTTATTTTTTGCAAATATCTTCTCCCACTCACTGGGTTGCCTTTTCGTTTTGTTGGTGGTTATTTTTCTGTGTAAAAGCTTTATTTAGTTGTGCCTCAATAGTTAGATTTTGCTTTTGTTTCCCTTGCCAGAGGAGAAATATGTAGGAAAATGTTTCTATGGCTGATATCAAATAATTTACTGACTGTGTTTTCTTTTAGTAATTTTATGGTTTTGGATCTCACATTTAGGTCTTTACATTTTGAGTTTATTTTTTATATGGTGTAAGAAAATGGTCCAATTTCATTCTTTTGCATGTAGCTGTCCAGTTTTCCTAGTACCATTTATTGAAAAGACTGTCTCTTTCCAATTGTATATTCTTGAGTTCTTGATTGTAGATTTTGACCATAAACATATAGCTTTAATGCTGGGCTTTCTGTTCTGTTTCATTGATATTTGTGTCCATTTTTACACCAGTACCATACTGTTTTGATTACTACAGCTCTGTAGTACAATATTTTTATATTTTTAATTTCCACTGTATTTTTCTATTATCCCATTGTTGGGTATTTTAATTTTCTTTCTCTCTTTTTTTCCCCTCCTCATACAGAGTAGTATATCCTATCTTTATACAAATTGGAACTTTCCCCCTTCTATCTGTTTATCTTTGGGTTATATTTGCTGCTTGTGCTTATAGCAAAAGTAGATTTTATTGTTATGAACGTCTATTTTTATTTTTTAAAAAGATTTTATTTACTTATTTGAGAGAAAGTAAGAGAAAGTGTGAGCAGGCCGAGGGGCAAAGGGAGGAGCAGACTCCCTATTGAGTGGAGAGCCTAATGCAGGACTTGATCCTGAGACTCCAGGATCATGACCTGAGCTGAAGGCAGGTGCTTCACCGACTGAGCCACCCAGGCACCTTTGTTATGAACTTTTAATATCATTTGGACATATTTAAAAACTAGGACGGAGGCAGCCCCGGTGGTACAGTGGTTTGGCGCCGTCTGCAGCCTGGGGTGTGATCCTGGGGGACCCGGGATCGAGTCCCACATCGGGCTCCCTGCATGGGGCCTGCTTCTCTGCATGGAGCCTGCTTCTCCCTCTGCCTGTGTCTCTGCCTCTGTCTCTGTGTCTATGAATAAATAAATAAAATCTTTAAAAAAAAAACAAACTAGGACGGTGTTTTCAATAAAAATAGAGGCTTTGATAAGTAACACTTGAACAAAGTTTTTCAAGAGAGGCAGCATAGAAGAGTGATTAAAAGCATAGGTTATAGTCAGAACTCACATCTTGGTTCCGTCTTATGTGTGCCAGAGGTATTTACTGAACCCCTATGCAATAGCTTCCTCATTTGTCAGATGGTGGTAATAATAGTATCTAGCTTGTAGGGTTGTCCTAAGGATAAAAGCGATAATGCATGCAAAATGATTAGCACAGTGGCTGGTACAGATAACACTGGCTCTATTGCCGTAACTACTAAGGATGTTTCCTTTTCTTCTTCTCTTGTTGGTCTCTTTTTCTCCCTCCTTCTTCCCTTTTCCTTCCCCTGACAACCTTTGTTTGTGTTTCCATTTTCCTAGTCTTTCTCTGGAATTTTTATTTTTGAATTCTTAGTCTTAGGGCCAGAAATCCAGGATTTGAGTAGGTTGGGATGACCTTGCTAGAAAAGGAGTGGTATGGGCATAATTGCGTCATGCAGGAGATTCTTGGCAAGCCACCCTTGTTTCCTTTGTGTAAAACTTGATTTTCATTTTCATCAAGAATTAGTGACATCACAGGGAAGAATGTCTGAATTTACATTCAGGACAGTTAGCTGTGATATCGCTACCTCAGTGTCAGAAGATGTGAGAAATAGCGATTTCTTAGCATTGTATTGATTTTTGGGATAGGTTATGTGTTTTAGGAATGACAATAATTTTATTTTATTTTATTTTATTTTACTTTATTTTATTTTATTTTATTTATTTTATTTTATTTTATTTTTTTGATTCATTCAAATATTTATTGAGCAACTAAGGAGACACAAAGGTGATTAAAAATGGCCAAAGGAAAAAAAAATGGCCAAAGAGGTGAGGCAAATGCACAAATCATAGAAAGCAAAGTGTAAGGTGTCACTGAATCACAGCAGTCAAAAGAAAAGCGCTTTAGGAGATCAAGAATCAAATTGCTTCCAGCCTGGAAGGGGTTGTGGATGGGTGGCAAAACAGGAAAGGAGATTTGAGACTTCAGTGTGGATTGATGATGACAGTCAGTATGGACTATATTTGTCTCTTCTTTTCCTCTCTCCCCAGCTTTGGGTTTAATTTACCAGTAGTGCCCAAGACTGTTCAATTCACTTTTTCTATACTTGCTTGCATTTTTGCTTTAATGTCTTCTACAGAACTAGGTCCTTTTGGTGTTTTGGGAGTCTTTTCCTGTTTTTTGAAAGATTCTTGACCTTTTGATCTTGGTGTTGATGGTTTTGAGTCTTTTCCATTCTGGTTTGATTTTTGTGCATTTTTGGCTGAAGTATCTTGTATAGATTTCTTTACTGGAGCCTTTTCTTTAGCTTCCTCATCATCAAAATTATCATCATCTTCATCATCGTCATCGTCATCAACTTCATCATCATCTTCATCATCATCTTCATCATCATCTTCATCAGCAGCAAGTTTTACTTTTTTCTGTGGAACCTTGCTACCACTTCCAGGGACAGAACGCTTTCCAGATATACTAAGAAGTTTCACATCTTCTTCTTCATCTTCTGACTCTGCATCTTCCTCCACAGCTACTAAGTGCTGTCCACTAATATGCACAGGCCTGGAACCATATTTCAACTGTTAGACCACAGGTGGTGTTATTTCAAAGCCTCCAAGGGACACCGTTGGCTGTACAGACATTTTCAAAGTTGCCAATGTGACTTTAATTGGACTGCCTTCATAATTCATTGCCTCTGCTTCAACAATGCAGTTCATCCTTTGCGCAGCTCCCAAACTGACCTTAAAGATAACTGGTGCTCATTTTTGTCATTATCCACCTTAAAGTGATAATCTTTGTCAGCCTTTAGTTCACAACCAAAAAGATAGTTCTGGGGCTGAAGGGGGCTCGTGTCCATGTCCATCGAATCTTCCATGAGGTGGTGGCACGCACTTAGGTGGGAGAGAAGGCGAACGGAGATAACACGACTACTGTTCCACAGAACAGCCATGCAAGATGGAATCACACTTGATGATAATTTTAAAGAAATTTAATGCTGAAAAAATTTTTCATCAGTAAAATTTGTAATGAGACTGACAAAATATTTGTGAGGAAAAAGCAGTTCCCAGTTCTTTATCATGTTAACCTTTTCCTAGAGGTTTAGTGGTCATTAGAAAGAAGTGTTTGTTACCAGTGCTCTTTTATCTAGCATGGTTTTTCAATCTAGTTTTAAAAATATTTCTTTCCAGTTAACAGAAGATGAAATTGCAACTATTCTTAAATCTACTTTGAAAGGACTAGAATATTTGCACTTTATGAGAAAAATACACAGAGATATAAAAGCTGGAAATATTCTCCTCAATACAGAAGGACATGCCAAATTGGCCGATTTTGGAGTGGCTGGTCAGTTAACAGTAAGTGTAATGATTTTGGAAACACTTGTGGCCTATATGTCCAGATTTGACTGTGACTGAATGTTGATAACTTTTTGGAGGGGGTGATGGGAAGAAATACATAACTACATTGTTCTTGAGAAGAAGGAGCCATAATTTCAGTACTATATATTATTTTTATTTACAATTTAAGAGATGAATCGGTATGAAAAAATGTTGTCATTGAAATGCTTAAATGTTTAAAAAATAAAGCTACATTGATCCATTTCTGTAGCTTTTATTGTTACAATATTATCTTTAATGACTATCTTTAATGAAGATGGGGATCGTTACTTGTGGACTCTTGCTTTATACAGAAATTAAAATTCCTAACTATGTTGTGTCAGTTGAAATTGTAGGAAAATAGTCAATTTCTGATATAATCTGTAGTATTTGAGGGTTTCACCATACAGTTTGATGAATGTGTTGGCAAGTAGAGTCCCTTAGTGATTTTGTAGTAGTATTTATGTCAGTGTAATTTTTGTTGCAGGATACAATGGCAAAACGCAATACTGTGATAGGAACTCCATTTTGGATGGCTCCTGAGGTAATTCAAGAAATAGGCTATAACTGTGTGGCTGACATCTGGTCCCTTGGCATTACTTCTATAGAAATGGCCGAAGGAAAACCTCCTTATGCTGATATACATCCAATGCGGGTAAGAAA
The DNA here is from genome assembly GCF_053574225.1 of Canis aureus. Lineage (NCBI taxonomy): Eukaryota > Metazoa > Chordata > Mammalia > Carnivora > Canidae > Canis > Canis aureus. The sequence goes on along the minus strand of NC_135624.1, from coordinate 3,872,448 downwards.
ATGGTTTGCTAAAAATGTTGATGTTATATGAGTGTTATAGTTTTGTAATTGTCAGTATAAATAAATAAATACAAAGTAAATTAAATAAGTTGATTTAAATTTAGGTTCTGTGCAAAATTTTTTTTAAAAGATTATCAGAGGTTAGTGATGTTAACTTTTCTCCTCCCACATCCTCAGTTGTGAGAAAAGATGTGAAGGCTGTATTTTCCTCTATAGTCACTGTTTTCCTCCCCACAAAATATACCTGTAAAATCTCCCCTTGCCTTTCAAGTAGAAGAAAGGATTGGTAAATTTGCTATATTCTTCAGTTCATCTATTGGTTTCTCAGTGTGGCTGTGGAGGCCTTTGAAAAAATCAGTTCTCACTTTTCTACCCACTTTGCAAATTCTGCCTTTCTGTGTTTTTGTTTTACTTTTTTTCTTCTCTCGTCTGAAGCTAATATTTAAAAAGCCTGACTTCTAATATTGCTACCTACCTGTAGGCAAATTAATTTTACTTCAATTGGTGCTTAGTGAGAAAATAGAATTCCTTTCTTGAACATTATTATATGAACTCCTTTTTCCAGGATGATTTTTTTTTTTTTTTTGAGTTTGAAGTATGTACCTTGCATATTCAAGTCTAATTGCCTGTTTCAGGCTTTGTGATGATACGGTTTTTAGATTTCTTTATGTGAATCTCAATTCTTTATAGATAAGAACATCTGTCTTTGTGAACTATTGCCCTCTAGTGGCTGGATTCACCTTAAGAAGAAAAGATAGAAAAATGAAGAGAGGAGAGGGGATAGAAAGGGGAGAGGAGAAAAAGAGAGAGAGAGAGAGAGGACCGAGAGAGCGAGCACAGAGAAGAAAAGATGGCATCAGGGTGACTAGAGAAACGCATGAAGTAAATAGATGGGAGAAAAGAGAATGTAGTATTTTGGAACATCTGAAGAAGAATAAATTGGAATTTTTTCTGATAATACAGTACTATTGTGGATTGATATTCAGTAATATAAGTAACAGTGTAACTATACTAAAAATATTTAACTATCTGCCTGCCACTTTAAAGAGAATTCTGAGTAATAAAATTGTGTATAATATGTATCATCTTCCTTGTATATATAAATTACTTTTTCTAAAGTGAAAAATAAAAATGACATAAATTGTTTGTAAAATAATATGAAAAATCACAAGGTCATCATAAAGCCAGCAACATAAATTCTCATTTCTTCTCTGATTATTAGTTGCCTTTGGTATTTTGGTTATAATATTTTTAGGGTGATCCTCAGGCTTGGTGTATTTGAATTTGAGTTAGTGAGGTTAATTGGATTATTCAAGGCACCTTAACCCAGTGCCAGAGCTGGGATTGAACCTAGGACTTAGATTATTACTCTTCTGCTTTTCCTTGTATAGATTTTATTTTTCCAACCACGTAGATGAACATATTAAATGTGACCCCGAGGTAGTCTCTCATATAGATAGTAAAGAATTGTAGTATGTGGTTCCTGACTTCCAGGATCTTAAAATACCACTTGACAATTTGAACTAACACAAATGAAATTGTAAACATATACCTGAAAGCAGTATTCTTCTTTAAAATTCTATCAACTATCATCTATCTCGCTTTTCTCTTTTTTTTTTTTAAAGATTTTATTTATTTATTCATGAGAGACACGGGGGGTGGGGGGAGAGAGAGAGAGAGAGAGAGAGAGGCAGAGACACAGGCAGAGGGAAAAGCAGGCTCCATGGAGGGAGCCTGACGTGGAATTCAATCCTGGGTCTCCAGGATCAAGGCCCTGGGCTGAAGGTGGTGCTAAACCGCTGAGCCACCTGGGCTGCCCCTCACTTTTTTCTACCAGTCTAAATCATACCCATTCAAGTGTCAGGTCAGATATTATTTCGATGTACAGCTTTCCTTGGTAGCCACTACTGAAATAAATTTCTTTTTTAAAGATTTTATTTACTTATTTAGAGAGCGAGAGGGGGAAGGGACAGAAGTAAATGGAGAGAAGCTTAAGCTGACTGTGCTCTGAGCACAGAGCCCAAAGTGGAGCTCATTCTTTAGACACTGAGATCATAACCTGAACTGAAATTAAGAGCTGAATGCTTAACCTACTGAGCCCCCCAGGTGCCCCTAAGTAAATTTCTTTCTTTCCTCACAACTTTGTATATAGGCAGTTCTTAGTGCCTGTAGTTCTTTGGACAGTTAATCAAATGTCTTGTGCATTTCTAAACATAGTTAAGGTTTTAAGTTGCTATTTATTTATTTTTTTTTTAAAGATTTTATTTATTTATGAGAGAGAGAGAGAGAGAGAGGGGCAGAGACACAGGCAGAGGGCGAAGCAGGCTCCATGTAGGGAGCCCGACGCGGGACTTGATCCTGGGTCTCCAGGATCAGGCCCCGGACTGCAGGCGGCGCTAAACCGCTGTGCCACCGGGGCTGCCCTTAAGTTGCTATTTAAATTATGTTATCGTTACTTAACCTTTCTTATGTTTGTGAACTGCTTTATACAAAATCAAGTATGAGCTGCAAGTATTGGGAAATTGTTAAGATTATATGACAGGTAGAAGTTTTACAAAATTTGAATTTTCACTTGAAAGCTCACATTTTATCATTGGCAACAATTATGATAGTTTTCCTTGAAATGACATATTCACTTGGTTCATTTTTGAGAGAATGTCAATCAAATAAATGCCCAAGTGTGAACAACTATAGTCTTTTCTGTCAGTTATTCCTTCAGGTAAGAATGGTGTTCCTTGAAAAAGAGTTGCAGCTTGCTTAGCTGCAGCTAAGTGGTTTTTCTTAAGATAATCCTTCTTCTTCTGTATGCAGGGCAAGTGCTTTGTGTGTATTTCTCATTTTGTCAAAGAGAATATTAAAAAGATAAGCATTCAAGAGTAGAATTTTAATACAATTAATAATATTTTCTGCTTCACCAAGGTTTAGATTAGTTTGGCGGGAGATTGGGTGGGAGGATAAAAGAAAGAGCTGGCCAAGAGAGAAAAAAGATTTTTGAGGACTCAGCTAAAGTTGGAAAGTGAGAATTGTGTTGTCACCCAGTGCAATTCTTTGCTCTACCAGTGCTTGGCAATGGAGTGTAGTACATTACAGCCTCGATCTCAGGTTTGGGTTTACTTGGAACGACAGAGCTACAGGGCATGTAAGGATGCTGTTGAGAGATTGTTCAGGTGGTTACCAAGGAGATATAGCCTGGAAAGAATGGAGATGGTATAAGGAAATGGAGGGATCAGGGAGCTAGACAGTGTTCTTCACTCTTACTCCATGCAGTTACTTGGAGAGTTTTGAAAAAATTCTGGTGCCAGAGCCATACCCCAAACCAATCATTTCAGAATCCCAATCTTTTTAGCGAGGTCACAGAGCCAGTGAAGTTGTAGTTAAGGTATGAGAGAGCTGGTAGTATATAAAACTCTGATTAGTGAGTGAAATAGTGAAGTTTTATTTTTTAATTAAATAATTTTCTTACTTTAACCACTCTGTCAAATAAATATTTCAATCTCCATTTTAATGAGGGTTGGGTGAAATGGATATTTAAAGAATTATGTTTTTTTGTTAGGATGACACAACTTGTAAGTGGCAGAACTGAGATACGAACTAGTGCTGGTCCATTTCTTGCCTTGACCAAAAAGAAATGCCTTTTGTTAATATGTCAACTGTATGCAAATGAAGGCATGGCTAGCAAAAATAAAAATCTGCAAACATTCTAATCTCATAATTATTAATTTAAAATATGAACCTTCTAAGTTTTCCAGTGGGAAGAAATATAGATGATTTTTTTTTTTTAAGTGAGAGAGCATGCACACAAGCTTGAGTTGGCAGGGGAAAGGGGCAGAGGGAGATGGAGAGAGAGTGCCTTAGTGGACTCCATACCCAGCATGGAGCCCAGTGCAGGGCTCGAGCTCACAACTCTTGAGATCATAACCTGAGCCAAAATCAAAAGTTGGATGCTTAACTGGCTGAACCACCCAGACACCCCAATATGGTTGAATTTTTTTATATTTCACATCCTTTTTTTTTTTTTGGTACCAATGTAGTTTATGAGATAACCAATTGTCTACAAAGTTGTCACAGTGGAATGAAGTTAGGAGTGATGGAAAGACCACTACAAAAGATGGAGGCAAAGAATGCTAGTTCTTTTAAGTAAAGGATATTATATAATTTACTGCATATAGCTGGCTATCTGGAACAGGAGGCTAAGTTAGGATATGGTGGGTCAGCTTCCCTAGCTTTTGAAATTCTCTTTGGCCTAGTCCTCTGAAATTCTCTTTGGCCATTGTTATAAGATTGTAGCTCTTCTCACTATGCCTGACTTCTAGATGTATGTAATAGGAACAGCCCCAGAACAACAAAGTTGACTCCTAAGCTGAGGGAACTGGGGTTGGTTCCTAGTTATATTCTCAGATATACCATTCTTCTAGTATGCCCAGGCTCCAGGCCTGCTCCAGACCTATGCTTGCTTAGGCCAGCAAGAATCAGGGTGAAGAAGAGAGGCATCAGGCTTGGATAATTTAGAATGGAATTGTTCCTACCTAAATAGTCACAAATTAATGTTGTGGTTTTCACTGATAAAGCTTTTTGTGGGGCATATTTCGAGTGTCATAGCCCGAGGGATATGAATAACCTAAAGATGGCCCTAGATTAGAAAATGAAAGTGATTAAATTGGAACTTGACCCTGAAATGAAAATGGGTCTTTTGAAAGTGTTAAGGGAGAGGTCATTTGGTTTAGTTTTTCATTTGTCAAAGATTGATACTTTCTTCAATCATTCCTCAGAGTAAGAGGTATTTGGAATATAGATATTCAAGGAGGAATTTCCTAATAAAAAGAGCTTTTTAAAAAAATGAATTTGTGTAATGGCAAGCAATAAACTAAATTTTATAGTTTTTATACAGTTTTATCTGTTTCTCTTTTTTTTTAAAGAGAAATTGTAGTGTATGCAAGCTATATCTTTGCTGTGGTGAGAGTAATTACCTGTCTAGTAAAAGGCAGTGATGAAATGCATATTAAAACATGTAAAGCTTTGTAAACAGGAGAGAAATGAAAGTGCTTATAAATTTACATACAACTAATAGATCAAAATAGATTAAGGAGTAACAACAAATAGATTAAGGAATAATGACAAATGGAAGTAAATCTCAAGATGTTGAAATAAGTTTTATCAAAATCCAATTTATTTTAAAAAGTTAAATATGAAGATAATTAATTTTGGTCAGTTAAATAAATAAAGGATTTAAAAACCAAATTTTGAATTCAGTTAACCACATATTTTTTTGGAAATTTGCCCTTTCTCAGCTCTATAGGAAATAAAATTACCACAAAAATCAGGAAATGCGTAAATAGTATCATTTTTCTAAATATTTATCAGTGTACCCTGCCACTAAACCCAGGCACTTTCTTAAACATCACTAAGACCCTATTGATTTTATGAAATACAGTTTCTGTTTTATTTTCTTTTGTTTAACAAGCTTTATGTTTGATTGCATGTTGCCTGGTGTGGTGAAAGGGGGTAAGGGCAGAGTGTTTGGGTCAGACTTAGAACTGTTGGAGATGGCAGGTACTGTGATTGATGATTGCTTGCATCAAGAAAGAAAAGTGAGACTAAGAATATTATTTTTGCACAACATAATATTAATGTTTATTGTCTTTTAAAAATAAGATGTAGAAATATATTGTATATTTTAGGAAGATTTATGTCAAATGTGACTTGAGACGATTGGAGGCATATAAATGGTAATTTTCTGGAAATTCAACTTATATACAGTTTGATAATCTCTGTTTAAGAATAAATTAGGAGTTACTTTACACTAAAAAAAAAAAATCTCTGTCTCTCTCTGTATATATCCTCACATCACTTATGAAGAAAAGAACCCTGTAGATATTTTCAATATGGAAAATATATTTTTGATGAATGTTTTTGAAAATGATGTTATCTTTCTTTTGTCAAGAACTTTTTCTTTAACCTTGCTGTTTTTTTCCAGCTAGCCTCTTCACCCTCACATCTTTTGGGGAAACAGTACATTTTAATAAGTGAAATAAATGCTCCAGTACATGCAGAGTAAACATGGGCATTAGGAAAAAAAAATCAATCCTTTTACTGCATATTAAAAAAAAAATAAAACACACAGTAGCTTTTCCCTATCTTAAATCACATGGTGCTACTCCTTTCACAACCAAGTGTACTCCTAATCTAATAAGATTTCTTTAATAAAAAAGAATAAGGCATAAAAAGAATGCATTATATCCATGTCTAAGTAAAAACTGAGTTATCCATTTTTTTATTAAATAAAACTGAATCAATGACCTCCTTCCTGCCCAATTAATGATAGAATTTGTTTGAGAAATTCTGAATGATTAGACTTGAGTAGGGGTGGTAATTGAGAAACGCTGCATGCAGCATATTTACACATCTTCCAGCTCCATGTCTCTTCCATGTATGACTTTGTAGACACCTGGCCCATCTTAGTGTGTGTGCATGCACTGCCTCTTGGAAGATTCCTATCAGGCAGTTAACATGTGGGGCAAAAGACAAGTGTCTTTATTTTGTCTGAGAGTGGATGAGGGAATATGTGGGTACTAATTCATAGAATTATTATTTACTTGTAGGAACATCCTGGATGAAAGCCTCTCTCTGAAAGCCTGAGATAGCAGGGTATAGCCTTTCTCTATGGTCTGACCCTGGGGATGTGCTGGCCTAGATTCCCCATTCACTGAGCCAGGAGCCTTCAGGCAAACATCTCTTCTGCCTGCCCAGCATTGAGGGGGTGGCTTCAGCACTTTGCCCTCAGTATTTGCGTTCATGGACATCATGTGGCCAAGGGCTACTATGGCTTAGTGGTGAGGCCCAGGTATCCTTATTTTCTCGGTTTTCATAGCTAAATTTTGGATTGAATGACATCTTCTATAGTTATAAGGCCTACTTCCTTACTTTTTATTTTATCTTTTTACCCCCATAATAGATTCTTAGGAATGTCTTAACAAATTACTACAAATTTGGTAGCTTTAAGCAACAGAAATTTATTCTCTCACAATTCTGGAGACCAGAAGTCTGAAATCAAGGTGTTGACAGGGTTGCATTCCCTCCAGAGGCTCTAATGGAGAATCCGTTCTTTGCCTCTTCCAGCTTTTGGTGGCTGCTGGCAATCCGTGACATTCCTTGGATTGTAGCTGCATTATTCCATCTCTGTCTATGTCTTCACATTACCTTCTCTTCAAATTTCCCTCTGCCTTTTTTGTAAAAGGACGCTTGTCATTGGTTTTAGGGACCACATGGGTAATTCAGGGTGATATCCTCCTTTCAAGACCCTTGACTTAATTACATGAGCAAAGGCCTTTTTTCCCCCATATGAGGTCACATTCAGAGTTCTTGGGATTAGGACATGGATACACCTTTTAGGGGGCTACCGTTCAGTTATTATACCTTCCATAATCTATTTTCCCCTTTTAAATTATAGACAGTTTAAGATTAATAGTGACAAGCATATCTGTTCTCATTTTTTTATTGTGGTAAAAAATGCAGAGCATAAAATTTATTATTTTAAACCATTTTTAAGTATATAATTCAGTGGCATTAAGTACGCTCACATTGTGCAACCATCATAGTATCCATTTCCAGAAAATTTTATTTTTATCATCCCAAACTGAAACTCTTTGCCCATTAAACAATAATTCTTCATTATCTCCTCCTCACATTTCATAACCACCATTCTACTTTTGGTCTCTGAGTTTGACTATCCTGAGCACCTTGTATGGGTGGAATCATACAATATTTGTCCTTCTGTGTTTCACTTCTTTTACTTAGCATAAGTAAAATTTTAGATTTTAAAGATTCATTTATGTTGTACCATATGTCAGAATTTCCTTTCTTTTAAAGCTGAATAATATTATATTGTATGTATATATCACACTTTGTTTATTCATCCATTGACTGACACTTGGGTTGCTTCTCCATTTTGGCTACTGTGAACATGGATACACAATTATTTCTTTGAGACTCTGCTTTTTTGTTTTTTTTTTTGAAATATTTTATTTATTTATTTATTTATTTTTTAAGATTTATTTACTATAGACAGAGAGAGAGAGAGAGAGAGAGAGAGAGAGGCAGGCAGAACACAGGAGGAGGGAGAAGCAGGCTCCATGCCGGGAGCCCGACGTGGGACTCGATCCTGGGTCTCCAGGATCGTGCCCTGGGCCAAAGGCAGGCGCCAAACCACTGAGCCACCCAGGGATCCCTGAAATATTTTAAAAAATTTATTCTAGAGAGAGAATGTGTAGAGGGAGAGGGATAAGCAGACTCTATCCTCAGCTCAGAACTCGACACGGGGCTTGATCTCAGGACCCTGAGATCATCACTTGAGCTGAAACCAAGAGTCAGACATTTAACTGACTGAATTACCCAAGTGCCCCAAAACTGCTTTTAATTCTTATGGATATATACCCAGAACTGGGACTGCTGGATCATATTATTTACATATAATTTTGGGGGGGAACCTCTGTACTGTTTTTTTCACAATAGCTGTACCATTTTACATTCCCATCAGTGACGCACATAGTTCCAGATTCTTTTTTCTTTTAAAGATCTTATTTATTTATTCATGAGAGACACACACACACAGAGGCAGAGACACAGGCAGAGGGAGAAGCAGGCTCCCTGCAAGGAGCCCATTGTGGGACTCCATCCCAGGACCCTGGGATCACACCCTGAGCCAAAGGCAGATGCTTAATTGCTGAGCCACCCAGGCATTCCCATGGTTCCAGTTTCTCCTCATTTTTTCCAACATTTGTTTTCTGTCCTTTTGATAATAGTCATCCTGATGGGTGTGAATGGGTAGTATGTCATTGTAGTTTTGATTTGCATTTCCCACACTAGTGATGTTGAGCATCTTTTCATTGGTATATATTTTATTGACTTTTCTCTAGTATTTGCTTTTTTTCTATTTTTTGACTGAGATCCGTCTTTGACTTTTTACTGCCTCTGTTTATTATCCTTCCAGCTGTCCCTCATCATTCTTTGCACCCCAAGTCTAATACTCTAAGTCCTTTTGTAATTCTTCCTTTATCATCAGTCCATTGGGAGGTCTTTGAGTCAAAATGGTTTTCAATTCCTGTTTATATGAAAATGACTTACTAGTCTATAAGTAGAGGATTCTTTATTTGTATTTACTTACATATATTACTGTTTGCAGTAAGTATATTCTGAAGAAGGTGTAAATATTTAATAGGTGCAAATCAGCATTTAAAATTCTCTGGGTTTTTTAAAAATAGTTTTTAATGATTCCTCTAGTAATGAAAATAGCACTTTTCAAATTTATCTGCCCTGTAGTTGCATATATTTTTATGGTGGGATGTACTCATTTTAGCAGTAATCAAAATTTAATCATTAATATTAAAATATTTTTTATTTGATATTAATGTTAAAATATGAGAGATGCATGTTCTAATGTGGAGACAGGGAGTTCAACTTTTGGATCAGTTGGAGAGTCTGTCTGCTATACTACATTGCTTATTTTGTATCAGAGAAACTAAATGTCATCTAAGTATGGGTATTTGATTTTTGAAAAAAAGTACCCTGGAATTTTTGTTCTGTATTCTTTTTTTTTTTTTTTAAAGATTTCATTTATTTATTCATAGACACAGAGAGAGAGGCAGAGACACAGTCAGAGGGAGAAGCAGGCTCCATGCAGGGAGCCCGACATGGGACTCAACCCCGGGTCCCCAGGATCACACCCCAGGCTGCAGACGGCGCCAAACCGCTGCGCCACTGGGGCTGCCCTGTTCTGTATTCTTTTATTTCTATTTCCTTTTCCTTAATCTCCTACTTCAGATATTTAGTGCACATTTATCATTTACTGGTTGGACTTTTAGGATGTAGTAGTAAGCAGAACAGGCATGTTTCCTATTCTCTTGGCACTTCTGGTCCAGTGGAACTAGAATTCTACTGTTGGAATTATTTAGCTTTCTGGAGTGGGGGGAGGAAAGGGGGAGTAGATAAATATATTCAGTTGTTTATTTATTTTAAAGATTTTATTTATTCATGAGAGAGGCAGAGACATAGGCAGAGGGAGAAGCAGGCTTTCTGTGGGGGAAGCTTGATGCAGATGATCCCAGGGTCCTGAGCCAAAGGCAGATGCTCAACCACTTAGCCACCCCCATGCCCCTATTCAGTTGTTTAGAGTATAAGATTATATATGGTACAACTTTATTCACTTAAATATATGTATATTACAAATTATATAGGATCATATGACTATAAATAGGAATTTTATTGTTTCTCATTACATACATCGCTTGCTTTTCTCCTTTGGATTTATCCTCATCTTCCTTTTTTTCTTACTGTTGCCTTTATTTCCTTTGACTCTTCTCCCCCTAACAGTACATGCATACAAATGCTCACACAATCTCCACCCCCCAACTTAGCTTTGCTTTTCCCTATGCTTGCTTTTCACTTTGCCTTTCTTCCTCCGTCTGTTCCCCCTACATTTTGCTACCTGGTTGATACTTTATTCTGTTAACCATACTTTCAGATCAGAAATAGCCAAGGATCTGGAGGAGTGGGGCAAATTGGATCATTGGAGGATTTCAGTACTACTTCCAGGACATATGGTTTCTCACTCTATTTGAAAGTTAGAATTTTCTGCCCTGTGGTCCTATACATGTGGGAGTACCAGGCATTCCAGTCCCTAAATTGGGGATTAAGGTTTATTACAGTGACACTTTCAATATATTTTTGTCCAGTCAGAGTTGTTATTCTTGAAGAGACGAACAAGCAAGGAGAACAGCATAAACAGGTCTCAGTTTCTCATGGTTGGGCCTGCTGGGATCACCTCTAAGGGTTTCACAGGTAAGACAAATTCCCCACTGTTAATTTATATTCATATCTTGGTGTTGGGATGCCTGGATGGCTTAGTAACCATTCATGAGCATCTACCTTTGCTCAAGGCATTGATCCTGGAGTCCTGGGATTGAGTCCCGCATCAGGCTCCCTGCATGGAGCCTGCTTCTTCCTCTGCCTATGTCTCTGCCTCTCTCTCTCTCTCTCTCTCTGTCTCTCGTGAATAAATAAATAAAATCTTTAAAAAAAACCCCAAAACAAATCTTGCTGTTGGTGTTGTGTTGCTAAGTACTCTATAAACTCAAAGAGTTCGGTAACTGTTGAGGAAGCAGTCATCATTACATGAATATGAATTGTAGTTTTGGGGACACATTTATATTAAGCATTGCTTAGAAGAGGAATCATTGAGAAAGAATTACACTGGAGGGGTGCCTGAGTGACTTAGTAGGTGAGCATCTGCCTTCAGCTCAGGTTGTGATCCCAGGGTCCTGGGATCAAGTCCCAAATCAGGCTCCCTGCAGGGAGCCTGCTTCTCCCTCTGCCTGTCTCTGCCTCTCCATGTCTCTCATGAACAAATAAATAAAATCTTAAAAAAAAAAGGAATTATATTGGAAAGAATTATTGAGACAAAATTATGTGAGAATTCATCCTTTTAAGATTTTAATGTAGGATACTGACAAAGACCATATTTCTCCATATTTGTATAGGAGTGTTTACAGTACACAATTTAAATTGATTTATTAATAATTTAAAGATGGCATTTACATTTGACACTTTTTTATTGTGATCCAGAGTATAAAATGTATTTTGCATATGGATAGATAAGTACTGGTTTATGTACAATTTGTTTCAGTTGTATGAGTGTTCTCTTCTACTTCCTCCTTTCATTTAAAAAAAAAAAATTGGTAGTCCAAATTCATTACATTGATTTTATGACCCAGAATTGGATTGTAACTTGTATTTATAGAGCAAGAATCACTGTACCAGGTTTTGGAAATACGAATTCTTCCAATGTCATAGTGTTTCTAGGGCTGCCATGTAGTAGTGGGTATGACCTGGTGTTTGAGATTCATGAGTCCTGATCAGTTTTGTTATCTGATTAGTTGTAATGGACTCTCATCTGTCTACCTCACAGAGTTATTGTGAAGATCAGATAAGATAATGTAAATGAATGATACATATAAAATATTAAATACTGTAGAAATATTAGGTAACATTATTAATTTAATTTTCAAGTCTCACATTGAGACTGTTAAGTTCAAGTTGTTGTAAAAGGTGCTATTTAATAATGTTTACCATTGTCATTTAAGGAGCTTTTTAGCTATGGAAAGTATTAGACCGTTACTTTATCATCACCTGGCTTTATTTTAAGGTATTTAGTAGGGTTGGAGGTATTGGGGGTCTTACATAGTACCCAGAGGAGTTTATTGCCACCAGGGTAGGTTGCAGAAAGCTTTTAACCCTTGCTGAGATGACTTTGCAGTCTCTACTAGAAACCATATAGATCTAACAAGCCCATGAGGGCAGAGGTACTCGTGGATGCTCTTTTCTAACCCCAGGGTAGATTGATTTTTTTTTTTTTAACCTAATTTTCACTATCTACTAGCTCAATCATGGAAACCATGATTCATAAGAGCATAGAAAGAGCTTTTTTCCTGGGGTAGAGAGCTCATAGTATCAGTGGACACTCTGAAGTTGAACTTAAATATTGGTGTTTGTGCAAATGTGCATTTTTCTGTTGCGAGTTCATGATTTTCAGGTGACCCAAAAAGATTCAGAATTGTGGCTCTCAATAGTAATATCAAGATCCCTCAAGTGAGTTTCTTGTTATATTGTATATTTAGGATATGATTTTGTTTACTGTTTATCACAACATGTCACTGTTCTGTATTTTAATCTGGAACCAGTAAACAGACCTGTGTATGATTCCTCCCCCACTATACTCTTTTATTTCTAGAAAGGTTAGTTTTAGGTATGTCTAGTTACTGTCCAAATTTCCTCATCACTGACTAAAAAAATCTTTTATTTCACTGAATTCTCGTACCACCTTTTCTATGACCTTTTTATGCTACTTTTTAGCTTACTATGTATTGTCATAGTTACTATGTAATTCTTTTATTCCCCATACTAGGTCTCAGTTTTCTTTTTTAAAAGATTTTATTTATTTATTCATGAGAGACAGGGAGAGAGAGAGAGGCAGAGACACAGGCAGAGGGAGAAGCAGGCTCCATGCAGGGAGCCCAAGGTGGGACTCGATCCCCATGCCCCAGGATCACGCCCTGGGCTGAGGTGGCGCTAAACTACTGAACCACCTGGGCTACCCCAGGTCTCAGTTTTAAATGCAAATATGTTTCATCCATGAGAACATCCAATAAATATTTTTGTTGAATATCTGCTTGATTCCATTTCCTATCTTAAATATACTTCTGTGATGTAAATACTGAAATCTGGCAGGCTCAGATTCTTTTTTTCTTATAATAATAAAAGTCAGTGAAATAAATTAAAAATTGAAACTAAGTAAATGCTAATCAAATACAGTGTGAAAGGCCAATCATTACTTACAGCTTGCCTTTTAAACTTTTACTAAGAATAGTTTATTTATTTAAAATTTAAATTTTAAATTGTTATAATATTTTTGGTACTTTAGATCCTGTTCCTTGGTTGAAGGAGATCAGAAACACTTAGTTAGCACCTTAGCATTGGCCTCTGGACAGTAGCTTTGGTTTGCTAATTGGAACACAATTGTCAAGCCTTATTGAAGGCTTATGTCTTAAAAGCAATTGTATAGTAATTGGTAATTGTAAAGTAATTGGTCTTAGTAAGTTTTGTTTTATTTTAGTACCACTCAGAGAAACTATTTAGGCTAGAGACCTAAGCTAGTACTAATTTTAGAAGACATAAATATGGAGGAGAGAGAGAGAGAGAGAGAGTGTGTGTGTGTGTGTGTGTGTGTGTTGGGAGGCTGGGAGGTATCTGAAGGCAGGTGTTGACTCTAATTCACATGTATAATACTTAAAAATTCATATTTTTGGAGGAAATGTTATCTGTAGCAAATTTGACTTTCAGTGTTATGGCAGAACAGACATTTAAAAAATGAAGATAAGATATAATTGACTTAAAATATATGTATTTTAGTTCAAGTTCCTGCAGAATAGAATTCTTCAGCTGTCTTAAAGTACTATATTGATTATAGATTAGGTTTTTATACTTTCTTTTCAGTATAACCATACATAAATAGAATCATCTTCTTTACATCTGGAATCATTTAAATAGCATAATTACATGTAGTTGCACTATGTAATGAAAGGTAAGGGATAAATGATCAGAGGTGATCATTTAAGCATTGTAGTAAGTGACTTACAAACTGAAGGTCACCATTTTAATTGTAAGGTTTGTGAATCTCTTAAACTCTGTGATTAAATGAGTGATATCAAAGGAAGAAGCAATTTAACATAACAATTGTGGCTTACACTGAACATATGTTCCTGTTAATAAGTTGCATTATGGTCTTTAAGGACTTGTATGTAGTTAGTACATTTTGGTTCATTTGATACCTATAGTTTTTCTAAATTTTTATTAGTGAGTTGTTACAGTGGTTAACAAGAAATACACAGATTTAGGTTGCAATAGTTTTCCCAGGGTTATATGATCTAACTTCACAAGCTTCCTGGACATATGTAGATGCTTTTCTATTTTGCTTTAGTTATGACATACAATTGATATAGGCAAGCATGAAAGCTCAGGCAAATTTTCATTGCTTTTTCTGGATCTTGCTCAGGTCCTGTGGTATTTATGTAAAGCACAATTTTGTTACTTGGGAATGCATGTTGAAATTATCATGTGCACTATTTTGCTGTAGGCCCGTTGGCACTGCCACAAAGATAATACACTGCCAGTAGGCCATTTCCTTGTCGGCTGCATTTACAATTTAATAGAAATATTACATGACTTTTTAAACAAGTGTTTTGGCAGAGAGGAAATGACAGATTCCATACAAACAAGCATAGCTTCCTTTCCTTAACCACACTCCAGCTACTCAAGAAATTGTGCTTGATTTCAAGTTTGGGGGTTTCGGGTAGAATGGGAAGTCAGGTTGAAACAGGAATGACATTGATATTTACTGTAAAATAGTTATGTATTTTTAACTGCTGCATTTTATTACTATATAGTTTCAGTGAGTGGCAACCAATATATTTCTGAATTAGAATTGAGGTTATTTTTATGTAGTTCACCTGGCTGAGAATGTCTAGTTTTGATTGGTTGAAAAAATCAGGACCACCAGATAGGCTCTAAGATGTTAGTATTGCCTTTTATGGGATTTTATAGGTTTGCGTTTGCTGTGTAAATTGGTACTTTATGACATTTGCATAAGCACTACTTCTTTTATATCAACTGTGGTTGTGTCCTAAAGATGGATCAGCTTGGGGGTTAGAGAATATGGAAAGAAAATTTGGGAGACTTCTTAACACTGACATAAAACATAATGGATTCCCTGCTCATCTTTCTCATCTTTGGTCCGTTTGTTTTAGTTCTCTGTTATGCATTTCAAACTTGAAGAATCATGTTTACAATTTTTTAAACTTGTTATTCCATCCTATTTTTTAAAGCATACTAGTCCACTCTTATTTCGTTTTTTGGATTTTTTTTTTTTTTTTTTTTTTTTTTTTTTAGTTTTTTGGATTTTAAATCACTTCTAGTTTTGGATAAAATGCCGACCCTTGGGATCCCTGGGTGGCGCAGCGGTTTGGCGCCTGCCTTTAGCCTAGGGCACGATCCTGGAGACCCAGGATCGATTCCCACATCGGGCTCCCGGTACATGGAGCCTGCTTCTCTCTGCCTGTGTCTCTGCCTCTCTTTCTCTCTCTGTGACTATCATAAATAAATAAAAATTAAAAAAAAAATGCCGACCCTTTTAATTCTAAAGTATTTTATACTTTTGGAAACTTGTCTCCAGAAAAAAAAAATAATTAAAAAATTTTGTGCTATAGATCCTAACTCTTTTTCTGTAGGGAAAGAACAGTTTATAGTTAGGCCTTCCCCCTTTTCTTATTGCTTCTGACTTCTTAGCCGATTTACCTGGCAGCTGTAGTAGGTTTTGCTGCTGTGGTGTGGTAGAGACTGGCATCGGATGTGTTCTTGTAGCCATCACAGTGTTGGCTTTTGTTATTTTCCATGTTTCAGTTTGTTGGTAATGGACATATGGACATCATATGTTCCACAGAGTACTATATGAAGCCAGTTGGAACTGTTTCCATTTGCCTTAAGCCCAATCATGGTATTTATTTTTCCATGGCACTTCCCCAGGTTACCCATAACTCCTGCTTATTAGCTTGTGTCACTGCCACCGCTGTATTTCTTCTGATTGCCTCCATTTTCTCACAGTATCTAATTGCCTCTTCCCGCTTAGCTCTCTTAGCACAGCATTGATTGATGTTTATAAAATACCCAAGATCTTTTAGATAATAGATACTCAGGTGCATAGCAGTATGGTATTCAGCTTGTTTTTTGTTTAAACATAAGGAAAGTTTCATATGCAGCCTTTTGGACTGGAATTGAATATTCTAGTGGAAAACTTAGAAGAGGAACAGTATGGTTTCAGACAGTATTGCTTACTTTTTTTTAGTGCCAACAGTAACAGTAATGTGATCTCTCAGAGTCCCTTTTACCTATTAAATCAGGCCATAATTTTATCCCTGTATTTTAAAGAGAAGATCCTAGATGCTTCCTTTTAGGCTTGAGAAAATATGACTACATTATTATATACCATAGCTGTTCTTCAGCTCTCTAGCCATCTGTAAAGTCATTTTAGATGTTGATTTTCAGAGTTGTGTCATTTGTGACATTTGGCATGCCAACTATTACTGTGACTGGGAAGCTTTGCTTTTTACAGGAGTGCATTTGTTCATTCAGAAGGTATTTGCTGAACTCCCACTATTTACTAGTGATTGTTCTAGGTGCTGAGGATGAAGCAGTAAAAAAAGATGAAATTTTCTCTTTATTGAGTTTATATTCTAATAGGGAGAGATAATAAAGAAGAAAAATAAATACAACATCTATTTGTTTTTAATTTTTTATTTATTTATGATAGTCACACACAGAGAGAGAGAGAGAGAGAGAGGCAGAGACACAGGCAGAGGGAGAAGCAGGCCCCATGCAGGGAGCCCGACGTGGGATTCGATCCCAGGTCTCCAGGATCGTGCCCTGGGCCAAAGGCAGGCGCTAAGCCGCTGCGCCACCCAGGGATCCAAATACAACATCTATTATGTTAGATAGCAAGAAGTTCTACAGTTGAAAAAGTAAAACAGGGAAGTGAGATGGGAAATCTCAAGGGTAGGGTGAAGTGGTTGATGTATCGTGTTAGGTTTCCTCATTGATAAAGTGACACTTGTATAAAATCTTGACGGAAATGAGGATATCTGGGTGCATAATATAACAGGTAGAGGCATCTAACTGAAAAGTCGGTGGTCCTGAAGTGGGAGTGTGCGGGCAGCACATGGTACAGATCATAGGGATTTGAAGGTTACAGAAGACACTTAGGCTTTCTTTGAATGAGATGAGGTCACTGGGGATTTCTGTGTAGGGGAAAGACTTAAGGATAACCACAAGAGTTATAATAAGGGTGGAATCACATAAACTAGTTTAAGTAGATTTGTTTAAACCAACCAAGAAATGATGGTGACTAGGATGAGAAGAGGTGAAGATAGTAAGAAGTAGTTGGTTCCTGGTCTGTTTTGAAAGTGAATAAAGATTTGTTGATGGATCAGGTACATGAGAACATTGACAGTGCTAGAAAGCCACTTTTACATACCTTTTGAAAATGACTCTTTTCCGCTCTGTCAACATATAAGGTGGAGAATTGGATGGAAGACAGTTTATTCTTCCAGGAAGCCCAACTACAGCTGTAATGCATGTTTATTGTAGAAAGGAAAGTAGAAAGAAGAAAGTAAAACTCAGTTACATTTTTTCTACCTAGAAGCTTATAGGTCACATTTTGATATATGGTTTTCCTGTTTGCTTTGCACCCATGAGAACATACTGTTTTTTAACTGAAGTTGAAATCATGAGATCACACTATTTTATTATTTTCATTTTCTCTTTAGTGCTGTATCTTGGTAACTTCCCCATATCCTTAAGTTTTTAAACCTTAAAATATTAAAAAAATTACTTAAGTGAAATACTTTCTGTACATTCTGCTTTTATGGTAAGGCTTTAAAATAAGTGGTTTCTTTTTTTAAGGCAAAAGGGAACAACTTATTTTTTTGATAAATTTATTTTTTATTGGTGTTCAATTTGCCAACATATAGAATAACACCCAGTGCTCATCCCCTCACCCAGTCACCCCCACCCCCTACCCACCTCCACCCCCCACCCACCTCCCCTTCCACCACCCCTAGTTCTTTTAAAAGGGAACAACTTCATTAAAGAAACCATTGCCAGTCAATAATCCCAAAGTGGGTAAAAATCTCCTTTTTTTCATTCTAATAAATTATTATACATTAGTTATAAATCATATCTTTAAAGACTTTATTATGGCAACTTTTAAATTAAGGTATAATGTATCAGTTTTCCATAGATTTTGTTTTTGTTCTACAAGTATGATTTTTATATAGAATTTTTAAAACTCTTTTAGAGGAAATTATTTTTGAGCTTAAGAAGCTGATATTTATATTGCAATTTATAATATTATCTTTAACTTTGTATCAGCAATCAGTCTTAACCAGCTGGATGATTGCATCAAGCCTAAATAATTAACTGTATCAGAAAACATGCAATTAATAATGAACAGATTCTTAGATACTTCCTTCTTGCAGTACAATCATTTAAAAAAGAAAACATTCGAAATGTTTTTTTCACTTAAAATATATTTTACCTGCCAAAAAATACAAATGAGATTTTCTTAACCGTCAACACTGATCTGTCCATGTGCAGTATGGAAGCATTACTCTTATTGCCAGCTAATTAGTTCTTGGGGTAAGTGGGATTGTTCTCTAACTACCTGACTCCTTCCAGGATCTCTTGTATTGGTGGTATTCTACATTTAGAAAATATTTTACAAAGTTTCAAGAAGAAAAGTTTTTAAAAGATCCTAGGAGAGAGGGCAAAAAAGATGAAGGGCAGAATAACAAGTATATAAACTTGGGGATTTAGGGAAGGAGGTTGATAGAGAAGCCAGAGAATAAGAGAAGAATTAGGAGTTTATGGTATTTCAGGTAAGGGAGAAAAGTTTTAAGATTGATCGCCTTTTATAAATTTTTGTCTTCTTTTTGCCAGTTGGTAGGGTAGCATGAAGAAGTTACTAGATTGAAAGTCATGGTTAATTTTCAGGAAAGTAGCTCAGTTGAGTGGTAGGGCAGAAGCCAGTTTCTGAGAGATCAATGAATGAATGGCAAGTACAGAAGTGGAAGCAGTACCAGTAGACTATTTGAGGTATTTGAGAGTAAAGGAGAAGAGAGAATTTAAGGAAGATGTTTGAAGGTATCAGGGTTGAAGAAGGTTTTAATAGGATAACGGGACTTAATCTGATTTCAGAATGAGATGGAGGATCCAGGGAGACAACTAAAGATGTAAGGAGTGGGGCCAAGGATGATAAACAATGAAACAAGACCCTAGTTAAGATAGAAGGGAATGTGATTGAGGGTGTAAAAGCAGTCATTAGCCATTGCGGAAAATGGATTTAAAGTATATTCTGTTGAAACATGCTCAAGGCTTGAACATTAACTGCTGTATTTTTATCTAAAAAGATTTTATTTGTTTGAGAGAGAAAGAGAGCAAGAGAGAGCACGGGGGGGGGGGGGTTGTAGCGGAGCTGTAAAGGGAGAGGCAGAAGCAGGCTCCCCACTGAGCAGAGAGCCCGATGTGGGGCTAGATTCCAGGACCCTGAGATCATGACTTGAGCCAAAGGCAGATGCTTAACCAACTGAGGCACCCAGGTGCTCCAAGTGCTATATGTTTAATAGTGCATTACTGCTGCAGAAGCAATATATGTATTTTGTAAGATTGCCAGATTTAGGCAAGGCCAGTAGGTTGAAGGGTAGTAATATTTTTGCTAAAAGCATGC
Source organism: Canis aureus (assembly GCF_053574225.1). Lineage (NCBI taxonomy): Eukaryota > Metazoa > Chordata > Mammalia > Carnivora > Canidae > Canis > Canis aureus. The sequence goes on along the minus strand of NC_135624.1, from coordinate 3,852,566 downwards.
TTGGCTTAGGAGTGTTGGTTAGCTGTGGTAGTGGTCTAGTTGCCCACAGAGTATTCAGAAACTTCTTAGCGACTGTACTCTGACCTGCTGTACAAGTCGTCCAGAGTGAGACTAATTTCTGAAGGACATCTTCCAACTTTTTAAAAATCAACTATTAGAAAATATACATAATATAGAATTTACCATTTTAACTGTTATTAAGTATATAGTTCAGTGACATATATTCACCTAGTTGTACAACCATTATCACTATCCATTTCCAGAACTTTATTTTAGAGTTTGTTTCCTTTTTTATATTGTAAAATACATGTTACATAAAATTTACCATTTTAACCATTAACAAATTTTTTAACGTGGGGCTTAAACTCACAACCCTGAAATCAAGACCTGTGCTGAGATCAAGAGTTGGATGCTTAACTAACTGAGCCACACAAGTGGCTCATTTTAACCAAATTTAAGTGGCATTAAGTACATTCATATTATTCTGCAGCCATCACCACTGTTCACCTCCAGAACTTTTCATTATTCTAAACTGAAGGTCTGTACCCATTAAACTGCAATTCCATATAACTTTCTCTCATCAGCCCCTAGTAACTACCGTCCTATTTTCTGTTTCTATGAATTTGACTACTCTAAACACCTCACATTAAATGGATTGATGGAATATTGCCTTTTTGCACCTGACATCTTTCACCTGATAAGTGAAATGTCTTTAAGATCCATCCATGTTGTAGCATGTATCCATATTTCAGTCTTTTTAAAAGGCTGAATAATATTTCATTGTATATATGTACCATATTTTGTTTACCTTTTCATCTGTTTATGAACACTTGGTATGTTTCCACCATTTGGTTATTGTAAATAATGCTACTATGAAACTATGAACATGGGTGTACAAATAGCTGTTTGACATTTTGCTTTTAGTTCTTCTGGATATATACCTAGAAGTACAATTTCTAGATCATATGGAAATTAATTCTATAACTTTTTAATACTATTTTCCACAATTAACACAACTCTTTTGATATTAGACATACAGGTTGGAAAGCATACAGGATGTGTAATTTTTTATTAAAATTTTACAGAACTCTGGATCCCTGGATGGTGCAGCGGTTTGGCGCCTGCCTTTGGCCCAGGGCGCGATCCTGGAGACCCGGGATCGAATCCCACGTTGGGCTCCCGGTGCATGGAGCCTGCTTCTCCCTCTGCCTGTGTCTCTGCCTCTCTCTCTCTCTGTGTGACTATCATAAAAAAAAAAAAAAAAAAAAAAATTTACAGAATTCATGAAATATAAGAAAATTACATCTCTGTGTTTAGGGGAAATCACATTTAAATAATTCCAGGAAGTTAACTGACTTATTTTCAAAATTAAAAAAAATAATCTTATTACAGTTGTAAAGTTCTTTCTCATAGCACTTGCAATATAATGCTGTTAACAATGTTGATGTGTGATGCAGAATGTAGAATGCTTTATTTCCCACAAACATTCTTCATTTGAACTACTTTTATTCATAAAGCACTTAATACATATTTTTCTTCAGTTGTTAAACATTGGCTATCTAAAAAAAGCTTGACCTAAACTCTTGCTTTTGAAGCAGTAAAGGTTACATGTGTCATGTCCCAATTCTTTGACCGATCTCAACATATATTATTTGAAAGTTTATTCCAGTAAGTTAATTTCATATTAAAATTATTGACAGTTTTCTTTTTTGCTTGTAAATGTATATTTGAAATATAGTTAATATTCTCAATAGGAACCTTTAGTAACACATTTAGTGGAAATTTATAAGATAAACATTAGGCATGACAAAGAAAATAAAAGCCTTCTAATACTAAAAAAATATGTGAGGCAAAGAAATGGAAAATATGAACTATTCTCTTGCTTTTGGAATATTTCATGGTTTTTCTTTAGAGGTACAGTAGAAGGTGCCTCATGGTTTCTTCTAGTAGCTTTTTATTTGAAATAAAAGGTTTTCAACTTGATGTCTTTTTAAAGATTTAATTTTTTTTTTAAGTTTATTTATGAGAGACACAGAGAGAGGCAGATACAGGCAGAGGGAGTAGCAGGCTCCCTGTGGGGAGACTGATGTGGGACTCTATCCCTGGACTCCAGGATCACGACCTGAGCTGAAGGCAGATGGTCAGCTGCTAAGCCACCCAAGCATCCCCAGACTTGATATCTTACTGCTACTATAATTGTTAGTTTGGGAGTTGACTCTAATCTCATTTATTGACATTCTCCCTAAACTATAGGATAGATGCTTCAAGTTTGGAACATAGTCTTTTTTTTTTTTTTTTTTTTTCTTGCCCTAAAACAAGAATATGGGCAGCCTTGGTGGCTCAGCGGTTTAGTGCAGCCTTCAGCCCAGGGTGTGATCCTGGAGACCCAGGATTGAGTCCCTCGTCAGGCTCCCTGCATGGAGCCTGCTTCTCCCTCTGCTTGTGTCTCTGCCTCTCTCTCTCTCTCTCTCTCTCTCTCTGTGTCTCTCATGAATAAATAAATAAAATCCTTAAAAAAAAACAAGAACATTAATTAATGATCTTTGATAGCTACAAAGTATAGCCTTATGACTTAATGTCCTTTTAAAATTTTCTTTCCATGGGCTGATCTAGTTTTTAACCCCCATTTTGTCTTCCATTATGAAGAATTTTTCTGATTTATCACAAACTGAACCTTCCATTGGAGTTTGTAAATATGTGAGTCCTTTAGTGGTATTTTTACATATAGCATTATTTTAACATCTTGGATCTAACAATATATTTATAATTTGTGGGGTTAAATTTACAAAATAGTTTTTCAGTTGTTATTTTGTGTGTATTTCCTTACTAATTTAGCTCTTTTTTTCCCCCAGATAGTTAAACATGTAACTACTATATGTCAAAATTATATTTATAACTTGGATAACATGGAACAGTAAATATCCACAGCAATATTTTAGTTTCCATTTTTTATATTTATTTTCTATATGAGTGTATTTTTTGGTTGAAATGAGTTCCTGGTAGATGGATTATATAATTTCATGCCTAATTTAAAAGAGATAAGTTGTTAACAGTGAATACTTAAAAATAAACATAAAATTCTAAACCAATATATATAATTTGGAATATAGCATAGTATCCTATGTATTTACTAGTCTTTGTGACATGGAAAATAATTATTATAGCTAACATTTACTGAACTTTTTCTGTTTCTACAAGTTTTAAATATTTTTTAAAGATATCAATAGTTTATTAATTCTTTTAAAATTATATTGAGATGAAATTCATGTAACAAAAATTTGTTCTAAAGTGAACAGTTCAGTGGTGTTTAGTACATTCACAATGCTGTGCAACTACCACCTCTGTGTACTTCTAAAATACTTCATCCCTCCAAAGTAGAACTCAGTACTCATTAAACATTTTATCCTCATATATCCCTTTCTCCAGACTTTGACAATCACCAGTCTGCATTCTATCTCAATAGACTTACCTATTCTGGACATTTCACATGAATAGAATCATGCAATATATATAGTCTTTTGTGACTGGCTTCTTTCACTTAGCATAATGTTTTCAAGGTTCATCCATGTTGTAGTATGTGTCAGTGCTTTATTTCTTTTTATGGTTGTATTCTACCTATTTTGTATGCACTAGCATTTAATCCCTGTAGTTTATAAACTACAGATATGTATTTTATAAATGATAATGGTAAGGCATAGACAGATAACTGGTTTTTGGAAGAACTAGGATTAGAATCCAGGCAGTGGACTCTAGATACTTAACCTAGATGTAAGATAATGCTGTATTCATCCTTGCATGAAGTAGATCCTAAGTATTTACAGAACTAAATTGAAAAGAAAATTCTGTGACAGTTGGAAAAATTTAAGTGGTATAACTTAATGTGTGGGCAGTGGGAAAGTTTAGAAGCCATACATAAAATTTGAATTTTAATTATAGATATTATCTTTTTGATATTTTGGTATTTTTTGGAGCTAAATAACACCTAAAATCAATAATGTGTTGGGTTTTTTTGTTTGTTTTTTGTTTTTTTTTTAATAGAAACACAGCAAAGTGTGGTAGCTGCCTGTTGGAGTTCTGAACCATTTCACAACAATTATATGGCTTCTTTTTTTAAAAAAAGATTTATTATTTATTCACGAAAGACATAGAGAAAGAGGCAGAGACATAGGCAAAGGGAAAAGCAGGTTCCCCATGGTGAGTCTGATGTGGGACTTGATCCCAGGACCCCAGGATCACGCCCTGAGCCGAAGGCAGACGCTCAACCATTGAGCCACCCAGGTGTCCCATATATGGCTTCTTTTTTTTTTTTTATGGCTTCTCTTTATGTAAAATTTAAACCTCCATCAAAAATTCTCCAAAAATGTCACCCTTGCCCCATAACAGTAATAGTTTGATGACCAGAATGTGCCAGAATTTGGCAGTTTCCTGGAATTCTGGTCACTAACCTTGTTACCACCTAGCTTTACACTTCTTTACTTGAGAAAAGTTTAATTATCTCAAAGAACCTTTTACTCTTGAATTATATGGTTTGGCTAGTAGAGAAAGCATTCTTTTGATTTACTGAAGCAATTGGTTTGAAACCTTTGGGGAAATAAGGATTTCTTTTATAGGCCTTTACTCTTAGCTGAACTTTGAGTACAGGAAAACAAAACACAACTCAAAACTACCTTTTTCTTTTCTAAATCTACTAGAGCCTGTGGAAAAGATGGTGATATTATCTCAGTGATTAGCTTTTTTTCCCCACATGGATTTAGACAATAGTTCTAGGTGTAAAGTCTCCATGTAAAGAGTCAGCCCTTCTCTTCATACAGACCATCCTCTCATTTCTTAGGTAATGTTTCTGAAAGTCAAACAGTTGACAGAAATGTTTTAAGAGATGGTTCCCACTCCAGACAACTTTATTATACATTTTCTAATTTCATTTGCCTTCTCAATAATATATTTTAGGATTCTGTACCTGTTCTTTAATATTGAGTGATTTTTTTTTGTTTATATTTAAACACAATGTTGACTGGCTTAAATTTAGTAAGCTTCTAATTGAGACTAGGATTTGATGTTAAATCTAATGATTTCTGTTTGCATCTAGATTGTTAGTTCTTACCATGAGTCAGTACTTTGTTTTTCCTTTTTCATTCATTTTTTAAATATATTGTAGTAAGTACTAACTTTAAAATATTTGTCAACATGAGACCTTGAAAAGGGTTGAAAAGTTATCTGTAAGTACAATTATCTACTAGAGAATATAGATTGAAGGACTTTTGGTTAAAGGATGCTGGGAGCTAGTGCCTTCTCTGAGCATCTGTTTCATCAGTGAGTTATTTCTTCTCTCATTTGAAAGGCATCCTGAATCTTTTCTGCCTTCAGATGTCTTTGAAGGGCTAAACCATAAAAAAGAACAGCATATGAGAAAGGAAGTAAGAGAAGGAAAGGAAGGAGTGAGAGATTTATTTGATTCATGGATTACAGGGAATGGTACTGAGTTAACTTTCAGTTGTGCAAACATGTTGCTTGATTCTCTTGTAGGCTCTATATTCCCTTATTCATTGATTTGTGGGGTAGTTCCACTTGATTATCTGAGTGAAGCACCCTAAGAAGATATGACAGAAAGTTCTAAATGTGTTCTAAAATTTCTACCTTCAATTTTTGGAAGATTTCTGCTTTTCAGTAAAAACAATTATTTTAGTTGAATTTAATTCCTTTACCTTCTTACTCTCTGAAAGTATGTACAAGGAATGTTAGGTTATACAAAGGACAAGTCTTCCTGCATTTGAGCCAACCAAATAAACACATCTGAAATGTAGCTAAGGGTATTTTGTGGGTTTGACATTATGGTCATTTGGTATTAGATGAGTCTTTCCTGGATCACAGAACTGTAGGGTACTTTATAATTGAGTTGCTATAATATTCCTTGGTTCTAGCAGGAAGAGTTACTTCTAATTCTTTTGGGAAAGTAATTCAAAATTAAAAATCTAGGCCAGTAGATTTGTTGTGCTCCTATGAGATAGTAGAGGATGTAAGAAAAAAAGAAGTAAAAAAAAGATTTCTAAAAGTTTGAAGAAAAAAGTATTTTTCTTGAGAGATAAATAAGCCATTAATGAATTGAAACTAATTTGTTTATGGTTAATGTTTTTGTTAATGAATTCATTGATTTAGAATAAGATGTAAAATACTGTATACCAACTAGATAACAAACAAGTCTGATTTTACATCTTTTTATATGAATCATAAGATTAATTTGGCATGTGTAATCAAGTAGCAGAAGTAGTTTAAAAGCTGGACACAATTGAAATATAATTGGAATTAAATAGAAAACATTTATTTTGTATTTCTAAATGAGGTTTTAATTAAAGTGAAATTGGTTCATCTTTTTTTGACATTTCTCTGAGAAGGAAATTTGAAACATACTTCAGTTGATGGTTGGCTCTCTCTGACTTTGATTAATCACTTTCAAAGTAAGCAGTAGACCAGTACAGTAATTTTATAATTATACACAAGTGATATTATTTGAAACTTTAGCTAACATAACTGTACAGGAAGTTTTACATTGGTCAACTTTATATAATACTGTGTATTTTTATTTTATGATTCAAATACTTACAAGTGCTAATCTGAAAAAAAGATTCTATTATTTTTGCATATAATTTTATGGGAGAGAATTTTCAACTAGAAATATTAGTTTCATACACATTTAAACTTTAGTTTTTTAGAAAACTAGCTGATAGAACACTCAGTGTGGTTAAATATTGGAAAACATCCAACTAATGGAGCTGACTGTAAGCTGTGCTTACACACTAATGAACCAACTTATGTTTCTGCAGAACACTGCTAAAAACAAAACTTTCTGTCTGAAAGACTTGAAGTGACAATGGAATCTGATTTATTTATAATCAGAATTAAAGAACTCTCATCCATGCACGATGAAATGCCCCTACAAATTTGAAAACTTTTCAAGTGTCAAGACTGATACAAAGATAAATTATTTCCTGCTTAATACTGCAGAATGTTTATCTCCTCTTACCTGTATATCGAGAATCATCTTTGAGAACAAAACACTTAATTCTTTCTGAAAGACTTAGTAATTCTTATCCAGAACATCAACCTATATGCAATATTACCTATCTAAAAATTTCTTTTAAGCTCTTTTCTTAGAATAAAACTTTTAGCAAAATAGGGGCACCTGGGTGGCTCAATTGGTTAAGTGTCAGACTCTTGATTTTGGCTCAAGTCACAATCTCAGGGTTGTGAGATTGAGGCTCATGTTGGGCTCTGCACTGGATGTGGAGCCTGTGTATGATTCTGTCCCTCTCCCTCTCCTTCTGCTCCTCTCCCCCTTAAAAAGAAACAAAAACAAAAAAACCAAAAACTTTTAACAAAATACTGTGTTGTCCCTGATACTGTATAAACCAGTAAGAAAACTTTTAATATTGTAATGTATTTTTAAAAACAATTAACTTTTGGGTGCCTGGGGTGCTCAGTCAGTTAAGCATCCGCCTTTGGGCTCAGGTCATGATCCCAAGGTCTTGAGATCTAGTCTTCAATCAGGCTCCTTGCTCCATGGGAAGTCTGCTTCTCCCTCTCCTCCAGCGCCTCCCCCCTGCTTGTGCGCATGCGCGCGCTCTCTTTCTCTTACTTTCTCTAGCAAGTAAGTAAATAAAATATATAGAAAAGGAAACAATTAGCTTTTATATTGTCATGCTTTATTTCTTTCGGGAGTAGGAAAAAAAAGTATTGTTTAATAGCAGAAAACATGTACTTACATTCTTTTCCATACTAAAATAACTTTTCCCATTCTGTTGGTTGCCTTTTAGTTTTATGATTGTTCTCTTTACTGTGTAGAAGCATTTTTTCTTGATGAGGTCCCAGTATTTGCAAATGACACTTCAGTTAAAGAGTATCCAAAAATCTATAATTTATCAAATGCAACACCCCAAAAATGAATAATCCAGTTAAGAAATGGGCAGAAGATATGAATAGACACTTTTCCAAAGAAGACATACAGGGGATCCCTGGGTGGCTCAGAGGTTTGGCGCCTGCCTGTGGCCCAGGGCACGATCCTGGAGTCCCGGGATCGAGTTCCGCGTCAGGCTCCCGGCATGGAGCCTGCTTTTCCCTCTGCCTGTGTCTCTGCCTCTCTGTCTCTCTTTCTCTATCTATCATAAATAAATAAAATCTAAAAAAAAAAAAACACACGCAAAAAAAACAAAGAAGACATACAGATGGTTAACAGACGCATGACCATGCTCAGTGTCACTCATCATCAGGCAAATACAAGTCAAAACCACAATGAAACCACCTCACATTTGTCAGAATGGCTAAAATTAACAATTCAGGAAACAATAGATGTTGTCAAGGATGCAGAGAAGGGGGAACCCTTTAGCACTGATGGTGGGAGTGCAAATTGGTGCAGCCATTCTGGAAAACAGTATGGAGAGTCCTCAAAAAGTTAAAAATAGAACTACTCTGTGACCCTGCAATTGCACTACTAGGTATTTATCCAAAGTATACAAAAATTCTGATTTGAAGGGGCACGTGCACCCCAATGTTTATGCCAGCACTATCAACAATAGCCAAATTATGGAAAGCACCCAAATGTCCATAAAGAGGAAGTGATATATTTACACAATGGAATATTACTCAACCATCAAAAAGGATGAAATCTTGCCATTTACAACAATGTGAATGGAATTAGAGTATATTATGCTAAGTGAAATAAGTCAGAAAAAGACAAATATGATTTCACTGGTAGGTGGAATTTAAGAAACAAAACAGAAGAACATAGGGGAAGGGAAGGAAAAGAAAATAAGATAAAAACAGGGAAACTGTAAGGGACTCTTAAATATAGAGAATAAACTGAGGCTTGCTGGAGGGTAGGGGAGGTAGGGGGAGGGATTGGCTAAGTGGGTGATGGATATTAAGGAGGGCACTTGTTGGGATGAGCACTGGGTGTTATATGTAAGTGTTCAATCACTAAATTCTATTCCTGAAACCAATACTGTACTATATGTTAACTAAATTGAATTTAAATAAAAAATAAATAAGCAAGTAAAAGTCACTGGAATTTTTTAGAGAGAAAAATTTCATTCAGTTCTTAACAATAAAGCTTATGCCACAATTAGGTTTATGAGAAAAAGTTAAGCTTTTTACAACTTTATTAATTATAAAACTTTTTTCTTATGTTATGAGTTATAATTTTTTTGTGCTTGATTTTTAGTTTTTAAAACTGAATAGATTCAAAACAAGGTAAAATCTTTCAGAAAAGGCTATCCAAGTTTATACTTATTCTGTTTCCTTATTTTGAGTTGCCTTTTATTATATATTTATTCCATTTTTTTAAATGATGCTGCATATTTAATGAAAAAAATTTTTTAAAAGGAAGTGTTGTTGCCAATCAGTCTAAATTTGTTACAGTTAAAATTTGATGGTCTACAGACAATTTATAATCCTTTTCTTGTTATAAAATATTGTCAGATTTATAGTAGTATCAGTTAAAAAGTTTATGGAAACATTGTTTAAGGTGGTTTAAAATAGAACTAAATCTTTAATTTGAATTTGATGGCACCTGTTTTCATTTTGTTCCCCCGGCAACACCACTGGTACCAAAATTGCCCATAGACCACCCTGGTTTTTGAGAAGAATGAAATCATTCTGAGTTTTTTTATTTCATCTTTTTACTGACTAAATATTTAAACAGAGTTATAAAACATCTGTCAGAGTTTGTGAATTCACTTTGGAGTAAAAGAGTTTAGGACACACAATGGGAAGTTTTGTGTAAAAATCCCTGAGTAATTTTGGTTTGTCTTTCTTAGTTATGCTAAAATTTTTATTAGAATTAGAATTAGAAATTAGAAAAGCAATTGACAGCAATAAGAAAAGTTTCTAGACTTAGAAAATCATCTTGGAAAGGTATTCCTACTTTCATTTACTGACAGTTGAGTCTTTTTTTTTTTTTTTTTTTTCTTCTAAGGCAGCATGATCTTTTTTTTCTGGTAAATTCTGAGGAGTCAAGATATATGAATTAAGATTTATACTGTTGAGACTTGATACAAATGTTACCTTTTCTAAAAGGGTCTGCATTATATTTTCCCCTCTGTATTATTAATTCATGTTTTGGGACATCATGAAATGTCATTATTCTATCTGTTTTGGTTGTGGGTAATTGAGACTTACATGCAGCTGAAACAAGTGGCTGAAAATAATTAATTTTCCATGTCCAAAGAACAGAATTGAGTGTCTTATAATAAGCAAACTAAACCACCTATGTTAGATTAGCATGTATTCTTTTGGCAGTTTCTTTGATCAAGTGGGATTTATTTCTGTATTTTCCAAAGGAAAATTCATATGGGAAAATTTTGGTTTACTTTGAAAGAATTGGGTGTACAGACTACAGACTACTTTCTTTTGTTTAAATTTGCCTGTTTTTTTAATAGGTTGTATCTGGCCATGGAAATAGTATAATTTCATAATAATTATAGTAGTAATAATTAAACAGCTCTTACTAGTGTGAAATATGAAGTCTAAGTGCGCTACATAAATTCTAATCCTTTCAATAGTTTGATGGGGGGGAGGTATTATTGTGAGCTCTCTTTTGTATGTCAGGAAAAATTGGATCTGAAGGAGAAAGTACTACAGACTATGGGACCTTTCTCTAACCTTAGAAATATAACCAGGAATAGAGCACATTTTTAGGTCTACTGGAAATTTTATGGTTTCAAGGCCTATTTAACATATTTGCAGACTATTAATAATTGTTAGCTTTACTTTTTCAGTTTAAAAACTATTAAAAAATCCCTCAAATACTGTTAATTTATACCATAAGATAAAAACAAATTTAGTGTATTTCTCTTATCTACATATAGAATAGAGGTCTACATCTGAATCACAGGTCTTGCTGTTTAATTTACAGCAAAGTTATTGTGGATTCTGGATTAGAATTTGAAATAAACTCATTTTTTTATTGTAAAGCTTTTGGGACCAGTCTCCATATTTTCACTGGGTCCTGCTTTATTGTAATAGAAGAATATATTTTAAAGAATGAGCACTATAATAATTAAGAACTATATTATGTTATTATTTATTTTTACTAAAGATTAATTTGGTGTTTCAGTTTTATTAGATTATTAATTCAGATATTTGATGTGGTTGTAGAAAATTCAAATTGAGCAGTCTGTTAATGTACAATGTGCTTCATCCTTTGATATATTTTTCAAATGTTTATTAACTGCTACCATTGTGCCAGGTACAATATGTAAATGGAGGGATAAAAAATAAGAATAAAAAAATAATCCTTGTGCTTCTGTAGGAGTGGTTGTAGTTATAGATGTTGAGTCCTGAAGAAAAGGAAGTATTGGCTGGAGTAGGGAGGATGAGGTGATGGTAGAACATAAAGTTTTTCTAACCAGAGAAAGTAGCATGTGTAAAAGGAAACATAGAACATTCCAGGGTTCTGAATAGTTCCCAAGGGTTATAGCATAGAGTATGGATATAGATCATTTATATATACGGTATATAGATCATTTATATATACGGTGGTAGTAATTCTGGAGAGAAAAATAGTGATCATGTATGAATTTTATTGTGTGAACTGCATTCTGCATTTTATCCTGGAATATTAATTTTGTTTTCCTGAATATTATGAGGAACCACTGGAAAAATTAAAGCAGAGTGATAGGATCTGTTTTTTGTTTTGTTTTTGTTTGTGGGGTTTTTTTTGTTTGTTTTTTTTTGTTTGTTTGTTTGTTTTTTTTTGTTACATCACTAATGGCAGCAGTGTAGGAAATAAGTTAGGGTGGAGTGGGTAGATTTAGGAAGACCAGCTAGGAAGCTCTGATAATCAAGGTGAGAAATGATAACCTAGATTTAAGGTATTATTAGTTGTGGTAATAGAAAGGGACAGATTCAAGAGATGTAAAATGAACAAGATAAGGTTAGTGTTTGAGCCAACGGGCACCTGGGTGGCTCAGTTGGTTAAGCTTCTGCCTTTAGGGACGCTGGGTGGCTCAGTGGTTGAGCATCTGCCTTCAGCTCAGGTTGTAATCCCGGGGTCCTGGGATCGAGTCCCACATCAGGCTCCCTGCAGGGAGCCTGCTTCTCCCTCTGCCTGTATCTCTTCCTCTCTCTCTCTCTCTCTCTCTCTCTCTCTCTCGGTCTCTCATGAATAAATAAATGAAATCTTTTTTTTTTTTTTTTAAGTAAAGTTTCTGCCTTTGGCTCAGGTAATGATTTCAAGATCCTGGGATTGGGCCCTTCCCTCTCCCCCTGCCGCTTCTCTCCACTCCTGCGCTCTCTCTATCTCTCAAATAAAGTCTTAAAGAGAAACCACCTTGAGGCAAAATAACAAATTACAGATGTAACTGTATGTCTGTGATACATGACACATAGAGTATAATTCATATACCACATGTTTTGAAGCATTTTATTTTCAAAGATGCTTTTCTTATATTTTCTTTATCTCTTCACTGTCTCCATTTTTAAAAAAGATTTTATTTATTTATTCATGAGAGACAGAGAGAGAGAGGCAGAGGCAGAGGCAGAGGGAGAAGCAGGCTCCCCGTGGAGAGCCTGATGTGAAGCTCGATTCCCGGACCCCAGGACCATGACCTGAGCCAAAGGCAGATGCTCAACCAGTGAGCCATCCAGGTGCCCCACACTGTCTCCATTTTAGGAGTGAAATAGAAATCCCATTTTTAAAAAATATAAATGTAGTTAACATACAATGTGATATTAGTTTCAGGTGTACAGCATAATGATTTGACAGTTTTATACATTATTCAGTGCTCACCATGATAAATGTAGTCACCTCTGTCACCATACAACATTATTACAATATTATTGACTATATTCCCTATGCTGTACTTTTCATTTTCACAACTTACTTATTTTATAACTGGAAGTTTATACCTTTTAATCTCCTTTATTTATTTCACACATCCACCCATCTGCCCCTTCTCTATAGCCAGCAGTTCTCTCTATATAGAATCTGTGTATTTTGTTTGTTCATTGCTTTTTAGATTCCACACATAAGTGAATCATATGTTGTCTTTCTCTGACTTATTTCACTTAGCATAATACTCTCTAGGTCCATCCATATTGTCTCAAATGGCAAAATCTCATTCTTTTTTATGGCTGAGTAATATTTCACTGAATATATATGACCGCATCTTTATCCATTTGTGTATTAGTGGACACTTGGATTGCTTCCATATCTTGGCTAGTGTAATTAATGCTGCAGTAAGCACAGAGGTACATAAATCTTTTTGAATTAGTGTTTTTGTTTTCTTTGGATAAATACTCAGTAAGGGAATTACTGGATCATTTTTAGAAATACTGTTTTCCACAGTGGTTGCACCAACTTACATTCCCACTAACAATGTGTGAGCATTCTTCTCCACATCCTCACCAAACTTGTTATTTCTTGCTTTTTTGATGCTAGCTATTTTGACTAGTATAAGCATAATATCTCATTGTGGTTTTGACTTGTATATCCCTGATGATTAGTGAAGTTGGGCATTTTTTCATGTGTCTCTTGGCCCTCTGTATGACTTCCTCGGATAAATGTCTTTCCTTCTCATCCACTAAATTTCTTTATCTCTAGGTTTTAGCTTATTTAGAGCTATAAAACATTTGTCTGATTTGTTCTTTGGAAATCAGATTAATGGTTATATTTTACACCTGTTTTGCTGCTGTACTGCTAATTTATATATTGCTATATTAATTATATATTTAGAGATCTTTGAGTTATTAGTTTCTTCAGATATTTAACTGATTGGACATTTTAAAAGAACCTGGCACTTTACCAGTTTAGTAATTACCAATAATGAGGTCAATAAATTATTTTCCAATAGCAAATAAGCTACACTGTACCAGTTTAGATTATTTAGATTAGATTACCAACCACCTAAGGTTGCCTCAAGGCTTGTGACATTATAACTTTTCAACTGAGCAATGCTTAATTTGTTATGAAAGTGAAAGAAAAGTTAACTATTAACATCAAAATGTGCTGCTGATATCTGTTTCTGATAAAATTTTAGTAATATGATAAGAATTAAAAGCATTGTGTAATTACCGGTTTCTGATTCCCACAATAGTAAACTGTCAATGACTTGTCCTTCCTTTGTAAATCATTTATATCTGTGAGGTGTTATTAAGTCCAAATAGAAAAGAAATATAGTGCTGAGGGACATTAAAGCAATAACTGAGTTTGTTTCTGACACTAATTTTCTTAGATTACTTGTTAAATGTGTTAAATAAGTTGTATTTCATTCCTTGAATTTTGTAAAATAATTAAAAATTGTATGAAAGAATTTTTTTTAAAGATTTATTTATTTTGGGCAGCCCCAGTGGTGCAGCGGTTTAGTGCTGCCTGCAGTCCCAGGTGTGATCCTGGAGACTCAGGATCGAGTGCCACGTCAGGCTTCCTGCATGGAGCCTGCTTTTCTCTCTGCCTGTGTCTCTGCCTCTCTCTCGCTCTCTCTGAATAAATAAATTAATTAATTAAAAAAAAGATTTATTTATTTTATTTATTTATGATAGACATAGAGCAAGAGAGAGGCAGAGACACAGGAGCAGAGAGCTGGATGAGGTGCTTCTCACTCTCACTCTGCCTGCCACTTCCTCTGCTTGTGCTCACTCTGTGTCAAGTAAATAAATAAAACCCTAAAAAAAAAAAAAAAAGAAAGAAAACGAGTCAAATAGGGAAGAAAAAAGAGTGAGGTGGTTAACAGAGGGTGAAGGTAGTTTCTATTGAGAAAGAAGAAGAGAATTGGAGCCTAGAGGGAGTTAGGGTTCTCAACTTTTAACATAGTTGAGATGATTGCCTTTGATCTCTCAGAACCAGGAATAGCTGTTTGATCAGGTATTTTAGAATTGCTTTAGATTGCTATTGTTGCTGAGCAACTTTGTCACTGTGGTGTCTGCTAGGGTTATTGTAAACATAACCCTGTAGACACTGATCTCAGCAACACATGCTTTTCACTTAACTCCTTAGGTTAGTTTGCTTGACTTGAGTCATGCATATTTGGCTCCAAAGCCCATTTTCTATCCATTGTACAATCCAGCTTGGATAGGAAAGCACTTTTCTGGATTTATCTTTTATCCTACAACTCTGCTGAATATGTATATTACCTGTAGTAAGTTGATGTTCGTGGCTCACGATCACTTTATGATCATGCCATTTGTACAAATTCATGTTTTTATTTCTTCTCCCTTTTATCCTTTTGTAAGTTTAGGTAAGATATTCTCTTAAACTTCACTTTCCTGAGATATAAAATGGACATAATAGACTTATTGGAATCATAGAATTCAATGAGATTGCATATAAAGGATCCAGTAACATGTTGGTACAGTGGGGCAATATACAGACATTTTGATCTTATTTCTACTTCTATTTTTATTTTTTAAAAGATTTATTTAGTTGAGAGAGCACAAGCAGGGAGGGGTAGATGAAGAGAGAATCTGAAGCAGACTCCACAGTGACTCCAAGCAGCCCTCCCCAACCCAGGGCTTGACTCACGACCCTGAGATCACGACCCAAGCTGAAACCAAGAGTTTGATGCTTAATGGACTGTACCCCCCAGATGCCTTGTTTCTTTTTATTGAGAATGTGTCTATTTCTTCATTTTGTATAATTCTGGTGTTTAGTTTTAGAAGTCTTTTTAAAATCACAATAACATATTCTCTGTACTTTTTTTAGCATTTTAATTCTAAACACTTTAATTGATCAGTGCTTAACATTTTAATTAAAACCTTTTTCTGTAGATATATGGAATTCTTTCAGCCACCTAAGGTCAAATCTAAGGATATAATACCATTTTTATTTATTTATTTATTTATTTATTTATTTATTTATTTATTTATTTAATTTTAATTTTTTTAATTAAATTTATTTTTTATTGGTGTTCAATTTACCAACATACAGAATAACACCCAGTGCTCATCCCGTCAAGTGCCCCCCCTCAGTGCCCGTCACGCATTCACCCCCACCCCTCCTCCTCCCTTTCCACCACCCCTAGTTCGTTTCCCAGAGTTAGGAGTCTTTATGTTCTGTCTCTCTTTCTGATATTCCCTACACATTTCTTCTCCCTTCCCTTATATTCCCTTTCACTATTATTTATATTCCCCAAATGAATGAGAACATATATGTTTGTCCTTCTCCGACTGACTTACTACACTCAGCATAATACCCTCCACGTTGAAACAAATGGTGGGTATTTGTCGTTTCTGATGGCTGAGGAATATTCCATTGTATACATAAACCACATCTTCTTTATCCATTCATCTTTCGATGGACACCGAGGCTCCTTCCACAGTTTGGCTATTGCGGCCATTGCTGCTAGAAACATCGGGGTGCAGGTGTCCCGGCGTTTCATTGCATCTGAATCTTTGGGGTAAATCCCCAACAGTGCAATTGCTGGGTCGTAGGGCAGGTCTATTTTTAACTGTTTGAGGAACCTCCACACAGTTTTCCAGAGTGGCTGCACCAGTTCACATTCCCACCAACAGTGCAGGAGGGTTCCCTTTTCTCCGCATCCTCTCCAACATTTGTGGTTTCCTGTCTTGTTAATTTTCCCCATTCTCACTGGTGTGAGGTGGGATCTCATTGTGGTTTTGATTTGTATTTCCCTGATGGCAAGTGATGCAGAGCATATTCTCATATGCATGTTGGCCATGTCTATGTCTTCCTCTGTGAGATTTCTGTTCATGTCTTTTGCCCATTTCATGATTGGATTGTTTGTTTCTTTGGTGTTGAGTTTAATAAGTTCTTTAAAGATCTTGGAAACTAGCCCTTTATCGGATACGTCATTTGCAAATATCTTCTCCCATTCTGTAGGTTGTCTTTTAGTTTTATTGACTGTATCCTTTGCTGTGCAAAGGCTTCTTATCTTGATGAAGTCCCAATAGTTCATTTTTGCTTTTGTTTCTTTTGCCTTCGTGGATGTATCTTGCAAGAAGTTACTGTGGCCGAGTTCAAAAAGGGTGTTGCCTGTGTTCTCCTCTAGGATTTTGATCGAATCTTGTCTCACATTTAGATCTTTCTAAATGAAAGGTGAAAGAGAGCGGTCTAGTTTCATTATTCTGCATGTGGATGTCCAATTTTCCCAGCACCATTTATTGAAGAGACTGTCTTTCTTCCAATGGATAGTCTTTCCTCCTTTATCGAATATTAGTTGACCATAAAGTTCAGGGTCCACTTCTGCGTTCTCTATTCTGTTCCATTGATCTGTGTGTCTGTTTTTGTGCAGGTACCACACTGTCTTGATGACAACAGCTTTGTAGTACAACCTGAAATCTGGCATTGTGATGCCCCCAGATATGGATTTCTTTTTTAAAATTCCCCTAGGTATTCGGGGTCTTTTCTGATTCCACACAAATCTTAAAATAATTTGTTCCAACTCTCTGAAGAAAGTCCATGGTATTTTGATAGGGATTGCATTAAACGTGTATATTGCCCTGGGTAACATTGACATTTTCACAATATTAATTCTGCCAGTCCATGAGCATGGAATATTTTCCATCTCTTTGTGTCTTCCTCAATTTCTTTCAGAAGTGTTCTATAGTTTTTAGGGTATAGATCCTTTACCTCTTTGGTTAGGTTTATTCCTAGGTATCTTATGCTTTTGGGTGCAATTGTAAATGGGATTGACTCCTTAATTTCTCTTTCTTCAGTCTCATTGTTAGTGTATAGAAATGCCACTGATTTCTGGGCATTGATTTTGTATCCTGCCACACCACCAAATTGCTGTATGAGTTCTAGCAATCTTGGGGTGGAGGCTTTTGGGTTTTCTACGTAGAGTATCATGTCATCGGCGAAGATGGAGAGTTTGACTTCTTCTTTGCCAATTTGAATGCCTTTAATGTCTTTTTGTTGTCTGATTGCTGAGGCTAGGACTTCCAGTACTATGTTGAATAGCAGTGGTGAGAGTGGACATCCCTGTCTTGTTCCTGATCTTAGGGGAAAGGCTCCCATTGCTTCCCCACTGAGAATGATATTTGCTGTGGGCTTTTCGTAGATGGCTTTTAAGATGTCGAGGAATGTTCCCTCTATCCCTCCACTCTGAAGAGTTTTGATCAGGAATGGATGCTGTATTTTGTCAAATGCTTTCTCTGCATCTAATGAGAGGATCATATGGTTCTTGGTTTTTCTCTTGCTGATATGATGAATCACATTGATTGTTTTACGAGTGTTGAACCAGCCTTGTGTCCCGGGGATAAATCCTACTTGGTCATGGTGAATAATTTTCTTAACGTACTGTTGGATCCTATTGGCTAGTATCTTGTTGAGAATTTTTGCATCCATGTTCATCAGGGATATTGGTCTGTAATTCTCCTTTTTGGTGGGGTCTTTGTCTGGTTTTGGAATTAAGGTGATGCTGGCCTCATAGAACGAATTTGGAAGTACTCCATCTCTTTCCATCTTTCCGAACAGCTTTAGTAGAATAGGTATGGTTTCTTCTTTAAAGGTTTGATAGAATTCCCCTTGGAAGCCATCTGGCCCCGGACTTTTGTGTCTTGGGAGGTTTTTGATGATTGCTTCAATTTCCTCCCTAGTTATTGGCCTGTTCAGGTTTTCTGTTTCTTCCTATTCCAGTTTTGGTAGTTTGTGGCTTCCCAGGAATGCGTCCATTTCTTCTAGATTGCCTAATTTATTGGCGTATAGCTGTTCCTAATATGTTTTTTTTTTTTTTATAAATTTTTATTTATTTATGATAGTCACACAGAGAGAGAGAGAGGCAGAGACACAGGCAGAGGGAGAAGCAGGCTCCATGCACTGGGAGCCCGACGTGGGATTCGATCCTGGGTCTTCAGGATTGCGCCCTGGGCCAAAGGCAGGCGCCAAACCGCTGCGCCACCCAGGGATCCCTCCTAATATGTTTTTAAAATCGTTTGTATTTCCTTGGTGTTGGTAGTGATCTCTCCTTTCTCATTCATGATTTTATTAATTTGAGTCTTCTCTCTCTTCTTTTTAATAAGGCTGGCTAATGATTTATCTATCTTTTTAATTCTTTCAAAGAACCAACTCCTGGTTCTATTGATCTGCTCCACAGTTCTGGTCTCGATTTCGTTGAGTTCTGCTCAAATCTTAATTAACTCTCTTCTTCTGCTGGGTGTAGGATCTATTTGCTGTTTTTTTCTCTAGCTCCTTTAGGTGTAAGGTTAGCTTGTGTATTTGAGTTCTTTCCAGTTTTTGAACGGATGCTTGTATTGCGATGTATTTCCCCCTTAGGACTGCTTTTGCTGCATCCCAAAGATTTTGAACAGTTGTACCTTCATTCTCATTAGTTTCCATGAATCTTTTCAATTCTTCCTTAATTTCCTGGTTGACCCTTTCATCTTTTAGCAGGATGGTCCTTAACCTCCACGTGTTTTAAGTCCTTCCAAACTTCTTGTTGTGATTTAGTTCTAATTTCAAGGCATTATGGTCTGAGAATATGCAGGGGACGATCCCAGTCTTTTGGTATTGGTTCAGACCTGATTTGTGACCCAGTGTGTGGTCTATTCTGGAGAAAGTTCCATGTGCACTTGAGAAGAATGTGTATTCAGTTGAGTTTGGATGTAAAGTTCTGTAGATATCTGTGAAATCCATCTGGTCTGGTGTATCATTTAAAGCTCTCGTTTCTTTGGAGATGTGCTTAGAAGACCTATTGAGTATAGAAAGAGCTAGATTGAAGTCACCAAATATAAGTGTATTATTATCTAAGTATTTCTTCACTTTGGTTATTAATTGATTTATATATTTGGCAGCTCCCACATTCGGGGCATATATATTGAGGATTGTTAAGTCCTCTTGTTGGATAGATCCTTTAAGTATGATATTGTGTCCCTCTTCTTCTCTCACTACAGTCTTTGGGGTAAATTTTAGTTTATCTGATATGAGGATGGCTACCCCTGCTTTCTTTTGAGGACCATTTGAATGGTAAATGGTTCTCCAACCTTTTATTTTCAGGCTGTAGGTGTCCTTCTGTCTAAAATGAGTCTCTTGTAGACAGCAAATAGATGGATCCTGCTTTTTTATCCAGTCTGAAACCCTGCGCCTTTTGATGGGGTCATTAAGCCCGTTCACGTTCTGAGTTACTATTGAGAGATATGAGTTTAGTGTCGTCATGATATCTATTCAGTCCTTGTTTTTGTGGATTGTTCCACTGAACTTCTTCTTAAAGGGGAATTTTAAGAGTCCCCCTTAAAATTTCTTGCAGAGCTGGTTTGGAGGTCACATATTCTTTCAGTCCCTGCCTGTCTTGGAAGCTCTTTATCTCTCCTTCCATTTTGAATGAGAGCCTTGCTGGATAAAGTATTCTTGGTTGCATGTTCTTCTCATTTAGGACCCTGAATATATCCTGCCAGCCCTTTCTGGCCTGCCAGGTCTCTGTGGAGAGGTCTGCTGTTACCCTAATACTCCTCCCCATAAAGGTCAGGGATTTCTTGTCTCTTGCTGCTTTAAGGATCTTCTCTTTATCTTTGGAATTTGCAAGCTTAACTATTAGATGTCGAAGTGTTGAACGGTTTTTATTGATTTTTGTGTGTGTGGGGGGAATATCTCTATTTCCTGGATCTGAATGCCTGTTTCCCTTCCCAGATTAGGAAACTTTTCAGCTAGAATTTGTTCAAATACGTATTCTGGCCCTCTGTCCCTTTCGGCACCCTCAGGAACCCCAATTAAACATAGGTTTTTCTTCCTCAGGTTGTCATTTATTTCGCTTAATCTATCCTCATGGTCTTTTAATTGTTTGTCTCTTTTTTCCTCAGTTTCCTTCTTTGCCATCAACTTGTCTTCTATGTCACTCACTCGTTCTTCCACCTCGTTAAGCCTCGTCGTTAGGACTTCTAGTTTGGATTGCATCTCATTCAATTGACTTTTAATTTCTGCCTGATTAGATCTAAATTCTGCAGTCATGAAGTCTCTTGAGTCCTTTATGCTTTTTTCTAGAGCCACCAGTAGCTGTATAATAGTGCTTCTGAATTGGCTTTCTGACATTGAATTGTAATCCAGATTTTGTAACTCTGTGGGAGAGAGGACTGTTTCTGATTCTTTCTTTTGAGGTGAGGTTTTCCTTCTAGTCATTTTGCTTAGTGCAGAGTGGCCAAAAGCAAGTTGTATTGGGAAAAGGAGAAAAAGAGAGGAGAGAAAGAAGGAGAGAAAAGAGAAAAAGAAAAAAAAAAGGAAGAAAAAAAGAGGAAAAAGAGAAAGAAAAAGGAAAAAAAAGGATGGGGGAAGCAAACAGAAATCAAAAAGAAAAAAAAAATACCACAGGGGAGTATCTTCTGATTCTGTATACTCTAAGTCCCTTGACTTCCCCTGGAACTTGTCCGTCCAGCTGGTCTTCTGGGGGAGGGGCCTGTTGTGCTGATTTTCAGGTGTTAGCAGTTGGGGGAGCTGCTGTGCCCCTGCCTGGTGCAGGGCTCAGTGGGGGTTGTTCACCCCGTGAGGCCACAGGAGGAACCACCACCGTGGCGGGGCCAGCTCTGGAGCCCTGGAGTCAGCTCCGGCAGGAACTCCGTCTGCAGGGCCTGGAGGCTCCGGGGCGGGGCCGCTGATCTGCTCAGCTGGGGCAGGAGGGTCCTTGCTGTCCTGGGCCCTCCCGGCCTCTGCCTGTCCCGCGGGGAGGCCGGATCCTGGGCTGTGTCCCGGCGCCCTGTGCTGCGGGGCCTGCACTGTTGGATTCGCGCTCCCGCCCCGCAGCCCCCTCCGCGGAGCCGCCCCCGAGCCCCCCGAGCTGCTCCCGCCCCGCAGCTCCCCCCGCGGAGCCTCCCCCGAGCCCCCCGAGCTCCTCCCCCCCCCGCAGCCCCCTCCGCGGAGCCGCCCCCGAGCCCCCCGAGCTCCTCCCGCCCCGCAGCCCCCTCCGCGGAGCCGCCCCCGAGCCCCCCCGAGCTGCTCCCGCCCCGCAGCCCCCTCCGCGGAGCCGCCCCCGAGCCCCCCGAGCTCCTCCCGCCCCGCAGCCCCCTCCGCGGAGCCGCCCCCGAGCCCCCCGAGCTCCTCCCGCCCCGCAGCCCCCTCCGCGGAGCCGCCCCCGAGCCCCCCGAGCTCCTCCCGCCCCGCAGCCCCCTCCGCGGAGCCGCCCCCGAGCCCCCCCCCAGCTGCTCCCCCCCCCGCAGCCCCCTCCGCGGAGCCGCCCCCGAGCCCCCCGAGCTCCTCCCGCCCCGCAGCCCCCTCCGCGGAGCCGCCCCCGAGCCCCCCCCCAGCTGCTCCCCCCCCCGCAGCCCCCTCCGCGGAGCCGCCCCCGAGCCCCCCGAGCTCCTCCCGCCCCGCAGCCCCCTCCGCGGAGCCGCCCCCGAGCCCCCCCCAGCTGCTCCCCCCCCCCCGCAGCCCCCTCCGCGGAGCCGCCCCCGAGCCCCCCGAGCTGCTCCCGCCCCGCAGCCCCCTCCGCGGAGCCTCCCCCGAGCCCCCCGAGCTGCTCCCGCCCCGCAGCCCCCTCCGCGGAGCCTCCCCCGAGCCCCCCGAGCTGCTCCCGCCCCGCAGCTCCCCCCGCGGAGCCTCCTCCTCCGCCCGAGCCCCCCGAGCTGCTCCGGGTCCCGCCGTGCGCGCTGCAGCCCTTAGGGAGCTCGGCGCACTGTCCCGGGGCGCAGGTGCCTGTTAGGGTCCCCGGGAGCCCGAGGGCATCCCCGCCCTCCTGGGTCCTGCTCCACCTCCCCGCGAGCCCCTTTCCGCCCGGGAAGGTCGGTGCAGCTCCTGCTCCTCCGGGACGGGGCTCTCCTGTCCTGGGGACACTCGCCCGGCCTCAGCCCGGCTCCTCGCAGCCCCTCCCCCTTGGAGGCCTTTTGTGTCTTTTTTTCTTTTTCCCCGTCTTCCTACCTTGATAGAAGCGCGAACTCTTCTCACTGTAGCGTTCCAGCTGGTCTCTCTTTAAATCTCAGGCCAAATTCGTAGATTTTCAGGATGATTTGAAGGTTATCTAGGTAATTTGGTGGGGACAGGTGACTTGGGGACCCTACTCTTCCGTCATCCTGCCCCTCCAACATTCTATTTTTTTTTAAAATGATTTTATTTATTCATGAAAGACACACAGAGAGATGCAGAGACACAGGCAGAGGCAGAGGGAGAAGCAGGCTCCATTCAGGGAGCTGGATGCAGGAGTCGATTCTGGTTCTCCAGGATCATGCCCTGGGCTGAAGGCAGACGCTTAACCTCTGAGCCACCCAGGCGTCCCCAATTTTTATTTTAATACTAACATTATCATACAGTTGTTTAGGTTTAGATGAGTTGACATATATTCAGTTGTTTGCACAGTACCTGGCACTTAGCATTGTATGCAGATTAACTGCTGTCACCATCATAACCATTATTGCCATCATTAGAGATTCTTTTTGATTATTGTCTGTGTGTGCATGCATGCACTTGTGTATAGATGAAATAGCACTTCTACTTCACCATAAGTTTCTCTTCCCAGACTTACTGTTTGTTCTTAGGTTTTAATAAATTTCTGTTTTATTTATTTATTTATTTATTTATTTATTTATGTGCATTTTTTTTGTCTCCCTTAATTGTAATATACATTCTTTAAAGGCAAGGACTCTGTTTTTTCCATGGATTATCTCTAGTACCAACAATCGGGCATGTTCCATAGTGTAAATTTGTGATGCTTGAATGAGTAAGGGAGCCAGCCAATATTTCATTCACTTGTCAGAGTGGACAATATTTCAGAGAAGCACAGAACTTATCTCTCATACTCCACCTGAAGAAAATTCCAAAGAGCAATTGAATCAGAATCAAAGAATAATATAAAGAGAAGAGGAAACTGTTATAGGCAATGAACATTTCAACATATATTACCAAATCCAAATGACTAATGATAAAGTGACTGAAAGTACACTAAAGAATCCTTGAAATGCATAGGACAAACTAATTAATAACCTTTAAGTAATAAACCATGAATGAGTGAAAAGAACAGAACATATGAGATTCATCAAATTGAAAAAAGAAAGTTAGTTATATCGATAGATGCTAAAAAAAAAGGTTTGATAAAATTCAACAGCTTTTCCAAAATGCATAAATGTAATAAAGTGCATAAAAAACAAAAAAGCATATATTATTTTAACATTTAGTGAAATGCTAAACTATCTCTGATAATAGTTAAGCCCCCTATAATTATTATCCAGTGTTTTGTATGTTCTAACATGTTCAGTAAGACAAAATAATGGGACAATTAGTATAAATTAGAGAATAAAAGAAAAAATGAATTTTGCTTTATTGGCATTATTGTGTGGCTAAATATTTCAAAAGATACCAGTAAAAGATTAATAGAATTAAGAAGAGCGTTTGGTAAACAGCTGTATAAATACACAGGAATTAATAACTTTCTCAATAATGATAATCTAAAGGGAAATTGGAAAAGATAATTCGGAGTAGTTTTAGAAACTAGAAAATACTTAGGAATGAATTTAGTAAGAAGTACAGTTCAATATGAAAAAAGCTATAAAATCTCATTGAAAACCTTATCCTTGCTGTCACATGTATTTTCTTTTTAATTTTGGCCACCCTAACATGGGAATAGTAGTGTCTCACTATGGTTTTCTTTTCTTTTTTTTTTTTTTTTTTCACTATGGTTTTCATTTGTAACTGAAATAAAAAAAAGCTTGCTGATTTTATAAAATACATTCCCAATTCTTATGGTTGTGTGTTGGCATCTAAGAACTAAGTCATAATTCCTTCTTCTCTAAAAATAATAGAAAAATATTTATCATACTTCAGATAGAAATTCCATCAGAGAGATCCCTGGGTGGCGCAGTGGTTTAGCACCTGCCTTTGGCCCAGGGCGCAATCCTGGAGACCCGGGATCGAATCCCACATCGGGCTCCTGGTGCATGGAGCTTGCTTCTCCCTCTGCCTGTGTCTCTGCCTCTCTCTCTCTCTGTGACTATCATTAATTAATTAATTAATTAAATATTTAAAAAAAAAGAAATTCCATCAGAGTTTATGTAGGAATTGAGTAAAATAACATTAATGTTTCATAACCAAAAAATTAAGAAAAAAAAAGGAATTAGGAGTAAATAGCCATTCCAGATATGAAAAGATACTCTAATGTCACGTTAATCAAAATAGTATGGCACTGACATATGTTTTATAAACATAGAGGTCAGAAATAGATTCGAGTATAAATGGGAATTTAATTGGTAAAGGTAAAAATGTTAATTTACTAGGAAAATGATAATCATAATGTCAAGAGATGTACACAAGAGAAAATGGAATCTTCAGTTTGTTTTAATACTTAAATAAATTTTAGATGTACCAAAAACAAATGAAAAAATAATCCTACAGTGAATGTATAATTTAGAAGTTGGGGAGAAGTTTCTAACCAATGCAGGAAGACCAGAAGATATGAAAGAAAAGATAAATCCAATCACATAATAATTAGAAACTTTTGTGTGAGATCCCATAAACAAAATAAATAAACAGTAAGTTGGGGAAGAACATTTATACCTCAAATGACAGACAGATGGTTGTTTAAGATATAGGAGAATCTACAAACTAATAACAAAAAAGATAATCCCGTGTAAAGAAAAAACAAATAAGAGATATGAATAGATAATTCACAGAAGAGAAAATCCACATAGCCCTCCCCCCCCCCCCCAAAAAAAAGATCAATAGTAGTTAGGGAAGTGCAGATTGAAATAACAGTGAGATACTGTGTTATCTCACTTAGGTTAAAAAGACTTTAAAAGTTAAAAAGACTTAGGACATTCAGTGCTGGGGAGAAATTTGAGAAATGGGCATTGATGGAAGAAATGTGAAGTTCATATCTTTTTTTTTTTTTTAAAGCAATTTGGCAGTTTCATTCCTGAGGATCTGTCTCATAGAAAGGCACCAATATGTAAGGATATATGTATTTTTTATATAAGGATATTTTTACAGTATTGTCTGTAGTGGTAAAAAACTGGAAACGAGGAAGGAAGTGTTGAATTCCTTTGATACATTTCATCCATATTCATTACACACCCGTTACGGAGTCTGAAGTTGTGCCCGTATTGGCTCATGTGCTTATACTGTACTGCCTCCAATGAAATGATAAAAGTACAATGTAGAGAATTGTATGTGGAGACAACCTTATCTCCCAAGAAACAAACAAACAAAAATCTCAAACCTTTGTGTATGTTTGTTTGTGATTATATAAGGATGGAGAACAAATTATGGAACAGTACACCGGGACTTGTGGGGGGTGGGATAGGGAAAAATATGAAAACAGCAAAGTAGGAACTTTGGGATGAGGCTCACTTAGTTCCAGGCTCATCTTTGAAGAGGACTCAATTAGAGTACTACCAGTGCGGCAATAAAAAGGTTTGAGGCAAAAAGCAGACCTCCTGGTATACACTGGGTTTTATGAGACACATATAAAAAGTTTGGAATTGTATATACCTTTTCTGAGACTGGTAGCCATAGTTTATTATGGATTATTAACAATTGATTAGGAAGAAGGCATTGGAAAAGGATATCAGAATGTACCTATGTTCATTTTGAAGGTGCTGTGGGAGTAAACCAGACCTGGGGAGACCATTCCAGGTAGAAGGAATAGCCAGTGGAAAACCTGTTGTGTTTGAGGAATAGCCAGGAGGCCGTTGAAGCTGGAACAGAGTGGTGGAGAGACAAGCAAGAGATGAGATCTGAGAAGTAAGAGAACTAAGAAAACTAATGGTAATGGTAGATCAGATCAGGAGTAATGGCTTGTAGACATTTTTTAGACATTTTTAATCCTTGCTAGTCATTGAGAGGCAAAATGAGAAGATCTGACTTACTGTTCTAAAAGGTTTCGAGACTAGTTTGGTTGAGACTAGACTGTGGAGAGGGATGTGCAAAGGTAGAAGCAAAGAGACCAGTTGGGAGGCTATTGCAATAATCCAGGTGAGGGATGATGGTGGCACACACTTTACTTTTCAACATTACTGTGCTTTCTGCCTTTCTTCCCTCAGTATTTATTAACTATCAGCTCTATGTTCAAGCACTAGTAATTCAAAGATGAATGAATCAGACACACTCTCAGGCTTAAAGTAGCTTACCATTTGTGAGTATGACATTAAATTGGTGCTTGCAAATATTCAGTTGAAGTTTTTTCTAGTAGATTCATTTATCTTTGCTACAGTTTAATATGTAATTCAGTATTTAGCAAGAAAATGCTTCTAGTGTACTCTATAGATATTATTTAGCCTCAGACAGCTTTATAAGCTTGAAAAATGCACTTATTTATTCCAGAGTGTCCAACATATGCAATTATTTCTTAGATCTTATGTGTTTCTTTAAGCTGAAAGTCCAGGTTTAACATATTTTTGCTAAGTAAAATATTTTTTATCAACATATTTTTATATAATCTAAAAATGTTTTGCCCCAGTACTACCATTTTCTCAGAATCACTGTATCTTTAAAGACTCTTTAATGAGCAAGAGGATGGCCACCCTGCTAAGACATTAGTGGTGATTTTTGATTAAAAGTTGATATGTAAATCTCTGCATCTGGTTCTGTTGTTTAAATGAGACTCTCTGGTTCAGTAGAGCAAAACAAAAATTGAAATGTTTTAAATAATCTCAGTACCTGTAATTGTCCATAAACAATCAATTCCAATTTTATGAACTCCCAAATCTCTGGTACACCAAGGGTTGTACTAATAACTGTTGTAATTGGTCTTTGTGGCTGTGTGTTTAAGTGTTGGAAATGGGACTTTAATATGAACATGAAGTAAATCTTAACCACAGAGGCACACACAGGTTCCAGTATAATAGAGAGCAGGAAAGAGACACATGTAAACAGACATATTCCTCATCTTAATATGTGGAGCCATACTTTCATAGAATTGCATTCAGTGTTTATATAGAGAGAGCTGGCAATGAAAAACTGCTGTTCCTATGGTTTTACTGTGTATTTTGATCTCTAGGTTATTTACTCTTTCCAAATGTTTAGGGGTGATATTAAAAGATGCTGGGATCAGTTAATTATTTAATTGAAGTGATAAAAAGTTATATAATGGGGGGGTGCTATAGGCCTTTGTTTATCTTAGGAGAGAGGTTATTGTTGAAAAAGAAGATTTTTAAATCTTTTTGGATAAGAGATTCTTTGTTAAACGTGAAAGAATGAAAGACATGGATAGTTTAAAGCTTCAGTATGTTGTGATATTGTAATTTCTGTTGTATTTGGGATGCTTTAGCTATGTGAATGTCTTATAATATTTGATGACAGCACATTTCTGTATGAGCTCAGTTTTCTCAGAAGCTTTTATAATGATTAGGAATATTAAACACATTCAGTGTAATAGATGTTGATGCCCATTTGATATAAAGGATGTGAAAACATCAAAATTTTAATTTTATTTCTTAATCTATGATTTTTTCTCTCAAAAGTTATGTGTTTATTAATAACAGTTTATAGAAGTGAGAATTAATAGATGTGTATATACAAGCTTTTAGTTTTATTTAAACTTTGACTTTTAAAATCAAAGTTTTGGATTTCTCTTCATGTTAAACTTCTAAAAAGCAATGAAAAGACAATTGTTGACCAGACTAAGGAAGTAAATAGTTTACGAAGTGGGGAGGTTTAGGGACACCTGGGTGGCTCAGTGGTTGAGCATCTGCCTTTGGCGCAGGGAGTGATCCTGGAGTTACGGGGATGGAGCCCCACATCGGGCTCCCTGCATGGAGCCTGCTTCTCCCTCTGCCTGTGTCTCTGCCTCTCTCTCTCTCTCTCTCTCTCTGTCTCTCATGAATAAATAAAATCTTAGAATAAAAGATGGGAAGGTTTAATATATATTAACTAATATAGAATTATACTTTTGAAGAAACATTAATTGAATTCCTTAGCAATATTAAAATCTAACTCCTATTTTCTCTAGTTTCTAAATGATAAGTATATTCATTCAGTCAGTAAATATTTATTGAGCACTAGGCACTGTTCTATGGGCAGGAGGTACAACACTTAATAAAACAAAAATTCCTGCCTTCATGATGTTTACATTCCAGTTGGATTAGACAGATAATAAATGAAACAAGGACAGTATATAGTATTAGATGGTGATTAGCACTTTGGAAAATGCTAATGAGGCATGTCAAGGTCTGGTTGAACTTTTAAATATGGTAGGGGAAGTCTTGTAAAAGGAGACATTAAAGCAAGGGTCTGAAGGACATGATGGAGTGAGCCATTTGGATATATGAGTTAAGACCTCTTTGTTTAGAGGGAACAGAGAGTATAAAATCTGGGATATGGGACTATACGTGGCTCTTAGAGGCTTGACTTGGAGGCCAGTGTGGCTGAAGTGAGCCAGAGGGAGATGAGGTAATTGAGGTAATAAAGTTGTTATGAAGATCTCAAGATACGCTTATTTTTTCTTTGTCTTTTTGAAATATTGTTAAATAGTTTTTGTACTTGCCACTGGAGACTGATTAGAATACTGCAGAGTATATTTAAACAGTTTTGTTTGGATAACATTATACCTGAGATTTTGTTCTGTCATCCCCCCCCCCTCTTATTTTCAGTAAGGACATTACCTGATTTAGATCATTTCACATATATATCTATATATAGGATGGTTAGAATAACTATAAGAAGGGAATTAGTAGTACTCAGTACGAGATTCCCTGTGGGAGTGAGAGGCTATGAAATAGAGTGAAAGATCCCTGATATCCTTCCTATTCAGAGCCCTGTGTTCAGACAGATTTGGTTTTTATTCCAGCCCTATTTTGTACCATCTTGGGCAAATTACGTAATCTCGCTGACCCTCAGTTGTTTTATGTACAAAATAGAGGAATAAAAATAGCAATCCAAAGATGTAAGCCTTAGAAATAATGTATATAAATGGTCTTCACAGTTCTACTCTCACTGGAGGCACTTCATAAGAGATAGCTAATGTCTTCATATGAATAAGAGATAAGGATGGTATGGGTTATTGAGGCCCATTTGACATAGAAATTTTACAGAATTGTTTCATTGTCATCCTGAGAGAACCTTTTTCTTGACTACTAACAGTTGGCAAAATGAAGATATTTGAATTTTCCTACCCTTTTCATTTACCATTGAAGATGCTAATGGGATGCAGATTATGAAGGTCAGTAAGATAGCACCTTGATTAACCTCTAGAAAAGATATCATAGAGTTGGATATAAAATTTATTGTTGTCCTAGGGATTCCTATTCTCAGGATGTAATGCTTATATTTAGTTAATGTAAGCAGAAAGAATTGTAGTCTTTGTGGTGGTGTACCCAGTAACATGTGTGCAGAGATGATTTCCTTTCTATTTCCATGGCACTTTGTAATGCTTTCCCTACCATTGACACGTGTTTTGTAGCATTATGTGATCATTTGTATTGTGGTTTTATTGTTGCTACCATAATTATATTAAATATTCTTTAAGGAAAGGACAATGTCTTCAACTTTTTGTTCTTGGTGTGAAGCCCAGGAATGGTAAATTAATACTACTTATTACCACCTAGTGAAAGCTCCATGAGAGTAGGAATTTTTTCTTTCTTTCATTCATTAATACGTGCTAACCACTAGAACAGTGCTTGACACTTAGTAGGTAGTTAATAGGTGTTTGTTAAATGAATAAATGTTATATATCAAAGATAGAACCTTTAATATTTAAGAATATTCTTCTGTTGTTAGACTGATTCAAATCTGACAAAGTGGTCTAGAATGAATGCTTAAATTAGTAGATAAGCTCCAATAGAGCTTGCAGTCAGCTGACACCTTTGCTTTAGAGTGGCTCCTGGTTTGGAGGGCAGAAATTTAACCAATTTGGATCTGTATTTTAATAAAAAGTCAAAAGTTAATTAGCAGGAAAGAAAAATGAAAATAGAAGTTCTAAATATTTTTCAAATTTAATCTATTATTAAGTAATACTTAAACGTTTTGTGTTAATACTACCTAGTAAGAGAAATCCTTCTGTGAGAAAATATAGTGCTGGGAAATTCATGAATTGCAAACTACACAGTTAAAGTAGTAAGTGAAGGAAATTAGGAAATATACTTGGAAAGTCATGTGACTAAATTCATAGTATTGCTCTTAAATATTTAAGATGAGTAAGTAGTTTAATTGTCCTTTTTGTTTCATGTTTTTACAGTGAACTAGAAAATAGATCTATAAACTTTACGTGAAGGCCTATGGTTTCTTTCTGAGAACAAAAATATTTGTAAAAGTTTAATAATAATATTTAACACAATGTTTATATAGGAATTTTTAAAGTATAGTATATTTATAGAGGGAAACATGAACAATTGACCAAGAACAACTGAAGTAACATATCAGAATATTCCTTTCAAGGAAATGCTTTTGGGTTTTTTTATTTTTTATTTAATAGTAAGTATAAGGTAGTTGATTATAATGTTATTTATTGGCAACAATGAAAATGTTGAAAATAATATTTTATAAGAAAAATGGTATTAAAATAGGTTGGAAATAAATCTAAATATGTTGAAATTAATACTAGGAATGTTTCATTAGTACATCATGAAATATTACATTTTATACAACACATTTTTTTTCACAAAATTAGAGAACTACAAAGAAATACCTTCCTTAAACCCTTGCCATAATTTTGAATAAAAAGAGTATGTAATAGCATAGGAAAACTTAAAAGAGGGAAAACTGTTAAAAAGTTTTGAAGCTGGAAGCATTCTTTCTCTTCTAAAATGAGGAACCAAAATTTGGAAATTGAAGAAATATAAATCCTACTTTATTTCTTTCAATATAAAGTTAATAAAGCTTTAGTTAACATGGAAAAGCACTTAAAAAGCTACCAAAGATATCAGTGACCTCAGATCAAACCTAGTTATACAAGCATAAAGAACCATTATATACATTTGGTTTTGAAAAGCAAATGAAGAAGCACAAAATTAAAATTTCCCCCAAAACATTAGCAGTCATGCAGCTGATTGAAAGTAGTAAACATTATGAGAATTTATTATGTGGGATTTTAAAAATTCTGTTTTAAATTAAGCATTCATAGTGCCATGTCATTTTCAACAAAGAAAGGGCAAATTTTGACTTTGAAACTGAGGCAGCTAAAGTATTATATTTTAAAACCCTGTCTATTTTAGAGGGATTAATATCTGCATTGTGAGTTTTAGAATATTGTTTCTACAGACCAGTGTTAACTATTGCATTTTTATAGTTCTGTGCATAGATTTTATAATAGTAACCCTTTCCCGTAATATGTAGTGATGTATTTTAGACCATAAGCCTGTTTTACCTATTGTTAGTTTTTTATTTGATATTTAAAATATCTGTTTTCTAAAACTGTAACTACTACTTTGAATAAGATTTTTATGTTACCCACATTTCATTGTATGTTATTGTTAAGTTTTTGAGACTAGTGTTTATTGATTTAATGATGAGCAAGTATTCTTTTAAATATTTGAGTGAAACTGCCATTTTTTCTTACTTTTTCTGTGCTCCATGTTGAACTCTTTTGTTTTTTTTTTTTTTTTTTTAATTTATATTTATTTATGATAGTCACACACAGAGAGAGAGAGAGAGGCAGAGACACAGGCAGAGGGAGAAGCAGGCTCCATGCACCGGGAGCCTGACGTGGGATTCGATCCCGGGTCTCCAGGATCGCGCCCTGGGCCAAAGGCAGGCGCCAAACCACTGCGCCACCCAGGGATCCCCATGTTCAACTCTTTTGGCTATTTAATAAAGTTTAAAATGTTTAGTTTGATAATATACGTGTGTGTTGCCTAACGTATCCATTCTGGTTTTCTATTTAGAAATACTTAACTGGGCTGTTCTCACACTCTAAAGTCATGACTGCCTCTCTGTCTTTGCTGGTGTTATCCTTCTCCATCCCTTGACTCTTGATTATCTTCTTAGTATGAGTAGCATGTAAGTGCCTGCTGCTACTACTCTGATCCACACTATTCTCTTGCCCCAGTGCCAGTATATACCCTGTTTTCCTAGTCTAGTTCATAATCAGCCTCTTTATGAAATCTTACTGTCAGCTGTTGTAAGTAGATACATGAAGTAAGCTCTTAGTTTCTGTTTCTCTCAGCGATTGAACATGTTCTATAAATGACTTCAAGAAAGCATGTTTTTCATACTTGTAAAGAAGAAAGTAGGGAAAGTAAGTATTATTAAATGGCATCATCAGGATATAGAAAAATCTTGCAGGATGAAGCAATAGTTCTAAGTCTAAGAAGATAAAATTAGGGCAGCCCGGGTGGCTCAGTGGTTTAGCGCCACCTTCAGCCCAGGGCCTGATCCTGGAGACCTGGGATTGAGTCCCGCGTCAGTCTCCCTACATGGAGCCTGTTTCTCCCTCTGCCTGTGTCTCTGCCTCTCTCTCTGTCTCTCATGAATAAATAAATAAAATCTTTAAAAAAAAAGAAGATAAAATTAAATGTATATTAAACTTGAATATTGTCCCACCCTCATCCCCCATAAACAAAGCTAGGCAGGGAGTTCAGCACTGGGCCGAGATATGGAGTAACAGCAGTGTACATAAAAAGCATTGAGAAATTTGGTTGACAGTGAATTCCATACACAGAAAAGTTTATATGATCTGGGGTTGCTCATAGATACATTGTATTTATATATATAGATAGATAATAGTATAGAGTTGACTTAGGGATACAAAGTGAATGAATAAAGTTTTGACCTTTTTTTTGTGTTAATGTTTATGTTCCAAGGCACTTAACAATTCCAAAGCACTTCTTTAGAATAGGAAGCACTTATGTTGAGGAAATTTCTGATAGTGTACTATGTTGTAAAGAGTAGGAAAAAGAACCTTCAGAGGTAGGTTCTAGGATATAAATTTCCTTTTCATTGTGCTTTCTTTCTCAGGCTTTCCTGAATTGGTAAGTTGGGCTTCCTGATCTTCAGTTGGACTGAATGGGCCTTATTCCACTAACCCATATATGGGACTACACATTTCTTATATACCAGTTAAGCATCCATCACTTGGCTGAGCTCTTCCCTTGGGTTGGGCTTTGGTCCCTTGCCTGCTTGTCATAGTTGTGCTAGATATGGTGCCAGTATTTCTTCTTCCTTAATCATCAGCTAACTTATGCAGGCTATAGGCTCTGTTGATTCTCTGCAGAGAATATCAACTGTGTTAAAAGAAACTTTATTATTAAGGAATTTGTTATTACTGAATTATTTTATACATATTTTTCTGTATCCCATATATTGAATATAATATAGTGTCCAGAGTTGAACCTACATTACTGAACACCACAGAGAGTAGGAAATACTCTTAAATCTATAGTTGATAGCTACTTTTTAATATGAGATGGTGATAGTCTCTTTTTTCATTTTATGTGTTGTTTAGAGAAGTCACCTTTATTCACCAAGTGCCTTCTATTCCCATTCTGTTTCAGTAATGACTTGATTGAGTGTGTCACCTGTGCAGTAGTTGAAAATGGATATGAGTACACAATTTCAGGACCTCCCTGCTTCCTTGTAGACCATTTGGCCGTATGTAAGTGATTTAACAGTCATGCAGTCAGGATTTGCAGAGTAAATAATTTCCATCTCCATTACTCTATCTTTGTATTCATGAACACTTGCAGGAACATAATATTCTTCAGTTAAATTTATACAAGTTACAAAACTCAGGCTAAAAATAAATAACAACATTTTAAAAAATCAGGCTAATTTAAACATTTGGAGACTTATATTTTTATAATAATGGTAAATGATTTTTAACTTAAAATACCAGCAATTAATGATAGGTAAGTATAGTGAAGAATTAATTAATGTGGCTTTTATGTAGGAGTGCAATCTGATTTCAGATAATGATTTTATGTAAGTTTTAACTTATAGTTGCATTACAACCTTTTAAAGATTTTTATATTTTAACCAAAATGCATATTAGTGAGCAGAGTTTAAAAGGAATAGTAAATCACCTTTCTTTACACAGTAGACTATAAGAAAATGTTGAGTGCCAGCTCCTGATATTAAGAAAATTATTGTTTAGTTATTAATGTATCTTCTTATTACCCAGTTTGTCATGTGGTGTAGGTTGATGAGCCATAGAATGACTTTTTTTCTTTGTGTCAGCTAACTTAGCAGTGTTATTTACTTATTCATAGCTGTGATAAGAAAAAAATAATGGATTTTAAAAGAATCAGACATTTTAAGACAATATGCAGATTCCCTCTTAGTAGCTCCAAAATAAGACATTTGAGTTTAAGGAAAGGAAAACCAGGTCTGGATCCCCAGACTGGGGATCTGTGTATAACAGTACTGTCCTCACTTTCACCAGAATATGTATTTAAATTAGAATTTTCAAATGTGAGAAATCTGAAAGGAATGAAAAATGCTAGTCCTTAGTATTAGTGTATGATTGGTGTTAGCCAGAATGAAGGTCAGGCCATCATGCTCTGTAGCCACTGTATGACTTACCCAAAGGCAATCAGAATGCACTTTTCTTTTTTTCATTCTTTCTTTTTTCTTTTCTTTTTTTCTCTTTTTTAAACTAATTGGCCCATGTTTAGTTTACTGAATGTCATCTGGACTCAGTAAAAAGCAAGTGACCTGCATTGAATTAGTGTAATTGTAATACAAACAGAATATCGCATAGTTTTGGTCTTATACAGGAAAGGAGAAAGTTGGAAAGATTTTTCTGTTTGATAAATAGAAACTGAAGATAATGGGGATCCAGACCTAGTTCATACTTGATTTTACCTTTCATGTCTTTTTGTAAGATCAGTATTTTGGACTTTTAGACATTTTCCTATAACAGAATATTGGTTTTCCTTTGAAACTTACTATAAAGGAATTTTTTTTTATTTTTGTTTTTCTTTTTTAACCTTACAAATGAAGTATATTAAGTCATGGATCTAATTCCTTTAATCTTAAGAAAGTTAGCATTGTCCAAAATGGAAGTTCTCTTCCACACTACTAGGATTGCCAGGAACTTGGCATGTTATTTGGCATGTTATTTTCCCTTTATCATGACTAATATTTGCAAGGCCCCTTCAGATGCAATTTTATTAGTTTTTTATATTGATTACATTGTTTCAGAGAGGCAACAGTTACATTTGCCAAAGGAACAAACTTTGTGACTTTGATCTTATAATTGAATCACTTAATTTGATTTCAAAAGTGTCACTTTAAAATGTAGTTATTCGGCGTTCTGAAAGTTATATTCTGCATTACTTATACCCTTGTAGTAGGACACTGAAGGTAAAGTACAATAGCTATAGATAGGCTAGATCTTCCTATTTTAATCTCCAAGAAACTTGTGCTTTTTGTCTTTAACACTTATTTATGGAAATATTTATGTGATTTTTGGTTTCAGATTTGTCTTCCCCACTGTACTGCATGTCTCAAGGGAGCAGGCACTGGGTTTTCCATTTTTTAAAAAATCTGATATTCCTTGTTGCATAATATGAGGCCTGGCATATAATAGGCAATAAATATTAGTTAAATAATGTAAAAATAAATAAGGAAATTATTGAGATTGGTATTTACAAAAATCTATTATCTAAACAACATCCAAGTACTATACAGTCTAGCAGTTGTTAGTATAGTTTAATTGCAATGGTAGAGTCCTGGCTTTTCTCCATGCCAGTTTTATCACCAAGAGCAAATTTGTTTCTTCCATATCTCTTTTTTTTTGTATATAAAATGAGAATAATTATAGTTGTTATCCTGAGTTGTTATGAGAATTAAGTGAGATGATTCATGTAAAACCCTTGGAGATGCCCCACAAATGTTGATTAATAATATCATTGTTGTTCTCTTTTTTTTTTTTTTTTAATTTTTATTTATTTATGATAGTCACATAGAGAGAGAGAGGCAGAGACACAGGCAGAGGGAGAAGCAGGCTCCATGCACCGGGAGCCCGACGTGGGACTCTATCCCGGGTCTCCAGGATCACGCCCTGGGCCAAAGGCAGGCGCTAAACCGCTGCTCCACCCAGGGATCCCTGTTGTTCTCTTTTAATTTAGAGGTACTTTGGAATTGTAGAAGGCATATATGGCTTCATTGAGAGAATTATATTAGGTAAACTTTTGAAGAATAGGTTTTGCAAATACTACTTTTTGTCTACCTTCTGCTAGGTTTTTATATTCATGTCACTTAACTCTTATATAGAGTTACTGTAATGAGGTAATAGTTCTCAAAGTGTGGTGCTTAGACCAATAGCATTAGTATCTTCTGAGCACTAAAAAAAAAAAAAAAAAAATCTTCTGAGCACTTGTTAGAAATGCAAATTCTTGGGCCCCCATATTAGACTTACTGAATCTGGAATTCTCAGGGCAAGGTTTAACAATCTGCATTTTAACAGGCCCTCCAAGGAATTCTGATGCATGGTAAAATTTATATGTATATTTCTATATATACATATATATACACAGATGAGAAGACTGTGTTTAGTGATGTTAAGTAAGGGGTGAGATATTTTTAATAATATATTATAATTTATCTAGGCTTTTAAAATTTAATGTTTAATGTTTAGCAATTTTTTTTTATCAGTAAACTCCAGTTTTTTTTTCTATTCTAAAATCAGAAATATTTTCTGATAGAAAATATGTTGTCTTAAGGCTAATTTAGTGACCCAATAGTATTCCTTATTTGTAGAGGCTTTACAACTTATTGGTAAAGAATATTGGCTTTGGAGCTATAGTATCTGGGTTCAATTTCCAACCCTGTCCTTTATTTGCTGAATTTTCAAGGATAAGGTATTTAACCTCCTTATGCCTCAGTTTTTTGATGTACAAAATGGAGTAGTAATCATTCATTGGGTTTTGATGAGGATTAAAAGAAATAATTTTTGTAAAGCCACTTAGTACATTGCCATACACATTGTCTATATAGAGTAAATGTAATACCAACAACAGTTATTCTTACCATGTATAATATGTAAATGTGTCAAAATTTACCTAACAAAAATTTTTTAAAAATAACCTCAGCATGCAGGATGTTTATCATTAAAAAAATTAAAAAAAAAAAAAAGTATTGCTTAACTAGCTTTAATTTAGGTGCCTGAACTTTAAGGGCTTAATTTCTCTCTTTTCTGGTTTAAGTGGAAGGCCATGCTCTTTCCATTATTGGCTTCCATCTTCTATCCATCATTTACCTCTTCTTTATTATGGAACATTACAGGCTCAGATTCTTCTCATTTTAAGAAAGAAACAAATTTCCTTTGGATTTACACTATTCTTCACTTGCCGCTGTGTCTCACACAGAGCCATGTGTGAAAAGACTTACTGCCTCAATTTCCCCAGTTCCCTCCCATTTACCCCTGAACAGACTTAGGTTGTTTTTCTCCTACCATTCTACTAAAAATTTTCACCAACTTTTACTTCTATTTAGCATTGGTAACCATTTTCTTCTCCTTTAAATCCGTTTCCTCTTTTGATTTCTGGGATCTCTCTATCTCCTGGCTTTCTTTTTATCTGTCTTGAGCTCTAGACTCATTTCAAATTACCTGTTTAGATAAATCTTTTCTCTACTGTCATGAGACACTTCAAATCCAATAGCTCCAGATCTCTTTACACTGTTTTCTCATCATCCTGGTTTTACCTTTATATATTTTATCTTGGCTAATGGCACTACCCTCTACCAGTTGCCAGGTTGAAAATCTGGAGAATGTACTTCATCTGTCCAATCTTCCACCGTTAGTCAATCACCAAGGCCTGTTGATGGCTGCCTCCTAAATTTCTTGCAATTCCTTTCCTTACTATATATAGTTTCTCTGCCACTAAGCTAATTCAGTAATGAATTATCGTTATTTACCAATTTTTACCTGTGTTACTTCCTTAATATGTCTTGAATATATCCCTTCTTTCCATCTACATCTTTGCTTTTTTATTTCAGACCTCATATTTTTTCTTTTGGATTTCTACAATAGTCTCCTAGAGTTTGGTTTCACTCCCCTTTCCAAAGTGTTCTTCATAATACTGCTAGATTGATC
This sequence comes from Canis aureus, assembly GCF_053574225.1. Taxonomy (NCBI): domain Eukaryota; kingdom Metazoa; phylum Chordata; class Mammalia; order Carnivora; family Canidae; genus Canis; species Canis aureus. The sequence continues at coordinate 3,813,747 of NC_135624.1, read as the reverse complement.
ATTCCAAAATGAAACACAGATCATATTATTCCTTTACTTCAAATCATTTTCTTTTGTTTGTTTCTAGGTTAAGAGCCAAACTCTTTAAGGTGTTATACAAAGCCTTGAGGCTCTTCCTACCTCTTTATTTATGTGATGTCCACTTTCCTTTAACCATCCTAATACTTACAGATACTTTAGGTTCTTTACTGTTACTCTCCACTCAGTGTTACTTCTCTGTACCTGTATTTTCTCTAATCTCTCTTCTACAGTCCAACCTGGAAACCCTTCCTCTGGGCTTCCTTAGCACCCTCTGTATACCAACATCACAGAATTTATCAGACTCTATTATACTTTGTTTGACTATAAATTTATTGAGAGCTGCATGGTAGCTTTTATCTTGTGACTTTAGTGTCTATCTAGAATACAGTGCTTTGTGACATAGGTATAAAATAAATGGTTGTATAAAAAGTTGAAGTACATAATTGTTATTTGCATTTTTTGATGACTAGGAAGTTTGAGGTGGATATATATATATATATATATATATATATATATATATATATTGTATATCACTAAATCTGAATAAACTTTGAGAGGAAAGAAGAGAATTATAATTATCTCTTATCAACTTGAGTGCTACCATGTGTTCAGACCTGGGTGAGACACTGCATGAATGAAATCACAAGAGGGAAGGACTGATGTTATAATTTGGTTTTCCTTTGACAAAATGTTTCTTTAAATAACTCATCTTATATTCATAATTCGTCGTATTTTATTTTTAACCCACTTTAGTTTTAGGGAAACAAAATACAAATCCTTTAGGTTAGTATCTAAAATGCTAATTTTGAACCTTACTGAGTATAGTATGGCACTAGTCCAACACAATCTGTTAAAAATTTTCCTCTGGGTCAGATTGAAGTTGAGAAGAATGAGGTAACTTTAATGTGAACCCAGATTGTACTTCAGTCTTTCTCTCCAGTGAGTTGCCAAATTTGTGATTCTGTTTGTATCTGGAATTGAGGAAGCTGAGTTTAATATGGATTTTTGCCAATGATAGCAAATCTTGGCAAGATAGTCTTGTTCTCTGTGCTTAATTATATAGTTTTATTATAAAGTCTTTCACATGTTTATTTGGAGGTACCTCTCATATATACGTTACTCTTTTGGTAGTTAATCATTTACTGTCAAATCTTCCTTCTTTTCGTAGAAGGCTGGTTTACATTTTTATGCATTACCGTTAGCTCTCTAGTTCTGTCTCTTTGCTAGGTTTGTAGATTTTAAAGCTGTACAGGTGCCTTAGGGGTCATTACATCTAAATCCCACGGTTTTTTGTTTTTTGTTTTTTTTGAAATAAAAAATCTCAGTAAAGCTGAGAGAGACTGAGTTTGTCATGTATTATTAATTCATCTTATATTTTAGGTATTGGAATACAGCAGTGAATGAAACAAAGTTCCAGCCTTTTAGGTGTTTATATTGTAGCAGATAGATACAATAAATTATACTCAAACACTGTAATATATCAAGTGCCACTGTACAAGAACAATAAAGCAAGATAAGAGGGATACAGAACGGCAGGGTTGTGATACAGAATATATATGGATGGTCAAGAAAGGCCTAATAAGGTGACTTTTAGTCGAGATCTAAAGAGATTAGTTAATGGGACGTGCAGATTTCTAGCGAAAGAGTGTTCTAGTCAGAGGAAATTGATGTGGTAGTATGTTTGGTGTTTAACAAACAAGGTGGAGGTTTATATGGCTGGAACTGCCCAGGAGGGGTAAGAAGTGGGAGATGAGGTCAGACAGATAGCAGAGGACCAGATCATTTAGAGTGTTAGTAAGCCATGGTGAGCTCTTTAGCTTTTACTCTGAGTGAGACAGGAAGCTAAGGATTGAGTAAGGATTGATGTGGTCTGACATATGATGTAAAAGACTTATTCTTCTTTGTTGAGTTGGGATTGTAGCAGGGCAAGAATGGAAGCAAAGTGAACAGTGAGGTTACTTTTTTAGTAGTCCAGCTAAAATGATGCTGGCTTAGACCAGAGTGGTAAAAGTAGAGGTGTTGAGACGTGGTCAGATTCTGGATATAGTCCATATTTTGTAGGATATGTGAATTATGTCTCAGGTAAGCTGTTATATAATAACTATATAAGTTTATAAGTTGGATGTATATACTTATATAAGTTAAGTTGGATGGGTTTAAAAAATAACAAATGACACTACACTATTCTTACCTCTTTTTTTTTTAAACTTTTTTTTTTTAATTTTTATTTATTTATGATAGTCACACAGAGAGAGAGAGAGAGGCAGAGACATAGGCAGAGGGAGAAGCAGGCTCCATGCACCGGGAGCCCGATGTGGGATTCGATCCCGGGTGTCCAGGATCGCGCCCCGGGCCAAAGGCAGGCGCTAAACCGCTGCGCCACCCAGGGATCCCTCTTACCTCTTTTATAATGAAGACTTAAGACTTGAGTCAAAGCCACATAGCCATTTAGGGGTAGAGCTGCTGTTGTCTTTTTTTTTTTTTTTTTTTTTTTAAATTCTTACTGACCTTTGGTAGGATTTTTGGAATGGAGTTGAGGTAAATCAGTATGTTCAAATAACCATATTTAACTATAAGTCTTTATATCAACACTTTCAATATAAATTTAGGTTTTACTTTGCAGAAGTGACTGTGGGAGTACAAAACTTGAGGCACTGTGCCTTTGCCTTTAAGTTATGTTATCCAGGGCATTTAGAGTGTATAACTAACCAGAGTGCAAATTAAAATATGGGAGGTACTAAAATTGGGGTATATGGAGTTATAATACTTGCCTTATATTTTATTTTCTAGAACATTAGAATTACTTGGGAGATAAAAGATACTGTGCCTGTTCCTTACTTCAAATCAAGTAAATCAAAATCTTTTATGGGTGGAGCTAAGTCCTCCATAAGTTCAGAGAACTTATTTTGACATGACTCTGTTGGTCTTTGGTTCCTTTCTTTAAGTCTTTAAGGGCCAATAAGATGCTTCAGGCTCATCTTGTAATTTCCCTTCCCCATGCCTGAAACCAGTCACATTCCCTCATAGAACCCCTGGTGTTTCAGACTTCACATCTTGAACATGCTGTTCTCTTTTCTATGACTCATTAGTTCACTCATTCCTTAGGACTCAGTTTCAGTCTCATTTTTTTATTTTTAAACATCAGTTTGGGCTAAGTCATCTTATAATGCCCAGTGTTCACATCTATTTTAACACTTACACTATTTATTGAAATGATCTGGTGTGCATTTTCCTATCCCATTTAGATTCTAAGCTTCTTGAAGAAAGTATTTTTTAAAGAAATTCTTGTAATGCAGGTATGGATACATTTTATGTGCTCAAAAGTTGAACTGGTCACACACAGGAATTCTAATTTGGGAGACTGGGGAGAGAGTAGGGTGATAAAGTTCCTTAAGTTTGGCTTTTGTTTGCTTCTTATTCTTCTGTAGCTATATATATTTTTAATACTTTTGCATTGTATTAAAGGGACATTACATTTCAGTCTTGAAAGATGGAAGCCATGAAAGGTGTTGGAGTTTAAACTATGCTGCGTGAGGTGGTTGTAGAGGCAGACTGCAGTAGGCTGTAACTTGAGCAATGGTTCTAAATGAAGACTTGAATCAGTTGTGAGTGGAGTTTTAAAAGTTGAATATATAGTGGCCTTTAGAATAAAAAAATGTAAAAAAGAATCTTATGCAGTCTTGTAGACAGTTGTTGTGAATTGATATTTTGAATTTTTGAGATTCTGTATCCTCTTTCACTCTTTATTGCTACATGTCATGTTTGTGTGAAGATAATCATACAATACAGAGTGCTGTTTTAGGTTCTCATTTTTCACCCTTTTATAAAATAAAACGCTTGATTGTAATTTTGTAATTCACATATTTGTCATTTTAATGGCAATATGTTACTCTACTTTATTGATAATATAGTAGACTAGCCATTTCTTAATAGTCAGTATTTTCTGTTTGCGATTTTCCACCATTACAGAAAGTGAACCAGAACTGTCTTTATACAAATAGCTTTCCATTTTCTTCTCTGGAGACTCAGTATTCAAATTATAGATGCTTTATCTTATAATAGGCTTATCTGTGGCAGAAATTTAATGGAAATATAGAGGTAGTGTGAAGTAGCTAAGGAGCGGGTAGACCTGAGTTCCAGTTTTGGGCACACACACTGGCTGTGTGACCTTGAGTAAGCTAGTTTACCCTTGTTGGTCTCAGTGGTAAATTGGGGTTAATAAAATAGCTGACAGTATTGTGCATTTACAGGGTAACAGATGCCATTGTACTTGTTGTTCTTGGGTTAACTGATTTAAATTTCAGAATAGCTCTGTGTGGTAGGTACTATTATTTTCATTCCTCCTATGTGAAAATAGGCACAGAGAAGTAAAATAGGTCAGGTATTGTTATTGTACCCAGCTCTATCTAAGCTGGCTTAGACCTCTAGGGCTGGTTCTCTTACTAACTCTGTACTGCCAGGACACCAGCCACATCTCTTCCCTTAATTTGGTTCATAGGCAGGCAAATTGGCCTTTATTGGACAGATTAATGATTATTGCAGTTCCTGCAACTGGTGTTGGAGTGAATTGTGAGGTCATGTTCACGATACTTTAACTGTGCTTACTGTAGAAGCTGCACCCTAAGAGCAAGGTTCACTCTGGTTTTTAGTATTCTCTATTTCAAAGTTGCATTTGAAGGAGTGATAATAAAAATGTAGATTTGTATTTTTGTATTAATGTCTAGTAGGCCTGTTGTTCTCCCTCCCTGTTCTGAGACCCCACTTCCATCTCCTTTCCTAACAGTGTTTGTCTAGTGAGTATTTAACTCCTCAATTGCTAGGCAGCTAGTGTGCCAGAGTCTTCTAGACCCAAAAAGGAACCTTAAAAAATACTAGTCCAGTGTCCTCACTTATCTGAAGAAACTGAAGGTGCACAGTCAGAGTCAGTCAGAGGATGATTAAGAGCTCAAGCCTATTTTCTGACTTGGGTTCAGTGTTGGCTTCATTTTTTTTTTTAAGATTTTATTTATTTATTCATGAGAAACACAGAGAGAGAGAGAGAGAGAGAGAGAGAGGTAGAGACACAGGCAGAGGGAGAAGCAGGCTCCATGCAGGGAGCCTGACGTGGGACTTGATCCCGGGTCTTCAGGATCCAGCCCTGGGCTGAAGGCGGCACTAAACCGCTGAGCCACCCGGGCTTCCCTGTTGGCTTCATTCTGTTGTACTGTTTGCCATCTTATTTGTGTAGTTTTTTAAAAATTATTATTGCTATATATCCGTTTTAGAAGCTATCTATTTTTATTTGACTTAGTAGCTTGCTGTCTATGTATTATGTTTGCTATCAGGAACAGCTACATTTGTTTGGTTCTTTGAAGTTTTATAAAAGTGCTTTCTCATTCTTTATCTCATTTATTTGTTGTGAAGATAATCTTTTTGTTCCTATACCTGAGGTTCTTGAATCCTTTGTTATTCCAGCATGTCCATTGCTTCTGTACATTCACAAATCCATCTACCTTCACTTCAGGCTTATGTGTTGACTCACTCCACTGAAATGATAAAGTGCAGGCATTGTAGTTGCTCAGCTCCAGCTCTTTCCACATCTGGGTACTCCTGGAGTCCTAAGGCATGAAATTCCAAGCATGGAGACAATTAGTTCTTTTAAGGCACTTCTATTTCTTGGCTTCTTTAGACTACTTGTGATCAGGGAAGTTCTTTCTAAAACTTAATCAGAGATTCAATATGTAGTTAAGCAACACATTGTGTAGAAACAAACACAAGGATAATCATATCATTTATTGTACTAACATTCTTCAATCAAAATGGTGTTAGAGATAAGATAAATTATATGGCTGTAATGTGTGTCCATGCGATTTGGTTGGTGGCAAGGAAGGGAGTGAATTGTTAGTCTAAGGCTAGCCACTGATTGCCAAAACTTTCTACAGCAGGGGCCTATTACCTAATTAGCTCATACAAAACCTAGAGATTCTTAAGAGGATCTTTTATGATTCATGATTAGGTTAAATTAGTTGAACAAAATTAAGTCTGTGAGAAAGTCTGCCCATTTGTTATTGATTATCTAACCTAAAGAAATGGAAGTGGAAATAAAAGTGGTTTTCCTGGAGACTTTTAGCATCTCTACATTTGGTAGATCATATAATAAGACTTATTTGTTTGAACTGTATGCAGTTAATTGCTTGTTTGAGAATAGAAGGTGAACATTTTAGGATCTTTATGATAGTACTGGGTAAATAAGAGAGTTAAGTTTTTTATCCTCGAGTTTCTAATAGCTACTGCTGAGGTGAGCCTTATATGTTAAGATTATCTGAAGATAAGACTGCAATTCATTGGCTCAAAGTTCAAAGGGCAGCATTAGCTACAGGAACATAAATCATTGAATTGTTAGCCATCAATCTGTAACAAGTGCAGATGAACAACATTTATCAAGACAATCTAGTATCATTTACCTGCAGTTTGAGGTCAGTCTGTATAGGGGCTTACGTGGGTGCTTTGAACCGGTTTTGCAGAGATGAGAGTTCAAATTTATTTTTGTTCTTTAATTTGAAGTAGTAGGGGCAGCCCTGGTGGCTCAGTGGTTTAGCGTGCCGCCTTCAGCCCAGGGCGTGATCCTGGAGACTTGGGATTGAGTCCCACGTTGGGCTCCCTGCATGGAGCCTGCTTCTCCCTTTGCCTGTGTCACTGCCTCTCTCTCTGTCTCTGTGTCTCTCATGAATAAATAAATAAAATTTTTTTTTAAAATGCTTCTTTCACTGTAAAAGTATGAAAGAATATTTTAAAAAGAAAAATTGAAAAAAAAAAAAAAGAAAAATTGAAGTAGTAGGTAGTTTTGTGTGCCTTTTCCAGCAGCTGATGTTAACCCCATTTTGCCCATCCTTAAAGCCAGACTAGGTTCCAACTATGGAGCTGAGATTAATTAGGTTATTTACAGAAGAATTTTATTTACTAGCCCTTCACTGTTTGCTATTTGTTTTATGTGTTAGTTTTCTCCTCCACAAGCTGACTGTGGCTTTGAGAGATGTGTCTTATTTTACAATCTGTAATAGCAGGGCTCAGAAAGTTAGGTACTTGAAGGAGCCATCAGGTAAAGTAGGTAATTGAGCCAGACAAAACGAGGCCCATGTAAAAGGGAAAACATCCTGGGTAAAACTAGCCTCATTCCAGCAGATTCTTACCTTGTTGAAATGTGAACTTGATATTGCCTGAACAAAATATGTCCACTGATGTTATTTGGCCTATGGTGTATAAGTTTGTTACTTTATTAGAATATAGTTTTGAACATGCAGAAAGTACTTGATAAATGTCATTTGATAGGTGCGTGTATCATAAAACGGGCTGTTGAAGAGGACTTAGATGTAAATACGTGTAATATGAGGTTAAGATGTATAAGAATAATCTCTTCTATTAAAGGATTTTCCCACTTTGAAAGAAGATAAGTATACTAATAAAGAAATTAACTCTTATCCTAGTATCAGCAGACTTGGATATTGAATCTTCACTGCTTTGTCCGTGGAAAGTCCTCTGGAACTTTCCAAGTGAGAAGCCAGTGATTGCACCATATTATAAGGGCTTTATTTTTTTATATATATTTTATTTAAATCAATTTGCCAACATATAGTATAACACCCAGTGCTTATCCCATCAAGTGCCCTCCTCAGTACCTGTCATCAGTTACCCCGTCCCCCCACCCTCTTCCCCTTCCGTAGCCATTTGTTTCCCAGAGTTAGGAGTCTTTCGTGGTTTGTCTTCCTATTTTTTACCCACTCAGTTTCCCTCCTTTCTGTAAGGGCTTTCTTTTTTTTTTTTTTTAATTTTTATTTATTTATGATAGTCACAGAGAGAGAGAGAGAGGCAGAGACACAGGCAGAGGGAGAAGCAGGCTCCATGCACCGGGAGCCCGACGTGGGATTCGATCCCGGGTCTCCAGGATCGCGCCCTGGGCCAAAGGCAGGCGCCAAACCGCTGCGCCACCCAGGGATCCCTGTAAGGGCTTTCAAAAGAGTGATACGGTGAATTGTTAAAATACCTGAGTGCCTTGCAATTAAAGTACTGATTTTTTTATTTCTTGAATTCTAGCGTAATTGTTCATTCTCCTTTTTTTCCACCCCTCCCAAACAATGCTGTTAGGATATATTCTTGGTTCTTCCTTTATAGTATCTCCTACTTTATTTCTTCCATTTCATTCCTGTAGAAATGAAGGAACTAGTTTGAACTCATCCTTACTTATCTTGGAGCATCTCTACTAGCCCCTAACTGCCTTTTCTATTCCATAGTTAGAGTGTTTCTAGGGTTTTGTTTTTGTTTAATCTACTTCTTGGGTTATAAACAACTCAGTTCAAAAACAAATACACATACACTCCAGAAAAAACTTTTTAGGTGTGTACTTTCTTGCTGACTAAACTTCATATCCTCCTTTCCCCTTCTAATATTCTCATTTCCTAGTCCCTTACCAGGCAGTCATTTGTTCGCTTGTTCGCTGTTCCTCCTAATGGAGGAACATTCCATTCCATTCTCTTGCTTTTCCTTATTAGGAGAATGACCTTTCTTTTGTGTGCCTTGTATCATTTCTCTTATTATTATACTGTTATTTAATTCTTTTATTGTTTGTGCTTTCATTATCAGGCTAGGCTAGAAGTTCGTTCAGGGTAGTGGCAATATTTCCTGCTGCTGCTTTGAGCTCCATTTAATGCTCAACACCATGCTTTCTGTGTGGCAGGCACTTAACAGATACTTCTGACCTTGATTACTACTTTGTTATCCTTCATCCATATTTTTTTTTTATTGTAGTAAAATACACATAACATAAAATTAACCATTTTAAATGTACAGTGCTGTGAAATCAAGTACATTCACGTTTGCTGAACGGCAATCACTATCATCCACCTCTAGAATTTTTTCATTTTTCCCAGTTGAAACTCTCTGCCTGTTAAACACTAGGTCTTCATTCCCCCCTTCCCACAACTCTTGGCAACCACCATTCCATTCTCTGTCTCCATGAATTTGACTACTGTAGGAACCTCATATTAGAGAAATCATATAATGTTGTCCTTTCATGACTCAGCATAATATTTTCAGGGTCTATGGGTATCGTAGCATGTGTCAAAATTTTCTTTTAAGGTTAAACAATACTCTATTGCATGTGTATTTACAGTATAACCACTATTTTGTGTATCCATTCATCTGTTGATGAACGCTTGGGTTGCTTGCATTTTTTTTGTCCACTGTGAATAGTGCTGCTCTGAACTTGGGTATACAAATATCTGTTCTATTCCCTGCCTTTACTTCTTTTGGGTACGTACCCAAAAGTGGAATTAGGAGATCATATGATAATTCTGTGTTTGATTTTTTAAGGAATTACCATACTGTTTTTCAAGCAACTCCACCATTTTGCATTCCCACCAACAAAGCATGAGGATTCCAGTTGCTCCACATCCTTGCCACCACTTGTTATTTTGTTTTTAAAAAAATAATAGCCATGCTAATGGATATGAGAGGTATCTCATTGTGGTTTTGATTTGCATTTCTCTAGTGATTGGTGATGTTTGGTACCTTTTCCTGTACTTATTGGCCATTTGTATGTTCTTTGAAGAAATATCTTTTTGAGTTCTTTGGCCATCTTTTAAGTTGGGTTCTTTGGGGTTTTTTTGTTGTTGTTGAGTTATATATCCTGGATATTATGATTTGCAAATATTTTCTCCCATTTTCACTGTTTCACTCCCTTTTCACTTTGTTGATAGAGTCCTTTGATGCATAAGTTTTGAATTTTTTTAAAAGATTTTATTTATTTATTCATGAGAGACCAAGAGAGAGGCAGAGACACACAGGCAGAAGGAGAAGCAGGCTCCATGCAGGGAGCCTGACATGGTACTTGATCCCAGGTCTCCAGGATAATGCCCTGGGCTGAAGGTGGGGCTAAACTGCTGAGCCACCCGGGCTGCCCTAAGTTCTGAATTTTGATGAAGCCCAATTACCTATTTTTTCTTTTGTTGCCTGGATTTGGGGTGTCACATCCAAGAAATTATTGCGAAATCCAATGTCTTGAAGCTTTCCTCTTATGTTTTCTTGTAAGTTTTATAGTTTTAGCTCTTACTGTTAGGGTCATTGATCCATTTTCATTTAATTTTTTTGTATATGATACAACATAAGAATCCAAATTCATTTTTATTGCATATGTATTTTCCGTCTTCTCCTTACCATGTGTTGAAAAGACTATATTTTCTCTACTTAATGATCTTTACCTCATTTATATTTATTTCATTGGATGACTTTCAACTTTATTGTCACAGTTGATTGTAGTAGTAGTGCTGACACATTTGTTTTAACTTTATTGTGTTTTTATTTTTTATATCTTTTCAAAGAAAATGATGTTTTAGTGATAATATTTTATCAGGAACTATTGTAGATACCAACAGGATCAGTTAATTCATTACATATAGTGATTTCCTAAGAACATTAGGGATTGACTCTTTTGGTTGAAAAAGGATGACTAGATAGCTAGGAGGACAGGGATGCCAGGAAGACTTTTTAAAACTTTTGAATTTTGAACTATCTGAATGTATTTAATTAGTACTAAGATACTAATACTAAATTAAATCATTAGCAATAAATTTAAGTGTTATATTACCTTCAAAACTTTGCGTTTGGAATCCTGACTTATGTATGTATGTATGTATGTATGTATTTATTTATTTATTTATTTATTTATTTATTTATTTATTTTAAATTTTTATTTATTTATGATAGTCACACACACACAGAGAGAGAGAGAGGCAGAGACATAGGCAGAGGTAGAAGCAGGCTCCATGCACCGGGAGCCCGACGTGGGACTCGATCCCGGGTCTCCAGGATCGTGCCCTGGGCCAAAGGCAGGCGCTAAACTGCTGCGCCACCCAGGGATCCCCCTGACTTATGTATTTAGAAAAGGAAATAAAAGTCTTAGCTCTATTAGTATTATTTCAAATGACAGTAGTACTTTTATTTATATTTAAATAATCTGGATTGCAGAAGCAGATTGGACTGCTGCTGTCCATTTTGAGCAGCAGTACTTATATAAAACTGAAATGGGAAGTAAATCTGGCACGCAATAGCAATATTAGGGAATACATCTGTTTAATTAGAGAATGTCCTTAGTTTGGTAAAAGGGTTAGAATTGCAGTCTTGTTTGGAGACTGATTAAAAATAATAGATAAAATAAAGAATGATGTGCTCAATGAGCTACAATTCAAATAGAGGAAATTTAATGGGAAATGATTACATTAGTAGCAGATGGACTTGCTTCCTGAATTGCAATCTTACTGGAAATCCTAGAACAGCTTAAATTTGTTTTTCAGGTTTAGAGTCTGATAGAAAGATAGATTTGTTTATTTGGTGTTCTGTCGTGATTCTTACTGTGTCTTTTGGCTATTTCATTTTTGCTAGGCTATTTTTATGATTCCCACAAACCCACCACCAACATTCAGGAAGCCAGAACTTTGGTCTGATGATTTCACTGATTTTGTTAAAAAGTGCCTAGTGAAGAATCCTGAGCAGAGAGCTACTGCAACACAACTTTTACAGGTCAGTATTTATGCATCTAAGGGAAAAATATTTTCTTTATACTCTGTAACTGTCTCACATTAACCAGAATTGCTGAGGGTTTTATTAACTGATTTCTCAAGATGTAAACCTCTAAGGAAATATGGATTATCAAAGACATACACATCATTCTTCTCCTACATGTTCTCTTTGTCTCATTTTTTTCTTTTCTGTTTTCCAAATTGAGTCTTCTGCCTTTCCCCTTTTTTCTGTTTCTTTGTTGTCAACTCTTCTCCAAAGTAAAACAAAACTTCCAAAGGGTTCTCATTTCAGAAGTGAGTTATTTTCTCCACTGTTAGTATTTTTCGTGTTTTTTTTTCCCCTGATGTGTTGTTACTCCTTGCCTCGGTATTTCGTCTTTGACTTTTTGATCTACCATATGGTATATAAATACAAGATCCTTGATTGAGCCCCTTGAAAAGATTTCATACTGTATATACATACTGGTTATAAGATTATCTAAATACTTTTCAGTACCCCTGGTATGAGTATATTTTATATCCAGAGTATCAGGAGGCTTTTTTTTTTAATCTACCTTGACATTTAATGCAATTAGAAATAATTTAACACTTTTATTTATTTTTTAAAAGATTTTATTTATTTATTCATGAGAGACACACAGAGAGAAGCAGAGGCACAGGCATAGTCCCGCAGGAAGCCTGCTACAGGACTCCATCCCAGGACCCCAGGATCATGACCTGAGCCAAAGGCAGATGCTCAACCACTGAGCCACCTAGGCGTCCCTTTTTTCTTTTCTTTTTTTTTTAGATTTTATTTATTTATTCATGAGAGACACACAGAGAGAGGCAGAGACACAGGCAGAGGGAGAAGCAGGCTCCCTGTGGGGAGCCTGATGTGGGACTCGATCCTAGGACCCCAGGATCATGATCTGAGCCAAAGGCAGACGCTCAGCCCCTAAGCCACCCAGGTGTCCTGTAACATTTTTTTTTTAATTTTTTAATTTATTTATGATAGTCACACAGAGAGAGAGAGAGAGAGAGAGAGAGAGAGAGGCAGAGACATGGGCAGAGGGAGAAGCAGGTTCCATGCACCGGGAGCCCGACGTGGGATTTTGATCCCGGGTCTCCAGGATCACGCCCTGGGCCAAAGGCAGGCGCTAAACCACTGTGCCACCCAGGGATCCCGTCCTGTAACATTTTTAAAAAGTGTTTGTATCTTTATTTTCCCAATTGGCTTAGAGGTCTAAACTAATAAGTGGGTCTTACATTAATAAAACTTGATATCTGGAAGTTCATTCTTTTTTGACCCAGCAATTACACTCCTAGAAATTTGTTCTATAGAAAAATTTAACCATGTGTGACATAACTGATGTGTAAAAGTATTCATAGTACATTGTAACCACAAAAGATCAGAAACAACATAAATATCTGTCCACAAGTTGGAAGCAGTCCCCTGGGAGGAGTGGCTGACAGAGTACACGCACCTGCACGTGTGTATATATATGTATCGTTGTAGTTTATAGTATTGGTTATAATACTCACACAATCATATATATCACTAATATGTTGTATTAATATACAATAATAATTATATAATTATATATTTCATTATAATGTTTTTCATCTATAAACCGTGCATGTGTGTGTATGCATGCGCCAGTGCTTGCAGTGGAGCAGCTCTGGAAAAATAATCAAGAAACTGACCTCAGAGAAAGCAACTATAAAGCTGAGAAGAAGGAGTGGCATGGAGACATACATTTTGCTGAATTCTCTTTTTGAGCCTTTTGAGTTCTGTGTTAGATGCAAATACTGCCTTTCAAAAATTAATTGAAATATTTATTTTGAAATATTTTGAGCATTTCAAAGGAGTTTTGAGCATGTAAATCAAGAGCCATTCGGTATTGTTATCATATTGAGTATCTAAATTATTTAACCCCGAGGACGGTAAGAAAGGAGAGGGGGGAATAAAACAGAAAAAGTGGGACAGATAGGGCACAAAAAATGGTGATGAAAATAAATCCAAATATAACTGTTAACTGAATTTTAGATAATGTAACTAGTGTTTCTTTGTAGTCTTTTTTTCTATAATCTTTTCTAATCTTAAGAAATTCTGGGTTTTTGTTTTTTTTCCTTTGAGTCCTTAGGATAAAAAAGCATTTAAGAAATATTCTTAAAAAAAAAAAAAAAAAAGAAATATTCTAGGGGCACCTGGGAGACTCAGTAGGTTGAACCTCTGACTTGATTTCAGCTCAGGTTATGATCTCATGGGTCATGAGATTGAACTCTGTGCTCAGCAGGGAGTCTGCTGGAGATTCTTTCCCTCTCCTTCTGCCCTTCCCCATACCCCCTTTCTTTTTCTCTCTCTCTCCCCCCACTTCCAAGTAAATGAATCTTTAATAAAAAGAAATATTCTAGTACAATTCCTTAATTTTGTGGATGAAGGTCTTGAAGCCCAGAAAAGTTAGTATATGTGCTGCCGAAGCGAGCACGAAGCCCAGAAAAGTTAAATGACTCACTAAATATCACACAGTGAACATGACTGTTGTGGGTTTATTCCATTTGCCCCCATCTCCACTCTTTCTCTACTCTGTTTTCTGCCCAGGAAGTTGACTTGTATGGGCTACATTAACAACTTCTGTTACTCTCTAGTTCTGTTACCTTCTAGTTGGTTTAGCTCAAACATCTTTTTTTTTTTTTGACAAGAGCAAATTGTGCAACTGATTTAATAATATAGTGCTTATGAACTAATATTTGCTTTCTTGATTTTTTTCTGTTGTGCTATTGACCATTCAAGGCCCTCTATTATAATGTACTCTTTCTTGTCTTTTTTTTTTTAAGATTTATTTATTTATTTGAGAGAGAGCACATGAGGAGGGGCAGACAGAGAGGGAGAGAGAATATCCAGCAGACTGTGCTGAGTGCAGAGCCTTCCTCTTGGGGCTCAATCTCACAACCCTGAGATCACAACCTGAGTTAAAACCAAGAGTTGGGTGCTTAACTGACTGTGCCACCCAGGCATGCCGCTGGTCTAGCTTCTTAACTGACCCCTAGCTACCTCCTTTTTTTTCTCTATAGATTCTGAAATAATGGACTTGTAATTTCTTATACAGACCATGCTTTTTCAATCCTCTGTACCTTTTCTCACACTGTTTTCCCCATCCCCTACCTAGTTTAAAACCCCGTTCACCAACAGGCTCCTTCCTACTCTTATCTAATTGTTTAGAATTCAGATTAGCTACTCCTCCAGGAAGCCTTCCTCTCATCCTTGTTTATTAGGCTAGTTGTCATTCCTTGGTGTTTTGATAAGTTCATATCACCTATTGGTATCCAGTGCTTAATACATGTGTACTAGATAGAATGATTGAGTCTCATTAGACGCATTTGAGTCTTACTTTGCTAGATGCCTAGAAGCCATTCTGTCTCTTAAAGGGGTTTTGCACATGTCTTACATGTTATGGCTCTCAGAGGACAGCCTTATCACCAAATTTTAGTGGACATGTCTATAGCCTACCTGTACAGATGATACCATGTTGATTTCTAGATCCTGAAAAAGAAAATTTTTAAAAATTCATGGTGAATTGTTATAGTGGTTTATTCTCATAGTACAACATAATAATTGTATAAATTTAAAAGAATCATGGACTGAAAGGATCCTTTGAAATTATTAGTTAACTCATAGTAGTTTTCAAAAGATGAGGAAATTAAAACCCCAAAGAAATGAAAGGACAGGTTTCAAGTTCAGCCTACCAGGGCTAGAGTTGCTCATGGGAAACCCAGACCCTGAAGTGGGCTCCTGCTCCAGGATGTCCTTCTGTGAGAATGTGAGGTTGACTGAGAGCTGCCATTACTTGAATTTACCCCTGGGCTTGGCTGTTATAGATGGCATCCTGGTTACTCTTTGCACTCCTGTGACATGTGCCTTATTCTTCATTTGACCAGTTCAGCTAAGGAGTAGAAACTTTATTTACCTTGTTGTCCCTCTCATTTACAGTAGTCAGAATACTTTCTCTTCATACATTGAGATCTATATCAAACTGTGTTATAGTATTTGCTTTAACCTTTAAGCAGTTGAGAAAACTCAAAAGAATAAGAGGATTCTATTGTGTTAACCCCATTTTTGCTCTTTCCATTGTTCTTTCTCTTAGCTTTTCACAGTCCCTTCTTTTATTAAACTTCCTTTCTGTTTAGAGGACTTCCTGGAAACCACTTTTTAAAGATAGATCTACAGTAACATTCTCTTAGTTTTCCTTCATCTGAGAATGTCTGAACTTCTCTTCTTTCCTGAAGGAAATATTTTTATATTCTGTTCATCTTTATTAAAATAACTATATATTGACATATAATTGTGAAAATTACATTTTGAAACTGTATGGCTGCCTCGAAAGGTTATCTATCTCAAATTGTACTTGTAACCTGTCCCTCTACTTTCTCTCACACTACCCCACCCCTTCAATAAAAGAGGTGCTGGGTGGCTCAGTTGGTTGAGCGCCTGACTCTTGATTTAGACTCGGGTCATGAATTCAGGGTGGTGAGATTGAGCTCCACATTAGTCTCTGTGCTGGGTGTGGAGTCTGCTTAAGATATTCTTTCTCTCTCTCTCTCTTTCCTGCTTTTAAAAAAAAAAAAAGTCTTTGAAAACCCTGGTCTATTCTGGTGGTTTCCCTTCTGTTTATAAGAATTGTAGCAAACTCAGATATTTTAGCTAGATCAGGATGATATAAAAAAAGAAGTTAAGGGATCCCTGGGTGGCGCAGCGGTTTGGCGCCTGCCTTTGGCCCGGGGCACGATCCTGGAGCCCCGGGATCGAATCCCACGTCGGGCTCCCGGTGCATGGAGCCTGCTTCTCCCTCTGCCTGTGTCTCTGCCTCTCTGTCTCTCTCTGTGTGACTATCATGAATAAATAAATAAAATCTTAAAAAAAAAAAAAAAAAAGAAGTTAAAAGTTTTAAACATAGTATAGAAATGAGACAATATTTTCTGAAAGGTATTTTTCTTTTATTGCTGTTATTTCTCCATTGGAGATTATTATATTATTGAAAATATACTAAAGTAAAAAAAATATGTAAAAGAAGTAACAAAGTAGTTGCCCTCCTTTTGATCACTGTCAGTTTAAGATTAATTAAATTTGTACATATTACTAGAATAATTTTATTTTTATATGTAATATAATCACCAATCTTGTTTATGTTTTTAATTAATTTTTAATTTTTTAAAGCTTTTATTTAAATTCCAGTTAGTAACATACAGTGTAATATTCGTTTCAGGTATACAATATAATGATTTAGTACTTCCATACAACACCTGGTGCTCATCACACCAAGTGCACTCCATAATCCTCATCACCCACCTCCCCTGTGGTAACTGAAAATCACCAGTCTTTAAAAAAATTTTATCTTTTTCACTACCTAATGTATAGTTCCTTTGGACAATTACATTTTTAAAGGTAATGTAGTTTTATTAAAAGGATTGCACTTTTTATGTGTGCTTTAATGGTTTTCTAAAGACAAGTAAACCTAAAAACAAATTCTTTATTTCTAAAGTAGCTGAAATATTCTCTTTTCTTAATGTTTACATTTAATTCTGGTTGAAATAATCATTGAAACCTATGAAGCACTTATATATTGTTTTAACATATTTTAGGCATAATTCAGAGAAATCTTTTGAATTTATACCATCGACTTTTACTTTTCCAGCATCCTTTTATCAAGAATGCAAAGCCTGTATCAATTTTAAGAGACCTGATCACAGAAGCTATGGAGATCAAAGCTAAAAGACATGAAGAGCAGCAGCGAGAATTGGAAGAGGAGGAAGAAAATTCGGTTAGTAAATACCTTCAAAAAATCCATTTTTTTCTTCTGAGTCACTTTTAATAACAAAATAACGTAATTATGTATCACATTTTATGATGTCCAATGCTTCTGTTCTTCAATAATGATGTTTTCCTTGTTTTAAATTATAAATTTTCTTTCTGGAAGATCCAGAGATGAATACCTCTTAAAATTCAGATAGTTATAAAATCTGAAAACACAAATATTTTATTTTTCTACTGATTGAAAATGTCATTGATAATATCTTTATTTTCCCATTGAAGTTTGTTTTAATCTTATAGTTTACTAAAGTTATAGTTCTAATCTTACAGTTATTAAAAATAATTATTTTGCTAATTTATATTTGTTTCAAATTTCAGAGACTGGTATCCAATTGGGATTTCTTTTGAAATTCTTTTATGCCCTTTTCATCAATTATTAAACTTTGTGTCATAAGGTAGCCCAGGACAAGTGTACGTCTTTGCAGAGCTGATTTATGATCATATTTTTTTTAGACATGTAACTACACCAGTTATTCATTTGGCAGTGACTATGGACTGCCTGCTGAGAAAGATATTTTAAAATTATTTTCTAGATGTAAGATTTTTACTAACGACTTCATTCAGAATTTTAAATAACATTTTTATAAAGGTGGTTTTATCTGTAACTTTGGGTTTGTATATTCTACAAAGTGAAATAAGTGATATGGAATGAGGTAAAGACCTTGGTTCTTGGTTTCAAAAGGCTTTATAAATCCCACCCTAGGTTCCTGCGTATTGATTGATAGATATGGTTAATTGATTTCTCTCTAGTTGATATTTATAAATGTTAATTTTTTTCTAGATTTTTTGGGTAGTTTTTAAAGCACTTCTATCATATATTATTTCATTTTATCTTTAGAAAAAGTAAGATTGGTCACATATTATGTGTTGTTATCCCATATGGCAGATGAGTAAAATTAGGTTAGGAGAGAAAAGATTTACCAAAGTTGATGAAGCTAATGAAGAACCAAGAGTAAAAGTAGGTTTTTACTTGTAAGCTCCCATGTTCATTCATCAATACTTTATGCTTACTTTGCAATCAAATGTTTACTGGTACTTTAGAAATAAACAACATTGGCTTATCAGAGTTATATAATCAGAGTTATATAATTTCTGGTAAGTTTATATTCACAAAAATGTCTAGTTCTTGCTCTTCTGTGGTGGCACCCATCTGCCTTGCTTTCACCTCATGCAAGCTTCATATGAGTGCTAATCTGGTAGACCTGCCTTCACTTAGCTGTCAGTGGGCAGATGATTGTTTTGCTTTGTTCTGTCTTCCTTGCTTAAATTATAGGCCAGTTTCCATTTTTGATGGCTAAAGAACCATTGATTACTCCAGAACTTACCAGTTTTTACTAGGTTTAAGACCTTGCTATAGTCACTTTGGTGACTTTCTGCCATTTCTATGATCTGTTTCTTCACTATTTTCCTCTTCTCCACTGATTGATCTTCTTTCAAGTTTTTTATTTTTAATGTGCCAAACACCTTTCCTCTCTCTGCTTGAAACACTTCGTCCCAAGAACTGGAGTCACTTGGTTCTTACCTTTTTGAGTCTCAGCTTTAAATATCACCATCCAAAACTTAGTAGCTTAAAGCAATACACATCCATTATTTCATGATATCTGCAGATCACTTATTTCAAAAGTGGCTTAGTTGGATGATTTTCAGGGTTTCTTATGAGGTTGCAGTCTAAGTGTTGGTGAGAGCTGTGGTCATCTGAAAGCTTGACAAGGACTGGAGTTCTAACCTAGCTTATTCGTATGGCTGTTGGTGGGCTGCTTCTGTTCCTTGCCATGTAGGACTCTCTCTAGGGCCGCTTGAGAGTCTTCACAACATGGTAACTGGCTTCTCTCAGAGTAAGTGATCCAAGAGGAAATCTTAATGCTTTTTATGACAGTCTCAAGACTTACACACTGTCACTTCTGCCACATTCTGTTTGTTTGTTTAAAGATTGCTTGATTTATTGATTGATGATAGACACACAGAGAGAGAGAGAGAGAGAGAGAGAGAGGAGGAGGAGGAGGAGGAAGAAGCAGGCTCCATGCCGGGAGCCCGACGTGGGACTCCATCCTGGGACTCCAGGATCGCGCCCTGGGCCAAAGGCAGGCGCCAAACCGCTGAGCCACCCAGGGATCCCCCACATTCTGTTTGTTAAAATAAGTTACTGGTCATGGAAAATGGTAGAGTAGGGAGCTCCAAGAATCTCTGCCTCCACAGTTTTACATGCCTGCCATCCCCCATTTTCTAGCTTAGCAGCAGCTGTGGAAACAGCAACAAGGAGAGGTGATAGGGGAAAGCAGTAAGAACCTTGTTCCCAAAAAATTGTGGCTTTGCATTTTGACCTGCCTGGTGGTTCCCTGAGGAGCCAGCGCAGAGACTTGCCCTTGTTTTGCCCCCCTTGAGCTAGAGCAGCCTCCGGGATGGTGTTTATCAAAAACATCTGAATTTACTAGAGCTAATAAACAAGTTCAGCACAGTTACAGGGTATAAGATCATATACAAAAATCAGTTATGTTTTCATCAGAATAATTTAAGCTAAGAAGGTTAAAGACTTGTACAGTGAAAAGTACAAAACATTGCTGAAAGAAATTAAAGAGTACCTAAATCTATGGAAGGACATCCTGTATAAATGGATTGGAAGACTTAATAATGTTACGATAACAATTTCGCCAAAGTGATTCATAGATTAATCCAATCCCTATCAAAATATCAGTGGTCTTTTTTGCAAAATGGAAAAGCCAATCCTCAAATTCAGATGGACCAAGGGGACTCTAAGTAGCTAAAACAAGATTGAAAAAGAGTAGCAAAGTTAGAGCTCTTACCTCCCAATTTCAAAACTTAACATAAGACTGTCATAATCAAATGTGTTACTGACATAAGGATAGACATATAGACCAATGGAATGGAACTGTGAGTCCTACTGAGACTGTGCTCGTGGTTCTGCCAAAAAGCTTTGTGGCTGTCCTATGAATCTTATTGTGGTTCATTCCATTAGAGCAGGCGACACTTACACATTTTGTTGAAATAATTGTTTCTTTACCTTGGGTTCCTGCTAAGACTGCTATGGGGCAATGCTTTTAAGCTTCTTAAAAGCCCTATTACCTATCTTGACTCTTTCTGAGGTCTTAGCAAAGGATTTTACAGTCACCCCTGCAGCTTGATTTTTAAATGATGTTTCTTGAATGTGTTTTGGATTTGACGTTTGCTTGGAAGCTTCTTCATAATTGTAGCATTGCTTGCTGTCTTAGAGGCTAGGAACTTACAAAACCAGCAAGTCTTGATTCTTTTTTTAATTCTTTCTTAAGATTATTTCTCTCCTTTTGCATTTTGTTGTAAGCAGCAGGAAGAAACCAGGCATCACCTTAAACACTCTGCCTGGAAATCTCCCTAGGTAGACTACCCAGTTTATTAGGTACATTTTTTTTACTCCCTGGCTACTATAGATAACCATGTCCTAAATTTTTAGCTACAAGATAATGAGAATATCCTTTCTTCAGTCTTCCCAGGTAGTCCTTAAACTCTAATTAACCAATGATTTTTTAAAGGCTAGTCTTAAAAAAAAAAAAAAAAAAAAAAACTAGTCTTAAGTTAGCTGGTGTGTTTTATTGAAATATTATACAGGCAGTTGAATAAATGTTTAAATATCTATACAGTAAAAGAGTTAGTGCTTATTGTTTTTAAGTAAAAGAACAAGGGAAACATTCCACATGTGGTATATTGGATGATTACTTAAAAGCAGAATAGATGGTGTTAATAAGTTGAATTTATGAGATAAGGCACCAAATGCACCTTGACAAGCAGTTATCTTTTAAGAAGATTAAAAGGTTGATAGTTTACAAGAGTTGCCTTGTCACTGGAGTTTAGGCATTTCCCATGTAGATCATGGAGTTAAGTAAAATACAAGGAGTTGAACAGATTTAGAAGAGTATATTAAGTGAAATGTTGAGTAAAAAGTAGGATACTTCTTGATGTTATATGTGTGTGTGTATATGTATGTATGTATATATATGTATATATATATGTATATATATATATATATACATATATATATATATGCACGTCTATATTATTTGCATGTATCAGGCCCTTTATTTTCACTTCCACCTAAAGGAAGGTTTTTTAAATTTCATATTAATTTAGTAATGACTCAAAGAAAAAGATTCTGCCTATTAATTGACCTGAGACTATGTCTTAGAGGTTCTGTTTTTGGAAAAGAAATGGGGACTTTCTGGTGATTTCATTATGGTTTGAACTCTAAGCTTCTCAGGCTATGGTCCTTAAGGTCTTGGGGTGGTGCATCGCCTTTAAATAATCCACGGAAGCAGTAATTCTCAGCATGGATATGGGGAGAAATGCAAGGGTGCTTTGAAAAATTCACTCCCCTACAGATGATGGTATAGCCTCCATATGAGCATTTTTCAGAACCTTCCACTTTCTCCCTGCCCCTGTTTCATAAGGGAACTTCAAATCGGTCTACCTGGTAAGACCTTTTTGACCTAGGTAGAGAATAGATAAAAGAATCAGCTTCAAAAAAAAAAAAAAAGAAAAAGAAAAATCAACTTCATTCAGTCTAGAAGCCTGTAATGTACCTAGTTGGTTAAATGAGGTGGGTAGACTTGATCTAAGAGCAGGACAAACTGCTTGGAGTTGAGTCCTGATTGTGTTCACATATAACTCTGTGTCTGGGCAAGTTGCTAACCTGTCCACTTCACTTTCACTATTTGTAAAAAGAAAATTAGTGATAGACTACATCTCATAGAGTCCTGTGGGAATATAATTTTTAAAAATATATTTTAGCACTTAGAACAGTATATTATACATAGTATGCTCAATAAAGTTTAGCTTTCATATTCATTAATGCTGCTACTTGTACCAGCAATATTGCTATTAATTATAACATTTTGACCAGGTTTTTTTGTTTTCGTTATTGTTTGGTTTGTTTAGCTTTTGGTTCCTTTGGTAGTAGTTGGTGCTGCTGCTAGTTTGCTACTCAAAGGGCCAACAGGATGCTGTCACTGATCAAATCTGAAGTAAAATTTATATTCACAATTTCTTTTGAAGTATTTTAAGACAAACTTTAAGTGGCCAGATGTGTTTGGAAGAATTGGTAGAGATTTTTGGAAACGTGCTCTAAGCTTACAAAAAATATATTTGAAGAAAACCAGTAAAGAAAATTTATTCTCGTTCCTTCACTTCCTGAAAGTAAATTAGATTTAGTAAGGAACATTTATATTTGAGGTAAAATTTTTGATCAAAATTAAAATTCCTTAACAGAATTGATTACTTTTAATTTTCATTTTCCGCATACAGTTAAATCACAATTTTAAAAAACCCCTACTAGTGTTTACATAGTTATGGCTATACAAATACTGTTTGCAGAGAAACATTATATTTTGGTTACATGTTCTCTCTTTTTTTGTGATTTCTAGAACTAATGATCATCTCCGTTTTTGTTACTGTTGTTTGTTGTTATTTTTTCTATGTAGCTATTTTTTCTATGTAGCTATGTAGTTATTTTTTCTATGTAGCATTTTCTCAAATGCTACATTCCTACACTCTCTGTAGGAGCCATAGACTTGTGTATGTTCAAACATAGATTATTTATTAGTTTCATACTTTTTTCTACGCATTCTTTGGCCCTCTTGCCTCCTCTAGTCTGTACTGACTACTTTCTAGAGTCTTGAGCAGACTAAGACCTCCCTTCAACATCATCCTGGAAATTTCCTTTTGTTCTGTTCTATAATGGATCCTCTATTCCCTGAATCTTGTGTTTCTTGTTTTCTTTCTTATTCTGATAGGTCTTATTTTCCAGGACCTTCCAGACATTAGCAGGGTTTGTTTATTTTTTAGCCCTTGTTTATCTGACCCTATCTTTCTTCTACCTTTACCCTTAAGAGATTGAGTATAAAGTTCTGGGCATAAAATACTGGATTGGAAATAATGTTCCCCTAAAATTTTGAAGGTTTTGTTCTATTTTCTAACTTGGCAGAAGACAAATGACAATCTGATACCTGATCTTTTTTTTTTTATGGAAGATTTTTAGATCTTCACTTTTCCCTATTGTTTAAATTTTTCATGACAATGTGCCTTGTAGATCTTTTTTCATTCATTGTGTGGAGTATCTTTTGGCCCTTTCAGTTTGGAAATACTATAACTGCTGTGTCATTTTATGTATGCTTTTTCATGATACTTTAATCTCTTTACTTGTCTCTGCTCTTGTACATTTTCTCTCTCTTTTCCTGGCACTATTTTATTTGGTTTTTGGACTTCTTAGATTTATCATTCAGTGATTTTTTTCCATTGTTTTCTCTTTTTGTTTTTCCTTGGAGGTCTCCTCAAGTTTATTTTCTAAACCTTCTATTTTTTTTCCCATGTCAAATATTTAATTTCCAAAACGTTCTCTTCTTCCACATTGTTGTTTTATTATCACTTTGAATTTTCTTTTGCTTCCTACCTTGTCTCTATTTTCTTTGTTTTGATCTCTGACTTCACTTTATGGGCTTTCTTCAAAGGTCTAGTTATTGTATTTGAGAGAAGCTCTAAAATTGCCTACTGAAAATTCTGTATGTAAGAGTAGAACTAGTTGACTTGTGAACTTTACTGAAAAAAAAATGGTAGCATACACTGCACTGAGGCCTGAATTTGCTTGTTTCTTGTGACTTCTCTCCATGCAAGCTTAAGTTTTAGATTTCTTCGGTCTGGTGAGTTAGTTGCTACTTATATATTTATCTGTTTTCAAGCTCCAAATTTTTGGACATCTCCTGTTTGCTATTTTCTCTCTCCCATAATCTTTGTCTTTAGGAATTTTTACTTTTCTGTGCCTTTATAATTCTGGAAGAGTTTTGAGAGGGATAGGCACAAACCCACATGTTTAGTCCTCTATTTTTTTTTTTTAATTTTTATTTATTTATGATAGTCACAGAGAGAGAGAGAGAGAGAGGCAGAGACAATAGGCAGAGGGAGAAGCAGGCTCCATGCACCGGGAGCCTGATGTGGGATTCGATCCCGGGTCTCCAGGATCGCGCCCTGGGCCAAAGGCAGGCGCCAAACCGCTGCGCCACCCAGGGATCTCTAGTCCTCTATTTTAATGGAAACTATTATCACTTGTAATTTCTTGAGTGTTCTGAAATCATAATTTGAAACATTGAGTTTTAATATGATATTAAATATATGTAAATCTGTAAAATTTCATATAGTTATTAACTCTGAGTACTTATAAATTAGCACAATTCAAAGAAAAATTATAGTCTGTTCTGTTCTAGATATTCTGGACAGTTTGTAAATCACAGTGACCTAAGCAGGGAAGGGAAACTTCTAAAAAGTAACACACAAAACCAGGACAATTTAAGGCAAATTAGTAGTTGATAAGAAGTAAATGGATATTTCTCTTTTTCTGAATCACTGTGTTGTCTATTACAACTAATTCTCTTTAGATGGTGGACTAAAGAAAGGTGCACTGTTGGATCTTCCAACCTTGAGCATTAGAAAATAATTATAATAAACCATTATCTGATTGATGCTATTTTTGTCTTAACATTTATATCTGTGATGTCAAGGTTGTTGATTTGCAACCTCTCCTTATTTTCATTTGTAACTCATCTTGGTGACCCATGAAACTTGCTGATTTTTTTTTTTTTTAACTTGCTCCAATTTGGGAGATTTATTTGGCCAGTACCTGCTAGTTATAGTTCTAGAGACTGGTCACCTTTTAGGATATGCCAGGAGGTTTTGGATGGGTATTTTGATACCCTGGTTGTTTTCATTGAGGTTTTCCCCCATTAGTTTTCCCTCCTTTTTGATTATTTCAAAAAGATGAATTTTTTTTCAGCATGGTGGGAGATGTGTACTGCCAGTTTTTATTTCTGCATTTATTTTTATCCTGAAGGACTGTATTCTTTGACAACCTTTATAGTAGCTGGATTGGGCCTTATCTAGTGATGGGGCTAATAGGACACAGAGCCAGGTTGGCCTGGGACCACTGGAAAATTTTATAAAGCTAAATTTTGAAATAGTGTAGATTGAATTCTTTTCCTGATCTTAAAAATCTTGAGCTGTGAAATTCACCATATTGAGTTGCTACATTGTAAGAGACATTTATACTTGATATTCAGTATTAATACTTGAGCTCATTGTGGATCCTGCTTTTTCCATTCTCAGTGAGTGCAATTTCCTGAGAATTTAGGAGTTATACCAATATCAACTTATAATTTTTCTAAATTTAATTTTCTTCTACATAGTTCAGCTTACTACAGATGGAGAAAAATTTGTGGCCTAAAATTAGATATTTCCATCAACTCTCAATGTGACTTTTGAAAAGGAAACAGTTTATGATAACCATTTCAAGATATGTTGTTTTTAAAAATTTTAGTTCTGTACACCTGTGTCCTGGGTAACTATTATAAACAAACCTCCTTAAATATTTTTTTATTCAAGAAAGGTATGGGACATGAGTGGAAATAGTGGTTTATGAATTTGATTTTTATACCTATTATAGAAAAAGCTAGTCTGATGAGAATATATCCTGACAAATTGACATGTTTTGATAGGTGTTGAGGTAATTGTACAGATTTTAAAAATTAAATTGCAAACAGAGATTTCTACAGCAGGTTAATCCCAATATCAAGGTTTTTGTGTTAGTTTAAGCATTCCTAAACATAACAAAGATTTTTTTTCTTGGCATTTCTGAGCATGTGATATAAATTTGGTTCTGAGATGGGTCAACTATATAACATAGAAAGCATTTGTTTCCTAGATGTTAATGGAAGATACTCTCAAATCTGTAGTGTAGGATGACTAAATAATTGTATTGGTTCATATTTACTGTAAATACTTAAATTGCCTCTAAAATGTCCACTTTTTAAAGAGTATCTGCTAATAGAGTTGCTCTTCCAATTCAGTAGAACTTTAAAAATACAATATTTTATTGTTACCAAGGAACACGAATAGCAGAATATATAAAGCAAAGGTATTTGGATTGTTTCTGCCATATAAGTTTAAAAAATCTTATCCAGTAAAGGATGCCATTTGAAAAGTAGGACAGGCTTCTAAGTGTTCTTTTTTTTTTTTTTTAAAGCATGTACATATTGAAGTTTGCTAACACATATTTCTTGTTATGTCACAATATCACAAATGCATTCTGTCAACATGATTTATTATTGTTGATGTTACCCATGATCACCTGCTGTCTTAGTGTTTATCAGGTTTCCTCACGATGATATTACTCTTTTCCCCTTTCCATACTTCACACTTTGGAAAGAAATCACACTATACAGCTTACACTTAAGGAGTGGAGAGTCATGCCCCTCCTGTTTGTGAGTGTCTATATATATATTACATGTCATTTTTCTACACAGAGGATTTGTCTATTCTCATTTATTCGGTCATTTATGTCAATATTAATTCATGGTTATCTAATTTACACTTTACAATTTGAATTTAATACTGCTTTATTTTTTTTTTTCTCAAAGTATTCCAGCTTTGACAATTGAAAGCCTCCCCAGTTGACACCTTTAGGTCTTTGACATACCCCCATAGTTGTGGATTTTTTTTTTTAGGATTTTTGTTTTCTGTTTTTAGTATTCTCTTACTCTCTAACACTATAAGATACTTGTATATCTTGTATATATCTTGCCACAGTCCTGGAGTCCTAGGAACCTAGATCCTTTCATTAGAGAATGATGTTCAAACCAAAGACCTGAACTTGGTGTGCTTACTGCTACGGTGGGGTGTTGTAGACCCTCTCAGCTGACAAAACAAATGTATTTATACTAACCTATGTATGAACACATACCTATGAATTATGTATCTATATATGTATGTATTTGTATATATCTGTATCTATATTTCTCTGTGTCAATATTAAGCTGAACATTAGTTCATATTGATATCTCTGACTAACTCATTATCACATGGATCATTCTATGTGTTTCCCCTTGCTTGTTTATAACCTTCCTCTACAGTGGTGAGAAACTTAGCTCCCATTTATCTGCTACTCCTTTGCTAAATATTCAATTCCTGTATACATGTATAGTGATTTCAGAACTGTTAATCTATAGCCCCATGGGAAACAACTTTATCAACTAGGACACAGTTTTTATGTACAGTTCTTTTTTAGTCTTACTGACTTGACTCACTTCTAAGGTTACTTAGGTTAGTACCTTTTCTACCTACCTCCTTCAGTGAAGTTATTTTTTTTTTTTAAGTGAAGTTCTTTTACACATTTGTAATACAAGTATATTTGTGTGTATGTCACATCCCATTCTGAGATCTCCAAACCTCTTAAGTGATTTTTAAAAATTTGAGTACATTAAAGTTCAGTCTTTATGGTATAAATTTCTGTGGGTTTTGACAAATGTGTGGTGGTACATATTTACCATTGCAGTGTCATACAGAATAGTTTTACCACCCTAAAAAATACCCACGCTTTACCTATTCAACCCTTCCTCTACCCCTCAACCCTTGGTAATCACTCGTCTGTTAACTGTCTATATTTATGCCTTTTCCATAATGACATATAGCCTTTTCAGACTGGTTTCTTTATTCTTTTTTTTTTTTTTCAGACTGGTTTCTTTCACTTAACAAATGCATTTAAGATTTATCAATGTCTTTTTGTCAGCTCATGTTTTCACTGTGGATGTACCACAGTTTGTTTATCCATTCACCTGCTGAAGGACATCTTGATTACTTCTAGTTTTTGGCAACTATGAATAAAGGTGCTGTATACATTTGCATGCTGGCTTTTATGTGGATGTAAGTTTTCAAATCAGTTGGGTAAATACCTAGGACCATAATTGCTGAATTTTATGGTTTGTTTAGTATTCTAGAAATTGTCAAACTATCCATTTTGTAATTCTCACCAACAGTGAATAAGAGTTTATGTTGCTACGCATGTTCACCAGCAATTCATAGGAGTTAGTGTTTTTGCTTTTTAGCCATTCTAATAAATGTTTAATGCTATCTCAGTGTTAATTTGCAATTCCTAATGATAGAGATGTTGGGCATTTTTAAGTGCTTATTTGCCAATTATATATCTTCTTTGATAAAGTGTCTGTTCAGTATTTTCCTGTTTTTAAAATTGTTTTGTTTGTTCTTATTATTGATTTTTAAGAGTTCTTAGTATATTTTGGACACAAGTCTTGTATAATATATGTTTTGGAAATACCTTCTCCCAACCTGTGGTTTTTCTTTTTACTCTCTTAACAGTGTCTTTCACTGAGGAGAAGTTTTTAGTTTTAATATCCACTATCAGGTTTTTTTTTCATGTATCTTGCTTTTAGTGTTTTATCAGTGACTCTGCTGCCAAACTCTAGGTCACATAGATTTTCTATTTTCTTCCAGAAGTTTTCTGGGTTTGCATGTTATATTAAGGTCTGTGGGTGGTCTATTTCAAATTAATTTCTGTGAAAGCCATGAGATCTGTGTCTTGGTCCTTGTTTTTTGGCATGTGGTTGTCCAGTTGTTTTAGCACCCTTTGATTATCCTTTCTACATTGAGTTGCCTTTTGTGTCTTTTTTTAAATATATTTTTAAAAATATTTTATTTATTTATTTATTCCTGAGAGACATAAGAGGGAGAGACCCAGGCAGAGGGAGGAGAAGCAGGCTGCATGCAAAGAGCCCGATGTGGAACTCGATCCCGGGACTCTGGGATCATGCTCTGAGCTGAAGGCAGACGCTCAATCGCTGAGCCACCCAGGCATTCCAGGTTGCCTTTTGTGTCTTTTCACAGATCAGTTGACTGTATTTTTATGGGTTTGTTTCAGGGCTCTTTATTCTGTTCCATTGATTTATCAGTGATATATGTGTCTATTTTTTGTAAATTATACTGTCTTGATTATAGTAGAAGTCTTAAAATTGAGTACTGTGAGTCTTCCAACTTTATTTTCTTTATTTATAACTGTGTTGCCTGTTTAGGTTTTTGCCTTCCCATATAAACTTTAGAATCATTTTGTCAACGTTTATAAATTAGCTTGCTGGAATTTTTATTGGGATTTGATTGAATCTGTACACCAAGTTAGGAAGAAATGACATCCTAACAGTATTGAGGCTTTTAATCCATGAAGATGGAATGTCTCTCAACTTGTTTAGAACTTTGACTTCTTTCATCATTGTACACATATTCTGTACATATTTTGTTAGACCTATGTGGTTTTGGGCGGGGTTTTTTTTTTATGCTATTAAAAATGTTTGTTTTTGTACCCCTGGAATAAATTCCATGTGATCACAACATGCAAGCCTTCTAATGCATTGTTGAATTCAGTGTGCTAATATTTTGTTGAATATTTTTGCCTCTGTGTTCATCAGGGATGTTGGCCTATAATTTTCTTTTTTTGTGGCATACTTGTTTGGTTTTGGTATCAAGGTAATTCTGGCCTTGTAAAATGTGTTTGGAAGAGTTCTCCCCTCTTCTATGTTTTGGATTTAAGAAGGATTGGTATTAATTCTTCTTTGAATGTTTTGTAGAATTTACCAGTGAAGGCTTTTGGTCCTGGAATTTTGCTTGTTGGTTTTTGATTATTGAATCAATCTCCTTGCTAGTAATTGATCTGTTTAGGTATTCTGTTTTTATTTTTCTGTTTCATCATGATACACTTTTGGTAGGATGTGTGTTTCTAGAAATTTACCCATTTCTTCTAGGTTGTTCAGTTTGTTGGTGTATAATTGTTTATAGTAGTCTCTTATGACCCTTTGTATGTCTATGTTATCAGTTGTAACCTCTCTTTCATTTCTGTTTTGAGTCTTCTCACTTTTTCTTGGGAGTCTAACTAAAGGCTTATCAGTTTTATCTTTTCAAAGAACCAGCTCTTCATTTAATAGATTTTTCTGTTGTCTTTTTAGTCTTTGTTTCATGTATTTCTGCTCTAATCTTTATTTCCTTTGGGCCTTTGGGCTTCATTTGTTCTTTTTCTGATTCCTTGAGGTGTAAAGTTAGGTTGTTTATTTGAGCCTTCTCTTTTTTTCTTGAAGTAGATATTTATTGCTATGAACTTCCCTCTCAGAATTACTTTTTGCTTAATCTCATAAATTTTAGTATGTTATTTTTCCATTTTTGTTTGTCTCAGGTACTTTTTTATTTCTCTCTTGATTACTTTGTTGACCCACTGGTTGTTCAGTAGCATGTTGTTTAATCTCCCCATTCTTATAAATGTTCTAGTTTTCTTTTTATAACTAATTTCTAGTTTCATACATTTGTGGTTCAATACTCACAAATCAGTGTATGTGATATACCACATTAACAAAAAGAAGGATAAAAATCATATGATCATTTTGGGGTGCCTCGGTGGCTCAGTTGGTTAAGCATCCAATTCTTGATTTTAGTTCAGGTCATGATCTCAGAGTGTGGGGTGGAGCCCCACACTCTGCACACACATGCTTGACCTGGAATCTGCTGAAGATTCTCTCTCTCCATCTCTCTCTGCCCCTCCCCACGCCATAAAAAATCATATGATCATTCAGTAGATGCTTCTGCATTCGACAAAATTCAACATCCATTTATGATAAAAAAAAAACTCTCAACAAAGCAGGTATAGAGGGAATGTACCTCAATATCATAAAGGCCATATATGACAAGCACACAACTAATATCATACTTAACTATGAAAAGCCAGAAGCTTTTCCTCTAAGATCAGAAATAAGGCAAAGATGTCCATTTTCACCACTCTTATTCAACACAGCATTGGAAATCCTAACCAGACATTTAGGCAAGAAACAGAAATAAAAGGTATCCAGATTGGAAAGGAAGAAGTAAAATTGTCACCATATTTTAGATGACATGATATTATATCAAGAAAACCCTGAAAATTCCATCAAAAAACTATTAGAACTAGTAAATGCATCCAGTAAAGTTGCAGGATACAATATCATTATACAAAAATATTTTGCATTTCTTTACTCTAATAATGAACTATCAGAGAGAGAAATTAATTTTTAGAATCTCATTTATAATTGCATCAGGAAGAGTAAAACATCTATGAATAAATAAAACCAAGGAGGTGAAAGACCTGTATATTGAAAACTGTAAGACATTAATGAAGGAAATTGAAGAAGATACAAATCAATGGAAAGATATTCCATTCTTATGGATTAGAAGAATTTATATTGTAAAATGTCCATAATACCCAAAGCAATGTACAGATACATGCAATTCCTATCACAATTCCAATGGCATTTTTCACAGAAATAAAAGAAACAGAAAGATTGTATGTAACCACAAAAGACCTGAATAGCCAAAGCAGTCTTGGAAAGAAGAACAAAGCCAGAGGCACCACACTCCCTGATTTCAGGCCACACTACAAAGCTATGATAATCAAAACCATATTATATTGGCATAAAGACAGACACAGGGATCAGTAGAACAGAATAGAGGTCCCAGAAACAAGGCTACCCTTATATGGTCAGTTAATTTACAACAAGTGAGCTAAGAATATACAATGGAGATAGGATAGTTTTTTCAATAAATGGTATTGGGTAAACTGGACTGCTACATGCCAAAGATGCAGCAGGATGGGGCACCTGGGTTGCTCAATCATTTGAGTGTCTAACTCTTGATCTCAGCTTGGGTCTTGATCGCAGGTTTGTATGTTCAAGCCCGGTATTAGTCTCTATGTCCAGGGTGGAGCCTACTTAAAAAAAAAAAAAAAGAAACAGGATAAGTAGCTTACACCATACACAAAAAACTAACTCAAAATGGATTAAAAGCTTGGCTATAAGACCTGAAACCATAAAACTTGTAGAAGAAAAGATAGTTCATTGACATTGGTTTTGGCAATGATTTTTGAAATCTAGTACCAAAAACAAAGGTAACAAAAGCAAAAATAAATGAATGGGACTATATCAAGCTACAAAGCTTATGCACAGGAAAGGAAACCATCAACAAAATGAAAGGACAACCTACTGAATGGTAGAAAATAATTATAAATCATATATCTGATAAAAAGCTAATAACCAAAATACAGAAAGAACTCACTACTTAATAGCAAAAACCAAACAATCCAATTAAAAAATGGGCAGAAGATCTGAATAGACTTTATTTCAAAGAAGACATACAGATGGCCAACAGTTATATGAAAGATGCTCAATGTCATCTCAATAGAGGAATGCTGGACGAGTAAAGATGGTGGAGTAGTAGGGGGACCCTGAGCTTGCCTTGTCCTTTGTACACAGCTAGATCAACACTGAATCCTTTTGAACAACTAGGAAATAGATTTGAGGATTAAGAAAACAGTCTGCAAAATTGGAAGGAGAGAATTTGGCAGATGCAAGGTTCAGATCTGTGAACTGGGGGGGAGAAAAGCCATGGTGCTGTGAAGTGGAGGGAGCCCTTTTTATTTATGGAGTAAAATTAGGGAGAAAAGAAGAGAGCGGGAGAGAGAGTGTCACATACTGTTCGAACAGTATGCTGCAGTGGCACAATATACTACAGGGAGGGGATCCCCTTGGTTGACTGGGTTGACTGGGATTGCCACCCCCCCCCCCCCTTGGAGTACATTTAGAAGAGGATATTTTGCCTCTCCAAGGACAACAGGCCCTCCGGGAGTCATCAAGCTGGCCATTTAGCAGCAGGGGAGAGAGGCCAGCACAGAGGGCAGATAACCCCATGGCTGCTTTTCTCTGTGCATCATGATAGAATCCAGCCATCATGCATGCTGTGCAGCTCTTTTTCTGGAACAGTGGTGCTGAGCGTGCTGGGAGAGAAACAGGTCCACATCTTGCTGGGCCCTTTAAAATCTGGAGGTTTGAATCCCAGCCACCAGCCAGAGATAAAACAGAACTATGGTCCTGAGGACACCAACCTGAGGCACAGACAGGTTGAGGGCAGCAGTCTGATGAAAGCCTAGGACATAGGAGAGGAGATTGTTCACTCTTCTGTGAGGGCCTCCTGAACAGCGGTGGCCATGCCTTCCCCTCCCCAGGGATCAGAAAGTGGGACCATCTTCCCCCAACCCACACCACTGCCTACCAGCACAGTTGGACTTCAGAGAGAAACACAGCATCTCTGGTGGAGGCTGGAGTCCACCATCCCCACAGCACCCCCACACCCCCGTGCCTGGCAGAGACATCTTTGCAAAAGTAGGTCTCACTGTGAGCCAGTCCAGCAGGCCTATCCCTCAGAAGATCAAAACAGGGCTCACCCCCACCCCCACCCCTGTACCAGGTCTGCTGATTACATAGATTACTCCAAAGGGTCAGCTTCAGTTCTGGTGGAAATAGAACCAGGCTTTCTTTTATTCTTTTTTTAAAATTTATTTCCCTTTATTTTGTTATTTATTCTTTTTTCCCCTTTTTTCTTTGGTATCACGCTTAGAATTTTTTATTTGTTGGTTGGTTGGTTTGTTTCCTTTTCTTACTTTTTGGGTCAGGCTTTTTTTGCTTTTTGTTTTCTTTTTTCCGACCTTTCTTATTCTTTGTAATCAGTCTTATAGTTTCTTGTTTGCTTTTTGTTCCTTTTCCTTTTTTCTTGGATCAGGCCTCCCCGCCCCCGCCCTCCCCCCCCCCCCCAGGCATATCTTAGCAAACAAATTAAAGCACACCTAGTTAAAGGTCCAGACATCCCTTAGTGCAAGCAGGGAGAAACTCTGTAGAGGACTGACCTGTGGGAAAGAGTAGCCAAAACAAAATAGCAGAGTGCACCCAGCATACATACACCAGAAACACTTCCTGAAGTACCAGGCCCTGGACAGTGTATGACCCCTTCTTAATATAGTACTACTCTCAGAAGCAAGAAACGTAACAAATTTTCATAATACACAAAAGACAGAAACCTACACATACTGATAAGACAGAAGTATTCTTCCCAGAAGAAAGATCAAGAAAAAATCACAGCCAGGGATTTGCTCAAAACAGATATAAGCAATATATCAGAACAAGAATTTAGTAACAGTCATAAGAATACTTTCTGGGCTTGAAAGAAGCATAGAAGACAGCAGAAAAACCCTGGCTGCAGAGATGAACTAGTCAGGCCAAATAAAAAATGCTATAACTGAGATGCAAAATGGACTGGATGTAATCACAGTGAAGATGAAAGAAGCAGAGGATTGAATAGGTGATATAGAAGATAAAATTATGGAAAATAATGAAGCTGGAAAGAAGAGGGAAGGAAAACTATTAGATCATGAATATAGACTTAGGGAACTCAGCAATTCCAGTAAGTGCATAATATCCATATTATATGAGTCCCAGAAGAAGAAGTGCAGGAAAAAGGAGCGGAAGGTTTATTTGAATAAATTCTAGCTGAGAATTTCCCTAATCTGGGGAAGGAAACAGGCATTCAAGAGGTACAAAGAACTCTCCTCAAAATCAACAAAAACAGATCGACACCAAGACATATTATAGTAAAACTTGCGGGGATCCCTGGGTGGCTCAGTGGTTTAGCACCTGCCTTCTGCCCAGGGCATGATCCTGGAGTTCTGGGATCAAGTCCCGCATCAGGCTCCCTGCATGCAGCCTGCTTCTCCCTCTGCCTGTGTCTCCGCCTCTCTCTCTCTCTCTCTCTCTCTGTCTCTCATGAATAAATAAATAAAATCTTTAAAATATATATATAGTGGGCAGCCCTGGTGGCGCAGCGGTTTGGCTCCGCCTGCAGCCTGGGGTGTGATCCTGGAGACCCGGGATCAAGTCCCACATCGGGCTCCCTGCATGGAGCCTGCTTCTCCCTCTCCCTGTGTCTCTGCCTCTCTCTCTCTGTGTCTATGAATAAATAAATAAAATCTTAAAAAATATATATATATATAGTAAAACTTTCAAAATACAAAGATAATGAGAGCCTTCTCAAAGCATCCAGGGACAAAAGGTCTTTTACCTACAAGGGTAGACGCATAGTTAGCAGCAGACCTGTCCACAGAAGCTTGACAGGCCAAAAAGGAATAGCATGATATATTCAACGTGCTAAATGGGAAAAATATGTAGCCAAGAATACTTTATCCATCAAGGCTGTCATTCAGAAAAGAAGAAGAAATAGAGTTTCTAAGGCAAGCAAAAATGAAAGGAGTTCATGAATACTAAACCAGCTCTGCAAGAAATACTAACAGGGATCCTCTGAGCAGGAAAGAGAGATCAAAAGCAAAAAAGACTAGAACAGAGACAGTCTACAGAACCAGCGACTTTACAGGTAATACAATGGCACTAAATTCATACCTATCAAGAATTACTCTGAATGTAAATGGACTCAATGCTTCAGTCAAAAGACAGGGTATCAGAATGGATAATAAAAAAAAAAAAAGCAGGACCCATAGATATACTGATTACAAGTGACTCATTTTAGATCCAAAGACACCTACAGGGGTGCCTGGGTGGCTCAGTCAGTTAAACATCTGCCTGCAGCTCAGTTCATGATCCCAGTGTTGGATCGAGTTCCGCATCAGGCTCCCTGGGAGTCTGCTTCTCCCTTTCCCTCTGCAGCTTCCCCTACTTGTTTCTCTCTCTCTCTCTCTCTCTTAAATAAATAAAATATTTAAACAAAAAAAAACAAAGACACCTCCAGATTGAAAGTGAGGGAGTAGAGAACCTTCTATCATTCTAGTAGACATCAAAAGAAAGCCAGAGTACTCACATCAGACAAACAACATTTTAAACCAAAGACTATAATAAGAGATGAAGAAGGGTACTATATTATAATAAAGGGGTCTATCCAACAAGAAGATCTAACAATTATAAATATTTATGTATAACCCCAACTTGGGAGCAGCCAAATATATAAATCAATTAATAACAAAAGAAAATCATTGATAATAATACAATAATAGTAGGGGACTTTAACACCCCACTCATAGCAATGGACAGATCATCTAAGCAGAAAATCAACAAGGAAACAAGGGCTGTGAATGATACACTGGACCAGATGGACTTAACAGACATATTCAGAGCATTTCATCTCAAAGCAGCAGAATATACATTCTTTTCTTTGCACATGGAACATTCTCCAGAATATATCACACACTGGTCACCAATCAGGCCCCAACCAATACAAAAAGATTGAGATCATACCATGCATATTTTCTGATGACAATGCTATGAAACTTGAAGAACAGGAAAAAATTTGGAAAGACCACAAATACATGGAGGTTAAAGAACATCCTAGTAAAGAATGAATGGCTTCACCAGGAAATTAAAGAAGAAATTAAAAAATACATGGAAGCAAATGAAAATGAAAACATGACACTCCAAAACCTTTTAGACACATCAATGGTGGTCTTAAGAGAGAAGTATATAGCAATATGGGCCTTCTTCATTCTTGAGGAGAAAAGTCTCAAATACACAACCCAACCGTACACCTAACGGAGCTGGGAAAAGAACAGCAAATACAGCCTAAAACCAGAGAAGAAGGGAAATAATTAACATTGGAACAGAAATAAATGATACAGGAATCAAAAAACAGTAAAGCAGATCAATGAAACTAGGAGCTGGTTCTCCAAAAGAACTAACAGAATTGATAAACCCGTAGTCAGACTTAAGAAAAGAGAAAGGACCCAAATAAAATCAGAATGAAAGAGGAAAGATTGCAACCAACACTGCAGAAATAAAATTAAAAGAGAATATTATGAGCAATTATATGCCAGCAAATTGGGCAATCTGGAAGAAATGGTCAAATTCCTAGAAACATATAAACTACCAAAACTGAAACAGGAAAAAATAGAAAATTTGAACAGATTCATAACCAGCAAAGAAATGGAATCAGTAATCAAGAATCTCCCAAAAAATAGGGGAATGCAAATCAAAACCATGATCTGTCACCTCACACTTGTTAGAATGGCTATTATCAAGACAAGAAATAACAAGTGCTGGCAAAGACATGGAGAAAACGAACACTTGTGCACTGTTAGTGGGGGTTTAAATTGGTGCAGCCACTATAGAAACCAGTGTGGAGGTTTCTCAAAGAATTAAAAATAGAACTACCGTATGATCCAGCAATTGTACTTCTGGGTATTTACCCAAAGAAAACAAAAACAGTAATTCAAAAAGACCTATACATTCTGCCACATTCATTGCAGTATAATTTATAATAGTCAAGATATAGAAGTCACCTAAGTGTCTACCAATGGATGAATGAATGGATAGTGTTATATATACAATGGAATACTATTCATCCATAAAAATGTGAAATCTTGCCATTTGTGACAGCGTGGATGGACCTTTTGCTAAGCTAAATGTCAGAAAAAATTTGATCTCTCTTATGTATGGAATCTAATAAATAAAAACAAAAACAGAAAAACCAAAAAGCAAGCTCATAGATAAAGAGGACTGCTTAGTTGCTGCAAGAGGCTGAGGCTGGGGAATAGGTGAGTGAGAGAAATGGAAGAATTTTTTTAATAGAAATTGAATAAAAATGTTTAAAAAGCAAGCAAGAAAGAAACCAACTATCCTCAGCTCTGCTGAGTACCCAAGGCCTACCGTTGTTGCACTTGAACACAGCAGGATACAAACTACCTTACCAAAAGTATGACACTACAGACTCACAGTCAGTTGGCCTAAATTCCAAGTTGCTTCATTTAGAAAACTAAATTGAGTCGGCATTTAAGATTAAAGAATTTTGTTTTCAATTCCAAATTCTGATTTTTTACTGTTGTTATATAGAGAAAGCAAATGATTTTTTATTTTGGTTTTACATCGTATGACCTTGTTGTACTTGCTTATTAGTTCCAGGAGTTTTTTTGTAGATTCTTTGAAATTTTCTGCATAGTCATGTCAACTAGAAATAAAGGTAGTTTTGGGCAGCCCCGGTGGCACAGCAGTTTAGCGCCGCCTGCAGCCCAGGGCGTGATCCTGGAGACCCTGGATTGAGTTCCACATTGGGCTCTCTATGTGATGCCCGCTTCTTCCTCTGTCTGTGTCTCTGCCTCTCCCTCTCTCTGTCTCTATGAATAAATAAATAAAAAATCTTTAAAAAAATAAATAAAAAAATAAAGGTAGTTTTATTTCCTTTCCTGCAATCTTTATTATATATATATGTATATATATTTTTTATCTTACTGAAAACTAGATCTCAGTATTCCTTTAATATTTCTGTATCGTCACTAGGGTTCTCTTTCTCCCTGTTTCAGAGGATATATCTTTTTTTCATTCATAAATATTCATTTAGAAGAAAACTAAGATATAATATTTGCATACCAGGAGATTGCAGTCTGGTGCACGAGACACCAAGTGAACTGATGACTGATTACAATATGATATGACAAGTAGTGTGATAAAGATGTGCATTAAGAACAGAAATTGTTGCTTTATTGCCCCTTGATATTCTTTCTACCTCCCTTTAAAGATGTCTTCTCTACTTGCCTTTTCTGTCATTCATGTTCTCTCTTCTAGGGCCTCTTTCCTCAGCCTAAAAATATAGTTCTATCTTGACCATTAAAATAAAAAGGGAAAAATCAACAAACTATTTGCTAACAAACTTCACAATACAGTAGTCAGAACCCTTGCTTCTTCACTTAACCACATTTTCTGTCCACCCCTTACACGGTGGTGAAATTTTCTCTCAGTAGTACTCTCTCCAAGGCGACCCTCTGGGTAAGATGAGATTGCTTTAGCACTTGTTTAGTTTGAGGTGTCCCTAGCTCATCCACATCATTTTGTGTAGCAGGCAGTTGGATATACAGGTTTGAACTCTAAAGGAGAGCATAGGCGATTAGGAATCAACAGGCTTTTTGCAGTTGATAGTGAAACCATAAGCAAAAGTAGGATTGCTAAAAAGTGTTTAAAGAAAATTACAAGTTGCAACTTCTCCCTAGACTACTTACTTCACACTCATTTGCGCAATGAACTCCTTATCCTTCAGGAGTCATCTTGGACATTGATTCCTCTGGAAAGGGGGAATGTTTCATGATGCTCTTCTATGCTTCAGTTGAGGAAGTGCTCCTGTATATGGTTCCAGTATGGTATCTTCTCTTTACCTCTGAGAATATTTATTTGACTTTATCTACTTTCTACCTCTTTCTACTAAACTGTGCATTTCTCAAGGACAAAAAATATTTTAGCACACTGCCTGGCACACAGTATTTAATATATATTTAATTCTGAATCAACAGCTATATCTATAATATATACTTGTCTTTATAGTAAAACCTTTATAATAGATTTTACCCAACTTTTACTCCTTATTATGTAGCATAGTGCACATGATTATCATCAGCACAGACTGTATTCCTATTAAAATGAATTCATTTTAAAATGAATAAGGTACATAATACTGGTACTGAAGTATTTTCCTTATGCAATTCTTAAACCAAATGTGATAAATATTTGGTTAGGAGGTGTAGAGGGGATTGCTTGTTTATGTTTTGTTTTTTGTTTTTTTTGCTTCTCTGACACTCCTCTGCTCCAGAGTATCATTTGTATCAGTAATGTAAATTACACATCAAAATTACTGTTATTTTAGTGTGCCTCAGTCGTCTTCTGAATTAAATGCTTTGGAGGGTGACTTCTCAAAGTCATTTCATAATTTTATCATTTCTAAGTTTATACAGTAATATTTCTTCTTTTAAATGTATATTAAAGTTTCTATTTGCTGTTAAACAGTATCATAATAGAACAGAAAAAGCATAAAGGACAAGGAAAAGAAAAATTTCATTTCAAAGACAAATTAGCCCTTATATTTGTTCTACAAACATAAGATATATAATCATAAATCTTTTAATGTAAAACTGTTTAGAATGCAGTGATAAATTAATATGAATGTTATTTCCTATTGTATGCTTCTGTCAGTTTTGTGGAATTGACAATTGTGGTTGATATTTTGAAATATATCAGCTTAAAATAAGTAGCCATTCTTTCTTAAAAGTACTGGTAGTATGTTAGTAAATATAATAACCTGTTTTATAAACCTGGATTATCTGTAAAAATCTAATGGAATTTGTTTGAGTGTTTTGTCTTTGGTGCCCTCTTGTGGATTTTTTATAAACTGCTTGTAACAACAGCGATTTTTAAAGATGTTATTTTTTATTTTTAAATATTTGATTTTTATAATCTTTATGCTTTGTTAATCTTTTGACATGCTTTTGGCTGTAAGAGAAAAAAAATCATGGCTAAAGTTGCTTTTACTTTTTAACTTACTCTCTTGTATATTAGTATTGTGCACAGGGGATGTAAGATAATCTTTTGTTTGGAAACTTTTAATATAATGCCAAGAACTTGTGCAGTCTTGCTTTGTGGAGCCTCTGAAGTCCTGCCCACACACCTTCTCACTATTTAGGTTTGTACTGATGAACAAGTCTTTTATGACTTTTGGAGATCTTAAATGCTTTGATGTAACTTTAAACCATGCCTTCGTGAACATGCAAAAAAATAGGATCCATGAAGGCAGAAGTTTTCTGTTTGTTAAAGACAGGTATGTCAAAGACAGCAGCTGTAGAAGCCCTTATGCTGCTCTTGTAGTGAAGTAGAAGGACCACCTACTTATAGCAGTGGGAAGAAAGTTCACTCTTTGTACACGTTTCAGATACTATAAATCTTGGTAGCTTTTAATTGGTAAATACCAATTTCTTACTTTTTTCAGCCTGTCAGACATTGAAGCGGTGCTTAAGGGCAGCTGTTTGAAGGAGAATATTTTTTGATGCTTTCTCAGTATTTCTTAGCTCAGTTGGGTTGAATGTGGTATTAATGAGACCAGAGTTAACCAGCTGATTCTGCTGTGGGCCATTTTGCTGGTAACACAGAAACAATAGACACTACAGGGTTTATTGATAAAGAGGCAGTGAGGTAAGTAAGGAAGGCAGTGTTTGGAAGTGGAAATTTGAAGGTAATGCTCGGTGTGTCACACCAGTATTTTCACCTTGCTATATAGCACAGAAGTATTTTTAGTTCATTTGTACATTGGGCTCTTCCAGGATGTGAGAAATACAAGCAAATGTACCCTTTGATTTTTGCCTTTACTAATTCAAGTAATAACTCAGATTTATTTATTGACACATGTTAGCATTTTAGCAGAATCCACAACTTCGAATTTAGTTATGAACAGGGAGAAAAGTGAAAGATTCCTGCCATACTCTCC
Organism: Canis aureus; assembly: GCF_053574225.1. NCBI lineage: Eukaryota > Metazoa > Chordata > Mammalia > Carnivora > Canidae > Canis > Canis aureus. The sequence goes on along the minus strand of NC_135624.1, from coordinate 3,772,374 downwards.
CCCAATTGTATGTCCATTCCCTTGAAGTTGTACAGTACATGCCTTGTTGATTTCTTATTTGACCCTTTCACCACAAATTGATCATAAGACTTCAGTGCCTTCATCATGTGATGAAGTAGCAAATTCCATTAGGTTTTTTAGTTACAAATAACTGGCATTGTCTATTTTCTGTCTTCATCTATTCAAGTGAGAATCTTTCACACTATTTTCTTTAGCTTCAGTTTCATCTCTTTAAGTTTAGAGTATTGGAGTTATTTTGATACTTAACTGTCCAGAAGGTTTCTGTAATATATTGATTCTTCTTTCAAGATTTCTTTCAGATTTGACTTGTGGTTTCTGTTTCTATAGACCTTTTCAGTACTGTGAGGCTGTGATTACCTCGAATCTGGATTTCAGTAATAACCTGATTCCAAGCTCTCTTTCTCCAGTTTTCTCCTAGTCATCCTTTAGTTTCCAAGGTTCCTGTCACTTCTCTGCCAAGCAGTTCATGCAGGTTCTTAGTGTATAGAGTACTCTATAAACTGTAGGTCACTTTTTAATGCAGTCAAACTGACTTAATGCCTTCCCTTATAGCCAGAATATTTCTACTTTTGTACTTGTTTTTCTCCAATCTAGAATGCCACTGTATACTCCTAATTTTTATCCTAGAAATTTTTGTCTTAGAAAGATGCAACTTTCTAAGGGGGTTAACTTAATTTTAAGGAAGATGTGTTAATTCTGTTTGTTGTTCCTACCCATTCTCAGTACCTTGTTTATTATTTATCTTTTGGATTGTGAATTCAACTCTTGCTTGATTTTATTTCTGAGAATGGTGTGAGTTCTGGGTTGAAGATTGAGTTTGAGTCCCTACCCAGGGTAGATTTTTGTTTCCATCAGGCACCCCAGGTACTTCATAGTAGGAATGCATTAGGCTAATTTTAATTTCTCTGCATGAGGTTCCCCAGACCTTGTGGGTAATGCAAGTACATTTTTTCTTGTTTACACTTTCACTGAGGTTGTAGACCCTCAAAATCCCCAACTTTATGCAGGGGTTTCAGTTCCACTTTGGAGAGAACTCAAAGACTTGTCACTTGTCCCCCTTTATCCACTAAAATGGATACCCCATCCCTACCCCACCTCCATCATCTTAAGCCTCTAGGGCAGCCCTTAATGTCAGATTTAGCTTATTCTCACTGTTTCCCAGCTTCCTTTGGTGCCCTTGCAGATTTCCTTTAATATCTTGAAAGCTCAGTTATGCATTTAGAGTATGTTTGTTACATTGTTTGCTGTTTCAGTGTCATCCTGATTAGCACTTCTAAAAGGTTTGAAAGATGTCCACACCACTATAATATTGCAATTTCTTGTATAATTGGTTCACTTGTATATCTTACACATTCATTTTTTCCCTTAAAAATAGTTTTGGGGAAAAAAACATAAATATTTTATGGTATAGCAGGATGTATTCTCAGTGGAATTGTCTAGTTGAATCAAAACTGTTAAGATCACTGCTATATGCTGTTAATGTGCTGTTGTATAATTGTAATAAATAGTAATAAAGATGTAATTAATATTTCAAGAAGAGAAATAATTAGAATATTCCTAATTAGAAGGACATCTATTTAAGGGTAGTCTGTTTCATTAATGTTACAAATAGCAAATGCTTTCTTTTTTTTTTTTGCAAATGCTTTCTTAAAGTGTTTGTGTAAGTATCTTTAAAATCAAAGAGTAGATGAATATTTACAAAATCCTTTTAAAGTAATAAATATTACATGTGTGAAGATACCTAATGCAAAGTCTGATTATTTCTCAGACTGTTACAGCATAAATCTGTCTTAGCAATGGAGTAGGATTTCCTAATAATGTTTTCAAATATTTGTATTCCATGTGGATTTTATGATTCATAACCTGGATTATCATCAGTACTCTGTTTTGCATTCCTGGCACATGATGACCACTGATTGAAATGCTATTGTATTCCTTACTGGAATTGGCTCCTTTCTACAGTGGAGAAGCATCTGTTCCACAGACCCTTTTTCTATAAAGTATCAACATATTTTTCTTCTGCTTTTCTTTTGTGAGGAATTACAGAGTATATATCAATGAAGTATAACTTTGGAAAAACATTTTAAATAACTTCTATTGAAAATGCTATAAATACCAAATGAAATTTTAGTACTCTAAAACATCAAGAATAATTTGAGTTAATCATTTTTAAAAGTAAAAAGTGTTAAAAAAAAAAAAAAGAGTAAAAAGTGTTACTGAAAGGTTTTTACCACCATCACCAAGTGTTCAAGTCTTCAAATTTCATATAAACCAGTTCTCATTCCATTTGTACTTTATTAATTACTGTTGGATTGCCACCCTTTGATTAGTGAATTGAGTCTTCTGGTTTTTTTGCATTCCTATTTTTTTACTGCCAGTTTGTAAATTAGATTAGCATTCTTTAGCAAAGTGACTATATAAGTGAAAATAATATGCTGTAAAAGCAGTGCCTTCCAAACTTGGTTCCTGTTTTTATAATTTTATAGATTGTCTGAGCCAGTTGTGTTAATCCAGAGGCGCAACTCTCATTATCCCCTTGTCGATTCACCTCTAATATGGCATATAGGAGGACTAAAAGTATTATTTCATACCAACCAAATGGAATGTTTCTTAAGTTTGTCATAGCACTGAATCTTACAAGGATAAGAGAGAAATGACTCACACGTATAAAAATAGATTTAGTGTTTTGGGAATTACACTGGTTGCAACCATGATAAAATAAGATATTAAACTAGCAGTCAATTTTTTAAAAGAACTGGTAGAAAATCAACTTTTTGCCTTCTTCAGTAGGGTCTACTAGAAAGAGTAAATTCAAGTTTCTGGGGGGTTTTTTTTGTTTTGTTTTTTTTAACTTTTGGACCAAGTACAAATCTGTTGGTTTGTGTGTATGTCAGTTTCTTTCTCTTAACAAAAACATGCTCTGGCTAACTTGTAATACAGATTCAGCTAGACTTGAGAAATGCTGTAAATAATTTTAAAGCCTTATAAAATTAGAATTTAGATCTTGGGCTTTAGAATCAGAATGACCTCATTAGAATCCTTACCCCTCTACTTATTGTATGACCTTAGACAAATTATTAAACTCATTTGTATTTCAGGTTCATCATTTGCACAATAGAGTTAATAATATCTTACATAATTGATAGGAGCATTACTGGAAATAGTCTACAGAAAGTGCTTAGTATAGTACTTCTACATAATTGATAACTGTTTTCGTGGTTATTAGAGAAATGATCAACTAAAAATTCTAGTTAATAGCATTATTTTCCCTCTCAAAGTTTCTTCAATAGCCATTCTATATTTTAAAACACGAAATTAGTTGAAATAAATTTCTACTCTAGAACTTATATAACACTGTCCTTAGTTCTATGCTTTGGCACTACTTCATAATAAGGGCTTTGACATTAGTTTAATAGATACATGTAATAAGAACAAGCTTTGTACTCAATACCAGGAATATAACTGTTAGGATTTAATTATTGCACTTACAGATTTTAGGATCTAATGGGAGATTTGGATAAGTCAAGTGTATAGACGACTATTACAGTACTGTGTAGTAAGCATATGAATGGCCTAAGTGTGAAGTGCTATGACAGTACAAAATATGACACTTAATTCAGTCTCAGAGTGTCTCAGCTGAGAAGAGATGTCTGAGTCTGGTTCTGTTAAAAAAAGAAGTAATATATCACTCAAATTTATGCACATATGTTACATATATAGTGTGTATCTTTTAAGACCTAATTTAAGGGCAGCCTTCTCTGTGAGGCTTTCTTCATTTGTTATAGGCAGAGTTAGAGGCTCTACTCTTGGTACTCCCATTGTACTTTGCCAACACTTTTCTCATAGTGCTTAGCAAATTGCCTTGGAATTTATTGTTCACATCAGTCAGTTTCTCTTAGACACTAACTCCTTAAAAAAAACAAAATGGAGCAAAACTGTTTCGTATTTATCTTTGTATCTCCAATGCCTGTTCTACTTCTTGACATACTGTAAATTTATAATAAGTGCTTATTGAATGATTAATAAGTGAAAATATAAATAGAGCCATTCATTAAATAAATTTTTAATAAGTACCTATTAATGTGCCAATTGTATGAAGCATTGGGAATTCATCAGTAAAAAAAGAAGCTTCTGCCTTCAAACCTACATTCTAGTGGTAGAGAAAAGGCTTTGAAGCATACAGAAGGATAAAAGATTGATGGAGATTTTAATGTTAACTTGGTGGCAAAAAAAGTCTCACTAAGGTTGTGACATCCAAGCAGGGACTTGAGTTTAGTAAAGGATAAAGCTCTCCTGTGGAAGAGAGTTACAGCTTGAGAGATCAGCCAATTTAAAAGCTGCAGGAGCAACATGCTTAGAATGCTAGAAGAAACAGCCAAGGAGGCCAGCATAGCTGGGACTTGGTGAGTGAGAAGGAATATGATAGGAGATAGGCTTGGCAGATATTACTGAGTCAAATGACATTTGGCCGAGAAAGATTTTGGATTTTATTCTAAGTGTGATAGGAGGCCAAATTCAGGGTTTCAAGCAGGAGAATAACATAATGTGATTGATTTATCTTTTGAAAAGACCAATCTGTTATTTGGGAGGCTGACGTGAGCAAAAGTAGAAACTGTGAAAACTGTGCAGAAGCTGTTTTTTAAATAGTTTTTAACAATTTACATATATGTATATAGTTTACATATATAGTGTATAATTTTTTAACAATTTTAATAGCTGTTTTTAATATTATAAATAAGAGAAGATGGTGAGTTTCACTAGGATGGACCAAATAATTTGTAGAAGACTCTTTGGGAACAGCAGCTGGTTATTAGACATACGTTATTAAAATTGTAAAACTGTACATATATTTTAAGCATTCAAGTAGATCAAAAAAAATTTTTTAAGGTTTTATTTATTTATTCATGAGAGACACAGAAAGAGGCAGAGGGAGAAGCAGGCTCCCTGCAGGGAACCCGATGTGGGACTCGATCCCGGGACTCCGGCATCACGACCTGAGCCAAAGGCAGATGCTCAACCACTGAGCCACCCAGGTGTCCCTAGATCAAAAATATTTTTTTAATTTATTTGAGAGAAAGGCAGAGACATAGAGGGAGAAGCAGGTTTCCTGCGGGGAGCCCAATACAGGACCTGATCCCAAGACCCCAGGATCACACCCTAAGCTGAAGGCAGACACTCAACCACTGAGCCACCCAGGTGTCCCCAAGTAGATCAGAATTTAAATGGAAATATGGTACTTGCATTTAATAGAGCAGGGACTAAGAAATAATAGGAACTGCTTTCTTATATCTTTGCATTTAGACATTTGTCCTTGGGGTTCCCCGAGTAAGTCTCTTACTTTCTATAAGCCTCATTTTTTTCAGATATATAAAATGAGAGGTTGAATTATTACAGGTTATGATTTTATAGTTCTGTGAAAAAGTAAATATATAATGAATGCTTACTGTATATGGAATACCAGATGAAACACTAAAGTAGATTCAGAGGTACTGTAAGGCATTCTCATCTATAAGATACTTACATTTATAAAAGATTTTACAGAACAGGTATTCACAGTATGAGATCATAAATTTAAATGCAGAAGTGTATGATGCAAATTATAAGTTCTATAGAAGTTTGGAAAAGGGGATAATCAATAGACTGAATTAGCCATGAAGGTAATAGATACTTGATCTGGGACTATATAACTTTTAGTTAAAATAGATAGGGAGGAAAGAGCATTCTGGGTACAGAAGACATGAACAAAGAGGAAATCATAATGACATGGCATGGCATGGGTTTATAGCAGCTGGAGATTCAGTGAAGGTCAGCGTAACTAAATTAGAAGATATGTGAACAATGGGAAAATAGGATTAGCCAGCTAAAATAAGGTAACATAGAAGACATTTCAATCTAAGCAGAAATGTTTAGTTTTTACTTCAGGCAAGAGCTGTGGTCATTAGAGAGTAGGATATTATGATACAATAATATTCAAGAAAGTTTGGTGCGGTATATGGACTTTGAAGGAGTGTGAAACTACTTTGTTCCTAGTAATATGTAGGCATTTTGCATGTCTTTTCTCATATATAGGCATTTTGCATGTCTTTTCTCATAACTCCAATGAAAGGAGCTAAAGTCTAGAGAATTTAAATAGCTTGCCTAAAGGTCTTATGTCTGTTAAGTGATTTGAGCCAGGATTTGAACTAATATCTGTCTGATTCTAGAAAGTCAGGATGGGTGAGACTGTTTATCAGGGAACTTATATTTACCCAAGTATGAGGTAAGGAATTTACTCAGTAGCACTGGGATAGAAAAGAAGAGATGGAGCTGGGAGAGAGATTTCTGAAGAACTCGCTGACTGATTGAATATGGGGAATCAAAGAGAGAGTAAGCCTAAGAAGACCTGTTGACTTTTTTACTCTCAGGTAGCTAATGAAGATTACTGTGCTCTGTAGTGGTTGTTGGGGATGTGATGGCAGCAGACAGGAGAGACTAAAGAGGTGGATGTTGGTAATGACTGCATTAATACTGTGAATGTACTTAATGCCACAGAACTGTACATTGAAAAATTATTAAAATGGCAAATTTTATGTTATATATATTTATCATAATTTTAACAGAAAGACTCAGTTGCATTGTACAAACTCGTGTAAATGTTCTGGCTGTTAGAATAGTGCCAACATATTCTGTCATTAGTGTGCTGTCTTGTATTTGTTTTGTCACCATATTCTTTGCTTTGCATTTGTTGATAATTTACATATCTTAATCCTTATTTTAGTCTTTATATTTAAATTCAGTTAATTAACATGTAATGTATTATTGGTTTCAGAGGTAGAGGTCAGTGATCCATCAGTCTTTTTTTTTTCCATCAGTCTTATGTAACACCCAGTGCTCATTACATCACGTGTCTTCCTTAATGTCTATTACCCAGTTACCCCATTCTCCCACCCACCCCCCCTCCAGTAATCCTCAATTCATTTCCTATGATTAAGAGTCTCTTATGGTTTGTCTCCCTTTCTGATTTTGTCTTGTTTTATTTTTCCCTCCCTTCCCCTCTGATACTCTGTTTTTTTTTCTTAAATTCCACATGAGTGAGATCATATGATAATTGTCTCTCTGATTGAATTATTTTGCTTAGTATAATACCATCTAGTTTCATCCACGTTGTTGCAAATGGCAAGATTTCTTTTTTGACAGCTAAGTAGTATTCTATTATATATATAATAATTATACACACACACACACACCCCACCATCTTCTTTATCCATTCATTTGTCAGTGGACATCTGGGCTCTTTCCATAGTTTGGCTATTGTGGATATTGCTGCTATAAACATTGGGGTGCAAGTACTCATTTGGATCACTGCATTTTTATTTTTAGGGTAAATACCTAGTAGATTGATTCCTGGGTCATAGGATAGCTCCATTTTCAACTTTTTAAGGAACATCCATACTGTTTTCCAGAGTGGCTGCACCAACTTGCATTCCCACCAAGAGGGAACGCTTGTACATTCCCCTATCTCCATATCCTTTCCAACATCTGTCATTTCCTGACTTGTTAATTTTAGACATTCTGACTAGTGTAAGGTGGTATCTCATTGGGGTTTTGATTTGTATTTCTCTGATGCCAAGTGATGTAGAGCATTTTTTCATGTGTCTTTTGGCCATTTGTATGTCTTCTTTGGAGAAATGTCTGTTTATGTCTTCTGCCCATTTCTTGATTGTTAATCCTTATTTTAAAAAACAACTAGCAACCTTCCATTTCATCAAACAATTTCTATTGCTTGAACTTTAATTATCTAGAACTTTAGGTTATTTGGGATAACTTTGGCTCTTATGATAACACTTATGTGTGTGTCTTTATATTAATGTTAGTAGTTATAATAATATTTTTCATTATTAAAAGTAAAATGTTCTTAAATTATTATAAAATATTTATATAAATATTAGGAGGAGTATGGGCAAAAGGGTGAAAGGGAGTTAGAGCTATAGGTTTTCAGTTATGTAATAAATATTTCATGGAGGGTCACCTGGGTCGCTCTGTGGTTGAGCATCTGCCTTTGGCTTAGGTTGTGATCCCAGGATCCTGGGGTCAAGCCCTGCATTGGGCTCGCTGTGGGAAGCCTGCTTCTCCCTCTGCCTGTGTCCCTGCCTCTCTCTCCATGTGTCTCTCATGAATAAATAAATAAAATCTTTAAAAAATAATAAATAAATCAGTCAGTCAGTCATGAAGATGAAAGATGTAGGATAGAGAATATAGACAATGGTATTTATAATAGTATTATATGATGACAGATGGTAGCTACATTTGTGGTAAGCATAGCATAATATAGAGAAATGTTGGATCACTATTTCACTTGAAACTAATGTAACATTGTATGTCAACTGTACATCAGTAAAAAAAGGATAATATACTTGTCATGTTGTTAAGGATTAAGAAATCCAGCTGCCTTAGAAAAGTCTTCCTTCATTGCAGTATTTGTGCTTGCAGGATGAAGATGAGCTGGATTCCCACACCATGGTGAAGACTAGCTCAGAGAGTGTGGGCACGATGAAGGCCACGAGCACGATGAGTGAAGGAGCCCAGACCATGATTGAACATAATAGCACAATGTTAGAGTCTGACCTGGGGACCATGGTTATAAACAGTGAAGATGAAGAAGAAGAAGATGGAACTATGAAAAGTATGTGGTTTTTCCCTTTGAGTATTAATTTTCTATTTTAAAAGCACACTTCTATCAAAACCAGGATAGTTCTTATATTTTACAGCCAGTTGTGCAAAATTTTGTTTTTGGGCATGATTTAACAGTAAAAAAAAAAGTATGGGATAAATACATTTTTAAAAATGTAATACAGTACATCTTTAACTTAGGTTATGGAAGTTTTTTCTGTTAAAAGATGCTAGCCCATAACTTAACTTAATTTGGAAAGTATTTTAGAGATAAAAAGATAGCATTCCTAACATTTACTTTTCCAATAAGAAAGTGAACATGAAAATCTGTTTCAGTAAATACAACATAATATTATTTCATGTTGTCTAAATTATCATTTAAGCCACATTGGTAGGGGGTGCAAGCTAAGAGAAGAAATAGGGGATTGTTTTGGAAAAGAAGAAGCACTGGAAAGAAGGATCAAGAGACAGGGATACTCATGCAGAAAATTTGGTTCAGTGCATATTTACTACCGCCTGTCTTGTGTGTGGCGCAGTACCAGGTGTGCTGCAGGGGCTAGAATGATGATTAAGACATTCTCTCTCATTTGTTGCTTACAGAATAATGAAGATAGAGATACTTTCACAGACTAGCATTCCTTTTTGTGTATATATAGCTTTTAAGATTGCACTTAATAAGGTAGGGCATTGTGATTTCACAGTTCTAGGCAAAAGCAAATTAATTATCTCCTGACACCTACTGCCCTACTTCTTCCCACTCCTACCATGGTCAGTGTCAAAGTCTAAGCAGGAGGCTGTTTTCCACTACACAGAACTGCTTCTAAATGGCACAGAAGCAGTAATACATGATTTCTTGCATTATAAAGCCTAGAAAGTTATAAATATTCAGGGATTTGCTGCTATTATAAAATGGAAATAGGCAACAGTTTCCTCTGTGACATTTCTGTTTTCTTTTTGCTACTCCCCCACTCCATGAGGCTGCTTAGTAAGTCTCACATCATGACTTCAATCCATTTGTTCACTGCTCTTGCTTTCTTTACATTTCCTAGTACATACAGCACATTATGGTTGTATACTTTGAAAGGGAGGGCCATGCAGCACAAAATGGGAGCAGATTGCCATATAGTTATTCCTAGGTGGGAACTGGGAAAGGGATATGAATTTGTTTTTAATCTCCCAAAACTGCTGAGTCTCCTGAGCCTTTGCCCTGGAAAGCAACCTGAAACTTGTATTCCTAGCTAGGCTTCTGACTACAGTAGGCATTCTGCATCTGTAATATGCTTACCCATCTGTATCAGATGATCTCGGAGCCTCCAAAGCCATGTTAGGCTATAAGTTATGTGCCCTGTAAATTAAAAAGACTCTATAAGACAGTTTATAACATATTATCCATTAGCATGTAGCTTCACTTTTCTACAGCTGATAAAATTATTTTAGTCAAACTGTATAATTCTTAGCAGACCAGTTAGATGACCCTTGAGTGCTTTGTTTTATCTTCTGGAGAGCTACTGAGCTCCCTACAAAACTAGATAAACAACTTTTTCTATGCAGTCACATAGTTGAACATTAAATACAAGCAGTGATTCTTAAAAACTAGTTTTTATGCAGTCTAATTCATGTTGGATTATATTTCAAGGAAGAGATATATGATGGTGATTTATCAGACATCATATTTTTAAATTACAGTGCAGATTTCCACATATTTTTTGTAGTGAGTTTTACTTTTGACAGCCACAGAAATCATTCAATATATGTTATAATTTTGTGTCCTAAGTATGATATTTTTTGGCCACAGAGATTTTACTGAAAGCTTTTTTTTTTAAAGCTATTTTATTTATTTATTCATGAGAGACACAGAGACATGGGTAGAAGGAGAAGTAGTCCTCCTCCCGATGCAGGATTCGATCCCAGAATCCCAGGATCATGGCCTGAGCCAAAGGCAGACGCTCAACCACTGAGCCACCCAGGCTCCCCTGAAAACTCATTTTTAAGTTGAGCAAATAGTGGCTTATATATTTGCAGTTGTTTATGTACTTTAGCAAATTTTAAGTCCCATGAGCCAACTCTACATGTATTTTAAGTATCTGCAATTTAGACATCATTGTATAATGTGGGACTTAATGTGTTCCCCAAAATCTAATCAAGTGTTGTTAGTGTAACCCGCAGGATTTGTCATACTGTAGTATAACAGTTTTTCTTTCTTTTTTTTTTTTATAACAGTTTTTCATGATCTAAATCTTCTTTAAAACTTCTTACATTAGTTGATATGAGTTCTCAGATTATGTCACACCAAGCCACATTTGCTAATGTGTTCTTGGCATTTTTGTTCCCCCCCAAATAATAGCAATATATTATTTTTAATTTTCTAAAATCTTTACAATGTTGTATGCTGAAGATCCTGATTTCCATAACCTTTTCCATTGGAGTCTCAAATTAGTTATCATATTCTTGTCAGTTTAAATTATGTTTGCATGTTCTTTTATACCTTTATTCATGAAGCTAGAAATTATGGACCTGTTTTCCTTACTTCTGAAAAGTGTGGTGATATGACTCTAGGAAGCAAAATTATTAAAAAGACCTTTTGAAGGGAAGCAAAGAAAAGTAATGAAATACTTAAAATTTGATCTGTTTTTTTTTAAAAAGTGGGCATAAGGGTATGTCCCCAGAAGAACTCTCCAAACTTGTTTTCAGCAGTGATGGCACCCATTTGCATCCCCCTAGGGCTTCCTCAGAGCCCAGGGGATGTCCAGGCTTCTGCATGGCAAGCCAGGTCTTTCAGTCTGGCACCAGCCAGTATTTACAAATGAGTGTCTCCATTCTTATATATTGTGCTTTATCCAGTTGGAATTATGAAAGTTCGACAGTAGGTATAAGCAGGTTGCTGATTCTTTGGCTAATTCATATTCATCTTCTTAGGCTTGGTTAAGGGGTTGCTTCCCATACTGACCCAGGTTGGGGATATTAGCCCCTCCCATAGACTGCCACCTCACTTCATGGTGTTACTCTGAACTGCAGTTGTCACACTATGTTGTCATTGCTTGTTGCTGTGAGATGATTACCTCTCTGCTCCCCACTGCATTCCCAATGCTCAGTGCAACATCCTGCACACTAGAATAAGTTCACTAAATATTTCCTGACCAAGTGATGTGGTGTAGTGAAAATGAAAACACCATGGGACTTAAAGTCAGACCACATTTAATTGTGTTCATCTGGGATCCCTGGGTGGCGCAGCGGTTCGGCGCCTGCCTTTGGCCCAGGGCACGATCCTGGAGACCAGGGATCGAATCCCACGTCGGGCTCCCGGTGCATGGAGCCTGCTTCTCCCTCTGCCTATGTCTCTGCCTCTCTCTCTCTCTGTGTGACTATCATAAATAAATAAAAATTTTAAAAAAAAATTGTATTCATCTTTTCTGAGCCTATATGATGTATATTTGTTTCTCTTTTGTGTGTGTGAGTGTGGATTAGTTTAGGTAAATACATAAAACACCTAGCAGAGTAGGTCATCAGTAAGGGATAATCTCCATCTGCTCAGCCTGTGAGTTTGGCCTTCCAGCAGCTTGGAAAGCTGGAGCATCTGGAGAGCCCGTCCCTGCTTCTCACACAGTGAGGGAGGCCTGGTCTTCCTGGGACTGCACATAATCCAGCCAGTGTGCTCAGTGGCTCTGTCCTTTTCATTCTGAAGGCAAATTCTTGCTCCCACCTTCCCCATCCTCCTCCCAGACCTTGCTCCATTTCTAGTTATTCAGTAAGATAGCCAGAGGGGATTCTATAGAGAATAATGACCTCCAAAATGAACAGAGTAACACAGATGTAAATGTGAATGATTTGAATGGCAAGATGAGGAAATGGTAATGGAGCACTCAGTTGACCTCGTATCTCCTAAGGAGGAGTGTGACCGATAATGTGTGTTGAGATAACCTGTAAGTGGGAGAACTATATTACACTGTTTGTGAAATTTGATGGCTTTTTGAGAAAAATGGGGAAAAGTATCACAGAAGCATGAAAGAGTAAATTTAAATTTTATTATTATTATTTTTTATTTTCAGAAAAGAAAAATGGGTGGATTTATCAAATTATAAGCTATCATTAGTGGAGGGTCTGGCATGGGCCACACTGTGCTCAGGACTTTGCATACATGATCTCTTTGCCCCTTCACAAGGACCTTGTAGAGTGGCATTGTTACTACCATTTGTCCCTAAGGAAACTGAGACTTGGCAGTGTGAATTGACTTGTCCAGGGTCTCATAGCAAGTAAGTGGTGGAACCAGTATACAGACCCAGGTTTGGCCCCCCAATCATATCATTATTCATGGGCTGGTGAACTTGACATCCTTCTTGGGCAGGATTCTAGAACATCTGTGAATCCTTTAGAAAAGGAGGCCTGGATCATTGTAACTCTGCATAGGTTGCTGGGAACAAATCATATCAGAATAATATAATTTCCTTTTTTGGAAAGGAAATTGCTAAACTTCTAGGCTGGAAGAAGCCCTGGGTTTGGATATTGTGTTTTAGGATTTTGGAAAAGTATCTGACAAGGTCTCTTTAAGATATCCTTGCAGTAGTATGAAGTGGCTGATAGTCTGTTATAAGGGCTGAATGGTTCTACCTGAATAGGCTTGTATCAGGGTTTATTGGAGGAAACAAACTGTTCCGGGTGTTTTAAACATAAAGAGATTTAAGTCAGAGATGTGAATATTAACAAAATCAGTGGAAAGATTGGAGGAGAGGGCTATGTAGACTAGGCTTCCCGGGATGACTCCTGTATCACAGAAGTGACCCGGTATGGAACCTACTACTGCTGCTGTAGTCAGGAAGACAGTGAATCTGGAGGCAGCCCTGGCCTCTGGAGTTCAGTAGTACTGATTGAACTCAGTCCCTGTTGTTCTACAGGGATTCAAACATTATCAGTGCTACTGCACATGGGAGGCTGGTAGCTGGATGCTGGCATGCTGCTATGAGACCCTCATATCTTCATAACCACACTGGCCAGAGACTCATGGCCTCTGCCTCACTTCTTGCTTTCCTACTCATGAAAAAGCATGTTTATTCAGGATAAGGTGCAGGGAGATTCTAGGAAATGCAGTATTTGCTCTCCAGGGGCAATACAGTGGTTACTAAATTTTGGTCAACCATAGTGTTAAATCATAAATTGTCAACGAGAAGGTTTCTCATTGTATGCTCTAGGGCTTAGACCTCAGCCCTGGCTATGCTCAACATTTTTTACAGAAACTTGGATGAAGCTATAGAATCAAAGTCTGTTAAAATTGGCAAATGACACAAAGTGGAGCCAAATAAAAATCCATTCTAAGACACAATCAGGATCTTCAGAGATCTCCACAGGCTGGAGCAGTGGACTTGATTTACAAGATAAACCCTGATCCTGGGTCTGGGTAACTAACTTCACAAGTGTACATCAGAGCAGTATCCCCTCAGACATGTTGGTTCTGCAGGCCCGAGGAGGGCCTGGGCGTCTCTAAAAAATAAATCAAAAAATCAAAACAATGAAACTATACAAATACTTCTGAAGTGTGGCTAGAACTGATAACCATTTTTTTAGAATAAAGAAATGAACAGCTTCACTCTGCTCTCAAGGCCTAGAATTTACCTGGGGTATTCACACAGTAGAGCATATTGAGTAGAGAATGGGCCAGATGTAAAGTGGAGGCCATGTTGTATTAAGAATGGGTAGAAAAAAAAAAAAAAAAAAAGGGTAGAGGAGGGGCACCTGGGTGGCTCAGTTGGTTACGTGTACAACTCTTGATCTCAGCTCAGTCCTTGATCTCAAGATGGTGAGTTTAAGCCCTGCATTGGACTCCACGTTGGCTTTGGAGTCTACTTTAAAAAAAAAAAAAAAGGAACAGGTAGAGGAATAACTTGTCATGTTTAGGTTTTATATTGTTTATATTAACCTTTCATAACCTGTTTATCAATGATTAAATATAGGGTCAAGTAATTATAATTGAATACATATTTTTAAAATGTCATCTTCTCATATACCTGTAATACATAGTGATTTTTAAAATATATCCTAGTTTATTATTTCATGTTGGACAATACATTTATGTAGTTGCACTTAATTACTAAGAGAAAAAAGATGAAGTTCTGCTTTAGATTTTTAGAAGTTTATCCTGGAAATAGATTCTACGTTGATTTTTAAAGGATTTAGGAGAGATAACAAGGAGGAGAGACTGACCTTTGGATATTCCCTCTTCTTCATTCATGTAATGTCCCTGGATGAAGTTGTAAGTGAGAGATCATCTGCTCTAAGCAACTTCCATGTCCCATTCTTTGCTTAGTAACATCTCTCCAAGGTCTGGTTCAAATCCTTTTCTTCCTTCTTCCTCCCAAAACCTGTTTTAGGAAAGCATCAGATATGTAGTTATAAAGTGATTAATAATGTTTTATATTCGTGAGGGTTTTTTTCCCAAAAATTACAAAGCTTTGGGCCAAAGGAATAAATCACTAAGGGTGGAATTTGATTGCCAGGAAACAATTAACCAGTGTAGCAGAGTGTGTAGGGGAAATCCTGTTGCCACATCAGAGATCTTACCATTCTTTCATGAAAAACTGCTGCATGCATCTTTAACTGATAAGATTGATCTTGCCCATGATGTAATAAAGGTGACAACAGTAAACTACAGCTCCCAGTTGCAGCTGGGTGCAAATACCTATAGTAATACTGGGCAGTTAGCATCCCCTGGTTTTCCTTTACAGAGGTACAAACAATCTAGCTAATGTGTGGCTACAGTGGTTTGGAGTTGCCTGTGGGTACTGAATATGTTCTGCTCTTATGTGTGCTCTTGGTCTGGGGAATTTTTAATAATGTGTGACCCAGCTTGGGCCTGTTGGTGCGGATATTTTGGTCATAGGATACCTCTTTTACTAGCAAAAGCACAGACAGGCATGTAAATAGAAGCATTCCTTGTACAAATGAAAATCTGTCTTTCTTGTAAAGGCCTTTGAAGAAAGGGTTTCCATAGACACACAGTGGCCATTACAATGGTCATTACTCACACAGGAAATCATCCCTTTTATTTAACTAAAATTCTTGGGCTTCAATTTATCTGTTTCCCTTTATTCTGTCCTCATTGAAAATGGAAAACAGCTGGTCACTATTTTCTGTGGAAGAATCCTTCATATATACTTGGATACTTACTAAATTGTATCCTCAAACTTTTTCTGGCTGAACAGTTTCAGTCCCTTTAACCTTTGTGCAGGTATTATTTTCTAAGCTTTTAAACTTTTTTATGAATAGCCTCTGGATCTTCTCCATGTTGTCTGTATCCTCCTTTGTTTTAAAATAGTCTGATGAAGTTAAGAAAGAGCTGATGTCAGTAGCTTCTGTATTAACATCCTGGTTTTTATATGTATTCACCATACTCTTGGCAACAAATTAAAGGACAGATTTCCAAGATCATTAATCAGGTGGAACACCCACATCTTAAAATATTTTTAGAACAAATTAGGTAATATTCATAAATCCCTTTGATCTCAAAATATCTTATGCTAAAGTTGTGATTAATTGTTGTTTCATTCCCTAACTTCTGTCTTTGTTATGCTCATGTTGAGAAATTAAAAATTAAACAAATTACATTTTGTTCAAGTGTTTTGGAAATTCCTTTCTATGTTTAAATTTCCCTGAAGGCATTTTGCCTGTTTGGAAGACATGTGCAAATTATGAAAGTTAATAGCTAATTGTAGGTACACTGGCATATTTGCTCAAGGTATTATATTTCATACAATTTAGTTTCCTTGTGCATATTCTGGGGAATGTGTGAAGGAGAAGGAAAACAATTTTTTTCTTTAAAATTTCACATACACAAAGGGATCAAGTGATGATTTTTAAATTCTTTATTGCTAAGGAATTTTTAGTTCCACAGCAAGTAGTTGAAGGAATTGGGGCCAAATTTGAGGAACGAGGTCATTTGAGACATTAAATTTATTATAAAAATACAAATATATTGTTATAAGCGAGGGTCAGAATTCAGCTGTAACTGGAGAAATTGTTGTCAATTTAATGTGATTATTCTTTCTGTGTTTAAAAAAAGTATTTGCCATAGCAACCATAATCACATAAGACAGAGCTTGCAACCTCAAGATGTGCTGCTTCACTCTTCTTTTTTTTATTTTATTTTACTTTATTTTATTTTATTTATGAGAGACAGAGAGAGAGAGAGAGGCAGAGACACAGGCAGAGGGAGAAGCAGGCTCCATGCAGGGAGCCCAGTGTGGGACTCAATGCCGGGTCTCTAGGATCACGCCCTGGGCTGAAGGCAGTGCTAAACCGCTGAGCCACCCGGGCTGCCCTGCTTCACTCTTCTGTTGAAGGACCTACTATTTCTTTTTTCCTTTTTTAAAAAATAAATTGTGAGCCAGGAACATCATCTTGTCTGTCCCACACCTTCTGTGAACATGCATCTCCTTGGAGACTCCACTGCACCCTGTGGGCATGTGTTTGGCATTCCTAAGTAGTTAAACATCACTAGGCAATTACAGCTGCCCCCCAAACCCATTACTTTTAAAACAAACCTGACCTATTTTTGTCCTTAGAACTTTTTAAAAATTGTCCTTAAAATTTTCTTCACATATAACAAAGATATGTTCTAAATGTTAATACTGTTTAAACAAAGGAAAACTATAAGCACATACATTTGAATAAAAAATATGTATCAGCATATCTTGTTATAAGTCATTCAAAAAGAAAAATCTAATGGAATAGTTGCCTTCTTTTATTTAAGTTGATTTATAGACTTCTGTTAACTCTCTGTGAGAATGTTTATTTCTAACTTAGGAATGGATCATTTTCCAAAATTTTGAGTGTGGAATCCAACAGGCATTTTACCATAGGTTTTTAAAAGACACTTAAAACTATGATGTATCTGAAATGCAGTGAAAATTAATCCACTGTGTAGAATAGTAGATTTCAAGTTTCAAATTGGGGTATTCCTATAGTAAAACTGAAGATTGCTGCTCCTACCACTTCCTGCATCCTCTACTTGGGAATAGAAAAGTATCAGGGACTAAATTTGGTGATATGTAACAAAATGGGATTAATTTCTTTTCTCATTTAACAAGAAATCCAGAAACAAGAGTGTCCTGCATTGATAGAGTTATTTCATGCTGTCATTAGAGATCCTTTCTGTTGATACCATTTTGAGGTCCTGCTGCTTGTCCTGCTGCTTACAGAATAACTGCTAGATCTTTAGCTATCAAGTCTGCATTCCAGGTGGGAGGAAAGAGCAAGAAGAAAAAGGGTGGAGTAGAAAATAGAGCTTTCCTAGAAAACTTCATCTTTTGTGTCATTAGCCAGAATTGTGTTACCTGGCCATCCCTCTCCTTAAGGAAGGAAGGATCTGTAGATATTAGGTAGGCAGATTTTTCCCTTGGAAACACTGGGACACTATTATTGGCTCACATGACTTGGGATAAAGCTCCTGATTAAGATAGGGTTAGAACCAGCACAGGATAATTGGGATAGAAGTATAGTTATGAAGGTTTTTATAAAAGATTTAAGTTTTCCCCCACATTTTTCTCTGTATTGGAAAAACAACTTTGGAGATTTTATTTTTCTCCTCCCCTTGCTTGTGCATGTTGGTGCTCTTAAAATGTGAGCCATATTTGAATATCCACTCTATAAATATTAGTTTCCAAGATTAACCTTGTATTTACTCAGATACAAAGATCTGAATCAAGAGTCACTGATATATCAAGAAATCCCTGACTGTTTCAGTGCAGCACCAAGACATTGGTGAAAATTTTGGGATGAAGAGTATCATTGCTCCTGGTTGAGGAGAAAACAAGGAAGGCTAGTTAGAGTCTCTGTGCTGAAGCGAGTGCTGCCTCGAAAGGAAAGGACTAAGAGCAGCGTGAGCCTGGCCTGGTTGGGGGAGCAGGGAGGAGCAGAGGTCAGGGAGTATCCTTTTCCTCAGTGGACTAGTGGTGTCATAATATTTTTTTTTCTCAAAGCACCTACATATACAAGATATATTTTTAAAAGTATGCTATCTAGAGGTTTGTTTCAATGAAACATTCTCTGTATTTGTCAAATGCAGTTAGTAATTGTGATATTCATGGATTTCTTACTTTCCCAGGAATTAGTTTCCAGTAAAATAATTTTTACTCACTCTGATTCTGGTTTTGCTATATAAACATTGATAACCTTCTCTTGCATCAAATGTCAGAGTTTTGAGATCTTTATGCATGTGACCCATCTTAAGACTCACTAGTTAAAATAAGAACTTAGGACACAAATAAATAATCCTGTTACAAAATTACTCTTAAAAGAAAAAAGAAAAGAGTATTGAGCAAAGAAAGCTTTCATTTGAGGGATTATTTTTCTCCCCCTCCATCATTTGATTTACTCAGTTATTTTATAGAA
Source organism: Canis aureus (assembly GCF_053574225.1). Lineage (NCBI taxonomy): Eukaryota > Metazoa > Chordata > Mammalia > Carnivora > Canidae > Canis > Canis aureus. The sequence goes on along the minus strand of NC_135624.1, from coordinate 3,753,327 downwards.
AATCTATTGAGCTACACTTGTAATATTTTATTTTTGTTCTCATAAAAGGGGCACAGGTGGAGAATAATTGGGATTAAATTCCTGGATTTATTTTGGAATAAAAGGTTGTCATAGGAACCAAATTTCAATTCAGAAGACTGAGAAAGATGTCTTGTAATGATGAGGCCCAGAGATGAATGGAGAATTCGTAAAATCTGTTGAAAATGTTAATGGAATGTATATGTCCCATCCAAATGTCAGTAACTTAGCCTTGTCAGATTAATTAACTTCCTTTTTTAATAGTAGGAGATTTTAGAGAAGAAAGTTGAATAGAATACTGTAAACACAAGATCTTTCTATTACATGTATTGATCATAAGCTATTATAACTTTTCTCCTATATTTTGTTCATTTTTAACCTACCACTGATGTCTCTTCTGACAGGGAATCTCAAGGCAACTTTGGCTGTTACCATGATACACTGTCCCTAAGGAGTTCTTTTTTCATGAATTTTGTATTTGAGATATGAGAGTGTTCTAAGTCCTTAAAGTTTACTATGAAGGTTGATGTTTTATCCTAATTTTGATGGACTGCCTCAGTATCTTTTCAGGGGGTACCATTTGGGTCCCAGATGTCTTGTCACACTTATTTTCAAGCCTTCTAAAGCCTGAGCAGCTCTAATTGGAGGATGAGTGTTTAGATAAACAGTTTTTTGTTTCTGTTTTTCCACTAACACATGCATACTCTGAATATCAGATTCCTTCTGACATTACTGAGACAGATCATTCTAAGAACTGTAGTAGTCACAATAATTTCTCAAATTTATTATTGCCAATACACAGTTGCTAGTAATGCAATACTAGCAGCCTCTACTAATTCAAAAGTAATGATGTTGAAAAGCCACATACCAACCCATTAGCTCTTCCTCATGCCATTGATGTTGAACATCTGGGTGGATAATCAAAAACACTCACTGATGATCATAGTTATCTTATTAGTGAAATTATTTGGGTAAAGGATTCGGGTTTCCTGCATTAGGAAACTTACAATTTAATGAAAAGGTAAACTCAGAAATGTATATAAAAAGCATAATTCATAGGCTGAAAATAAAAAACATAAGCATTACTTCTAATAGTTATTCTTATTTGCTTACATTGTATCATAGTGACTCACTTGATCAGGGATTAAGTTCAACTGTCAAAACACTCGTGAAAAAAAATGAAAAAGGCCTCTGCGTAGGTATTAAAAAATAAGATCACTTGTAAATAAAGATCTGCAGATGTATAAAGAAAAATTTGTTTAACTTAAAAGAATAGTTATCTTAAAAACATTTAATCAACAGGATCTTGAACTATTTGTACAACCCATGTTCATTGCAGCATTATTCACAATAGTCAACAGATGGAAGCAAGTCAGGTGTGTTCATTGCCAGATGTATGGATAAACAAAATGTAACATATAGATATAATGGAATATTGTTTAGCTTAAAAAGGAAGGGAATTTTAACACATGCTACAACATGGATGAACCTTAAGGACATTGAACTTTAGAACGGAACTTTGGCTTTAGAACTTACAGGTTTGAGGGATCCCTGGGTGGCACAGCGGTTTGGCGCCTGCCTTTGGCCCAGGGCGCGATCCTGGAGACCCGGGATTGAATCCCACGTCGGGCTCCCGGTGCATGGAGCCTGCTTCTCCCTCTGCCTATGTCTCTGCCTCTCTCTCTCTCTCTCTCTCTCTCTCTGTGACTATCATAAATAAATAAATAAATAAATTAATTAATTAGTTAATTAAATTAAATAAATAAATAAATAAATAGAACTTACAGGTTTGAGGTAACACTAACTCACCTCTGGTAGAGTGATTCAGTAGTAAGCAGCAGGAAAGTCAGAGATAGAACTTAGAAGAGAGCTTTAGAAATAAAAAATTGGTTTTCTGACTTTAAATATGGCAGAGCTTTAGAAATAGAACTTAGAAGCAAGGTCTGGGCTGAAGTGAGAGTTAGGAGTCAGATATAAATATGGCAGGCAAAGCCATGGGAGTCCAGGATGAGGTGGAATCAGCTAGAGAGACTAGAAGGAAGTCATCTAAGACAAACCTGGGTAAGTCCTTATAACTTCTTTAGCTTAGAGTGGTGCACAATGACAATAACAATACAACTTAAATGCTTAAAACTAAACACTTAGGTTTTAAAATTTTACTTCATTTGACAAATTTCAAATATAATTGAAATGATTTTTAATAAAATTATGTAGTCTTGCCAAAATTCTTTTTTTTTTAAAGATTTTATTTATTTATCCATGAGAGGCACAGAGAGAGATAGGCAGAGACATAGGCAGAGGGAGAAGTAGGCTCCCTGCAGGGAACTGGATGTGAGACTGTATCCCAGGACTCCCGGATCACACCCTGAGCCAAAGGCAGATAGATGCTCAACCACTGAGCCACCCAGGCATCCCATCTTGCCAAAATTCTTAAAGATTTCTACAATCTAAGAATATTGTGGATCTCTGCCTAATTAATCATTAGTTGAATTTTTATGTGGCCTGGATATTTTTGGTTTTTCACTATCTCGTTTTACTTTGTTCTTCATTAAATTGACAGTGTTAGCCTTGAATATGACCAGTGCAAATGTATTATATTGCTGAATTAAAAAAAAAAAGTACCTCAATAAAAGCTTCTTTAAATTTAAGAATTTATACCCTCCCTGTGTTCTTTGTTTACCTAAGGAAATGCAACTTCACCACAAGTACAAAGACCATCTTTCATGGACTACTTCGATAAACAGGACTTCAAGAATAAGAGTCATGAAAACTGTAATCAGAACATGCATGAACCCTTCCCTATGTCCAAAAATGTCTTTCCTGATAACTGGAAAGTTCCTCAAGATGGAGACTTTGACTTTGTAAGTACATTTTAATTCTTCCACTTGTGTTTTATCCTTTTTCATTTTACCATCACATTGAGCAGCATAGTTTGTATGTTTGTATTAAATTTAGACTGCATATTAATATTCAACATGTAGCTATATATGTGGATATGGGAATGATAAGACCATAGTTTACTGGTAGATAGGCACTTGCAGAAAAATGTAAATAATTGCTTATATCAGAGCCTAAATTTAGAGGAAATGTCTAGGACCCTTTAAAATGACAACCATGTCAAAAAATGTTTTTAATAATGCAAATATGAGATACTTCTGACAGTTAATTCAGTTTCCAAAATAAGTGATGCAAAGCTATTTGTGACATAGACTGAGAAATTTACCTCAACTTTGAAAGTTAATTGAATTAGTTTCTACTTGATTAAGTGTTAATGCCACTTGGTTTGTCAGAAATAATAGTCCTATTGAATATCTAGTAGCATATAAATTTCAATATAAAACTATGCCTTATTGCTTCTTTGTTATATTTTCTCTTTATTTCTTCTACTCTGCTCCTTGTTACTCATTTATTTTAAAGAATGCGTATAATACAGGTAAACTGTTTTAAAGCAACTATTTCCACATCTCAAGGGAGTAAATTCTCAAATGAGTTCTTTAATGGAGTAAAAGTTTTTATGAAGTAAATTTTTGCTATAGCATGTTTTAAATAATGTTACTTTTACGTATTGTTTTGTAAGATTTTTTTCCGCATAAAATAACTACAATCCTTTATAGCTATATATATTAATAAGTACATTTATGTATGAATAAATAGAATTTTAGATATATGGATATCTTTAAATTTTTTAAGTAATATTAAGCCATTTTGCTTAATCAATAGGCCTCTAAATTTTAGTTTTGGGATTATAAATATTTTTAATGTTAAGTACTTTTCTCCTAAATATTGTGATTATTTGTATTTTTAAATAATCAGATACCAAAGTTTCAAAATCTGTCCCCAATATAGTTAGTACAAATTGCTAGCAAATATTAGCGATGGTACAAGTTTGCCTGAAAACATTAATTATAATATCTACTTAGTTTTGTTTTTTCTATTTTAAAGTTAGACATTAGTAAATAAAACCTGTATTTCTATAGTTCTGATAAGATATCATTTTAAGCTGTCTACTTTTTTAAAAATCATAAGCTATTTAGAATGCTAACATTCAAGCTTTAAATTATTCATGAACATGATGAATTATGTAGAGTGTTTAGCATCAAAGAATTCTGTCTTGTCTTAGTTGGAATAAGTCTTAGCCTCTGGGAAATAGTTTGAGATGAGCAGCAAAGTAATGAATAAGTTACCTTGGTGAAGAAATAGCAAATAAAAGGATTTAATTCTGTTTTAGTTAGTCTTTGCCACCACCTCCAAAACTTAGTGGCTTACAATAGCAACTATTTGTTCACAATTTTGTGGGTAAGCATTTTGACTAAGTTCAACTGAGTGGTTCTTCTGCTGGTCTCACCTCCAGTCTCTCAAGTGGCTGTAATTATCTGGCAGCTTGACTGGATCTAAATGATCTTTCTAAAATTCTCAGTCTTGTGTCTCTGGCAGTGGTGCCCACACTAGGCTAGGCCATATGATGCTATCAGGCAAGACTGGCATTTTTATCTGGCAGTAGCAGCCTACCAAGAGGATGGCAGCAGATGTTGTAAGGCCTCTTCAGACCTATACCTGGAACCTGCACAGTGTCCATTAATAATAGCATCAAAAAAGAATGAATACTTAGGAATAATCTTAACCAAGCAGATGAAATACTTATACACTGAAAACTACAAAACATTGCTGAAAGAAATTAAAGATACCAATACATGGAAAGATATTTCATGCTCATGGATTACAAGATTTAATATTGTTAAGGTGTCAGTGTTGTCCAAAGCAATCTACAGATTCAATGTAATCTCTGTCAAAATCCCAGTGACATTTTTTTTTTCAGAAATAGAAAAATCCATTCTAAAGTTAATGTGGGATTTCAAGGACTCAGATAGTCAATACAGTCTTGAAAAAGAGAAATGAAGTTAGAAGTCTCATACTTAACTGATTTCAAAACTTACTACAAAGCTACAGTAATGAAAACAAGAGAGACATATAGTCCAATGGAGTAGAATAGAGAGCCCAGAAATAAACTGTCCCATATATGTCAAATGATTTTTGATGAGGGTACCAAGACCATTCAATGGAGAAAGAACAGTCTTGTCAACTTAGGATGTCGAGAAAACTGAATAGTCACATGCAGAAGAGGGAGGTTGGGCCCTTACCTTACATCATGTACACAAATTAACTCAAAATAAATCAAAGATCCAAACATAGGAACTAAAACTATAAAACTTAGAAGAAAAATAGAGAATCTTTATGACATTGGATTTGGTGGTGATTTCTTGGATATAACCCCAAAAGCACAGGAAACAACAACACCAACAAAGATAAATTAAGCTGTATTAAAATGTTTGTGTACCTAGGAACACTATCAACAGAGTGAAAAAGCAATCCATGGAATAGGAAAAAGCATTTGCAAATCACATACGTGATAAAGGGATTAACATTCAGGGTATATAAAGACTCCTACAACTCAACAGTAAAAAAAAAAAAACAAAAAAAACAAAAAAAAACAACCAAGTTAAATGAGCAAAGGACTCAAATATTTTTCCAAAGAAAATACACAAGTGGCTGACAAACAAATAAAAAGACACGCTATCACTAGTCATTAGGGAAATGCAAATCAAAACCATAATAAGATACCAATTCATACTCAGCAAGATGAATATTATATAAACATATATAGAAAGAGAGAGCAAATAAGTATTGGTGAGAGTATGGAGAAAGTTGAGTCCTTCCTTATGTACTACAGGGGGGAATGTAAAATGGTTCACCTGCTGTAGAAAATAAAATGGCTTTCCTCAGAAAAATTCAACATGGAATTACCACGTGATCCAGCCATTTCACTTCTGAGTATATAACCCAAAGAAGTGAAAGCAGGAACTTGAACAGAGATTTGTGCATTCATGTCCATAGCAACATTATTCATAATAGTCAAAAGGTGGAAACAAACCAAGTGTCTTTTGATGGAGGAATAGATAAACAAAATGTGCTATATACATATGATAGGATATTATTCAGCCTGAAAAGGAAGGAAATTCTGACTAACGTTCTAACATTGAAGATACTATGCTAAAATAGTCACAAAAAGACAAATAACTGTGTGATTTCACTTATATAAGGTACCTGGAGTAGTCAAATTCATAGAAACAGAGAGTTGGAATGGTGGTTGCCAGGGGCTGGGAGTGAGGGAAAGTAGGGAGTTACTGTGTTTAACAGAGTTTCAGTTTTGCAAAGTGAAAGAAGTTCTGGGGATGGACAGTGGTGATGTTTGCACAACAGTATGAGTGTACCTAATGCCACTGAACTGTACACTTAAAAATGGTCAGAATGGTGAATTTTAAGGTATACATATTTCACCACACTAAAATAAATAAGGGGAGGGGAGAAGTCTCAGTGTCATTTTTACCATATTCTGTTAAGTTAAAATATGTCATAAGGCCATCCAGATTCAAGAGATTTGGAAATAGATTTTACCTCACGATGGGGAGAACAGCAGAGTCACATTGTAGAGAGCTCTGTGGAATGAAAGGATTTGTTGTAATCATCTTTGCAAACATCCTACTAGAAATTGTCATAATTAAAATGCAACAGAAATTAGAATATTGAAGTTGGAACTGGAGGCCATTTGTGATTCTGGTAAGGACCATTTCAGTTACCTTGCTTTTTAATTTTCACGCACAGCTTTCAACTGTCTCTCTTAGGCTCATTCTGGTTTTGTGAATTAGAACATTGGTTTTTCCAGTGGCCCATTCCTATAAGTAAACTTTTGGTAACCTCATCATCTATCATAGATTTTAGAGTCTTTCTATCTGAAAATTCCAAAATTTGTTAGAAAACATTAACCAAATTTAACAAATGTCCTACTCTTTGCTTTGGATTGTGCTGGGCACTATAGGTAAATAAATTTATGAAGTTATTTGGAATGATATGATAAATAAAGTGGAAAGGTATGTCTGGCTCAGATGGTTGAAGCCTTATATGGAAGATTTTAAAGTCTAAATTTTTTATTTCCTGGATAATAAAAAAACACGGAAGGTTTTTAAGTTGGAGAGTGACATGATGAACATATTCTATAATGTTAATTTCGATGGTAGCATGCAGGATTGATTGATAGGAAAAGACTAGAGGTGAGGGAAATAAGACATTAGAAAGGATTAAAAAACAGAAATAGCTGACTTACTAGATTAAAGAATACAATTTTGGTTAAGTGAGAACTGGATAGTAGAAGGTGAAAATTAGAGAGAGAGAAAGAGAGAGAGAGAGAGAGAATGTCCTTAGAGTAGGAAAGAGACTTCAAGAGGCATGACCAGATCCAGTTTTTGCAGAATTACTTCTTTTCTGATATATACAGGGCATACATATAGCCTTAAAAGAGAAGTGGGAGGGGGCAGGCAATGACAGAGTTACTAGAGCAGTTCTTTCTTCTCCAGCATTTCCTCATCTGTCAGCTGGAACTGCTCGACCTTCTCATCACTTTGAGGAAAGTGGAAAATATTGTCATAGCTACTGATGGGAATGTAAATGGGAATAAAAAGGAGATGAGTAAAAGAAGGATGACCAGGGGATGAACAAAGAATTGCCAAGAGTCTGGTGAGTGTGGTAAAAGACAAAGAAGAGCGTACAGAGGCTAAAGGAGTAGGAAGGCAGCACAGGCGGGACAAAGTGGAAGGGGTCGGATGGGATGCTTTGCTTACAAAGTAGGGAAATGGACTGGAAGCAAAGACAGATTTCCACTAACAACACCAGCTGGTAATGATAAGGGAAATCTGGTCTTATTCATCCCATCATACATTAGATATAGAATGTTAAAAATGTGACTCATCAAAATATAAAGTGTGCTAAGGTTTATGTGTTTATCTTCCCTCTTTATGATGTGTCTCAAGGCTACCTTCCAAAAGAACTGGACTTTTATATGATTCCTCTGTCTATTAAGCAGAAGTTGCGTAAAACAACCCAAGGTTGTTTTGACCATATTTCCAGCACATAGAAGGCTTAGCTCCTTTTGCATTGAGGAAAATAGGTTTCGGAAAGAAAAATCAAAGAGAACACTCCATTGTCTTTTGTAGTATTCAGGACAGATTCCTAAAGGACAAAACTTATTCAGAGAGGTACTTGCTAGACAGATATGCAGAGTAGGTAGGAAGCATTATTTATCTTAAAGCCTCTATGCAACGTAATTTGTATATTTTATTTAAGCATTTGTCCTTTGGATTTTCCTGTGAACTGTTGTTTCATGTTAATGTTCTGGATGTAATGAGGTGATAGTATTAATTTATGATTTAACCAATTTGGAGGTAATATAAAGAGTGGACAAAATATATTCAGGCTAATTAAACCAGTTATTTTAATTCTCCTAAAAAAAATTCTGTTTATAAAGGGTGTGCCTATGAAGGTTCCTAAAACAAATGTAAAAGGCAAATCTGTTTATTATAGCACTAGTCTGATGTTTCAGTTTTTGTTAGAATTATTTCCAAACAGCCTTAGCATCCAGATTGTTTAGTGTTAAATAGAGAGCCTGTAGATCATGTTTTGCAGAAATTACAGTATCGTACTTAAATAGATATATTTTGAGTAACAAAGATCTTGGAATAAGAACAAAAACTTTAAAAACCATCTGTTAACCTACTATATTGGTTCCAATCTTTAAAAAAAGAAAAAAATTGGATTGACAATAATTACTAGTGTAAGAGGGATTAGGTAAATCAGCCATTTTTTGGTCTTTAACTCAGATTGAAATGTAAGTTAACCTTTCTTGATTGCTATGATTCTTAAATATTTATTCAACTTGTGTTGCTCTTTTAAGCTATCATCCAGAGCAACTAGAGAAAAAGTCTCAATAATAGTAGCAGAGGAGGGATCCCTGGGTGGCTCAGCGGTTTGGCGCCTGCCTTTGGCCCAGGGCGTGATCCTGGAGTCCCGGGATCGAGTCCCGCGTCAGGCTCCTGGCATGGAGCCCGCTTCTCCCTCCTCCTGTGTCTCTGCCTCTCTCTCAATCTCTGTGTCTATCATGAATAAATAAATAAATCTTTAAAAAAAAATAGTAGCAGAGGAGAAAATCCAAGTATAAATTTGCTTTAGACTTTCCTACGTGTTTTTACACTGATCCCTTAATTGGCAAGTCTGTATGGTTCCAGGGAAGCAAATAAGAAAACAAACACCTCACTGCTGCAAAACATAGAAAACAGCAAACCCAGAGAAAGTGCTCCTGGAGTCACCATGTGCATTTTAGGAATCGTCCTTTGTTCTGGAGAAATATTCTTTCTCAGGATCTTTTCACCTTCCTACAGCAGTCAGCCTTAATGCAGGGTAATCAAGTGGAGACAGTGGTGGAATACAAAATCCATGTAGACACTTGTAGCAACACCAGCCCTTTGGAAAGTCATCAGCGACCCAGGCCCTGTCAAAGGTCTGGAGGTGAAAACTGAAGCCAGCGGCATCACCAGTTTTGACCAAAGTAGTAGTCTTGTCATCTGCTTTATCTTTTCAAAGAGATGTTGGCTAGAAGTTTCCCTTGTAGTATACCCCTTAGTCAAAGAACTTCTTGTTCTCTTCAGTCCCTAGTTATGTGGACTGAGGAAACCACTTCAGTTGAATGAGGTATTTAAGCATATTGTCATCGATTAGCTTTGCATTAATTAAGTGATTATTGTCAAGTATTTCCAGATGTTTGCAAGAGTATTAACAAAGTATGAAAAGATAACTGTAGATACTGCAGATTTATTTCTTCTGGGGCAAAGAAGAAATAAACACAGACTTTCAAGTGTTTTAGTGAATAGCCCTGGATAAGAGTTTATGATTACAGGTGTACATGTGGCACTGAACTTGAGTATATGTGGCACATTGTGCTTTCACTATGCACTCCTTCCTTGTAGAGCCAACAGGAAATTAAAATTAATGAGAAGCCTGTACTTTGAAATACTTGCAGAATTCTTGACTATTTCAGTCCTTTGCCAGCTCACGAAATCTGTGCTGGCAGTCCTATCCAACAGATGGTGTGGCGTGTGCACAGTTATAGCATGTGATTTTCTAGGTCCATGTAGAATTTTTGTAAGATTTTGACCATCAGTATACTGAGGCATTTAAGATAGTCATAACCTTTATTTATTTGGAAGGAGGGTAGCCTTCTTGAAATATATGTGTTTTATATACAGGTAGGAATAAAATAGTAATAGTTAATCACTGGGCAAATAAACTGAATTTAATTGATTCTATAGTAGCTAAAGTCAACAAAAACTTTAATGTCTCTGAACTGCTACATTGGTTCTTCAATATAACTTAATGCATTTGGCCACCTCAGGTAAAATGGGCATTTTGCTTCCTTATTCCCAAATATGCTGTTTAAAACTTCCATAATTTCAGAAAATGTTATTTAGTGATTGTATCCGGGCAAGGTCTACTGGAACATTAAGCTAATTCTGCTTATTTAGATAATTAATACCTTAAGTTAAAACCGACTATATCATCATTTCCTTTACAAATTAAAGTGAGCAGGCCTGTACTTATTGGATTAATTAAGATAGAAAGCACAGGTGCACCATGTGGTTTCTTGTCATCATGTTGGAATTTATTAAGATGTTTAAAGCACATGGCAAAAAGAGAAATGGCTTACCAAGAAGAGTTCTAACAAGCATAAACTTTCCTCATAGTAATTTGTTCTTTTAAAAATGTCATTTACTTAGAGGATTGTGTTGAAAAATTGGCTACTTTACATTTTAAAACAAAGATACGATACTCCAAGCATATGTTATAGCTAATGCTAATGTCTGAGGAAGTTAATTGGACTATGTGGGCTTTTTGTTCATAACCCCATTTTGAATGTTTGGTCAATAAGCAGTGGGGACTGTTGGGATCATTACATCAAAAGAGATGTTAAGAACCAATCATGGCATTTAGGATCAAAGAGCAAACAATATAATTTATCACCTTTTAGTTTAAAACTGAAGCCCCATAGTGTTTACTTCTTAAAGAAACCATTAGATTTCAAATAAGTTGTTAGGACTAACTGAGGTTACGAGATATATATATATATGCGTGTGTGTGTGTGTGTGTGTGTGTGTGTGTATAAATAATGTGTTAATAATAGAAGACTTGCTTTTTCCTTTGACTGTCATAAATGAAATTTCTTTAAATCTAAAATTATGTTTGTACTTTCGTACTTAATTCTGATATTCAGAATATACACGGTAGCTTAGTGGCAGAACTCTTTTTTTACATAAGTAGCTTTCATCATAATTTCCAGCATATATCTTTCACAGAAGTATACTGTTCTTTTTGGGCTTATTAGATTTGTTGGCATGGTTAAACTAATACTGACACCATTCTCTCCCTTCCTGACATTAGTTTGGCGACTTTTTCCCATAGTACTTCTCACTCATTCAAATAGAAAAATTTCATTAGGTTAGATTCATTATGTTGGAAGGCTTTCCAGTAAATTAAATTTTTTGTTTTGCTTTTAATTCAAAGCCTAGTTGTCTTGATTCAAAACCAAACTAGTTTTGGTTCATATATTTGCCTAGCAATAGCAGAAAAATCTTATTCCTATAAATATAGACAAATCTTAAGGAGATGAAAGAGGGTATCAAACTAATATATAGTAGCAGATAAAAGAATTTTGGAAAACATCTTAATTTCATTAATTTATTTTGAAGAGACATTTTTCATGGTTCTTAATAAAGGAACTATTTTTTTCTTTATGAATTAAGTAATAATGCATGTTTAATTTGATATACAATTAATTTGTTAATGATATACAATTTAATTTGTATGGTATAATTAGAGCTGTTGTTAATTACTGAGGTCTTACAAAAAGGCTCAGTAACCTGGGTGGGGTTATCAAATTGTAATTTTATAGGCCTTCAGTTTAGTTTTTGACTGTCTATATTAATGTGAGAATGCAGTGAAGCTACATAATAGTCAAAGTTACAAATGTATAAGTATATAAAAAGCTAATAATCAGCCTTGCTCTTTTAGTAACTGGCCAGATGAAATGTGAATTATTGTTGCTAATGGAAGAAAGATCTAAAACAGCTAATCGTTTTAGTGATTATACTCTTTGATGAAAATAAATTTTCGGGATCCCTGGGTGGCGCAGCGGTTTAGCGCCTGCCTTTGGCCCAGGGCGCGATACTGGAGATCCGGGATCGAATCCCACGTCGGGCTTCCGGTGCATGGAGCCTGCTTCTCCCTCTGCCTATGTCTCTGCCCCTCTCTCTCTCTCTCTCTCTCTCTCTGTGTGACTATCATAAATAAATAAATTTAAAAAAAAAAGAAAATAAATTTTCTGTCTTATCTCATTAAAACTTCAATGATGGTACAAAATTCCTGAAATTGCCTTACTTTTTAATTTTAAACATTTAATCATTCTTGTCTGACTCTGAACACTGAAAGCTTTCCCTTAGGTTAACCATATAAGGCACGATAGAAATAAGATACAGGAAAGTGCCACCCTTGAGTAGCAGAGATCAGTTAATTACAGCTAATATCTTTTAGCAAATTCTATTTTTCCATTTTACTTTATTATAGTATTATAGATATTGTCTTATGGAAAAAATTCTTAATATAACTGAATTAAGGAAATTAAGTCATTGCACAACCCTTAACAGTCAGCATTTAACAGCAGCTCTTTTAGATATGGTAGAAATTCACCATTTTTGTTATTTTTTAAAGTTTTTATTTAAATTCTAGTTAATAAAAAAATAAATAAATTTTAGTTAATAAGCAGTGAAATACTAGTTTCAGGTATACAATATAGTGATCCAGGACTTCCGTACAGTACCCATTGTTCATCACAACTAGTGCCCTCCTTAATCCCCATCACCTGTTTCACCCATCCCCCCACCACCTCCCTTCTTGTGACCATCAGTTTGTTCTCCAAGGTTAAGAGTCTATTTCTTAGTTTGCCTCTGTCTCTTTTTCCTCTTTGCCTACTTATTTTGTTTCTTAAATTCCACATGTGAGTGAAATCATATGATATTTGTCTCTTCCTTGGACTGACTTATTTTCACTTAGCATTATACTCTCCAGCTCCATCCATGTTGTTATAGATGGCAAGATTTCATTCTTTTTGATGGATGAGTAATATTCCACATCTGCTTTATCCATTTATCAGTTGATAAATACATTCTCACTAACAGATGTTGTTTCTTGTGTTGTTGATTTTAGCCATTCTGAAATGTGTGAGGTGATATCTCATTGTAGTTTTGATTTGTATTTAGTTTTTAGGTGTTAAATTTCATAAGTTCTTTATATATTGTAGATATGAACTCTTTATTAGATATGTCATTTGCAAATATTTTCTCCCATTCTGTAGGTTGCCTTTTAGTTTTGTGGATGGTTTCCTTTGCTGTGCAGAAGCCTTTTATTTTGATGAAGTTCCAGTAGTTTATTTTTGCTTTTGTTTCCCTTGCCTCAGGAGACATACCTGGAAAGAAGTTGCTACGGCAATGTCAGAGAAGTTACTGTCTGTCTTCTCTTCTAGGATTTTTATGATTTCAGGTCTCATTTTAGGTATTTTATCCATTTTAAGTTTATTTTTGTGTATGGTGTAAGAAAGTGGTCCAGTTTCATTCTTTTGCATGTGGCTGTCCAGTTTTCCCAGTACCATTTGTTGAAGAGACTGTCTTTTTCTTTCCTGCAATGTCAAAGATTAATTGACGATATAGTTGTGGGTTTATTCTGGATATTCTGTTCTGTTCTATTAATCTATTTGTCTATTTTTGTGCCAGTACCATACTGTTTTGTAATATAACTTTGTAATATAACTTGAAGTCCAGAATTATGATACCACTAGCTTTGCTTTTCTTTTTCAAAGTCACTTTGGTTATTGGGTCTTGTAATTTCATAAAGATTTTAGGATTGTTCGTTCTAGCTCTGTGGAAAACACTGTATTTTGATAGAGATTGCATTAAATGTGTAGATTGCTTTGGGTAGCATAGCCATTTTAATGGGATTTATTCTTCCAATCCATGAGTATGGAATGTCTTTCTGTTTCCTTGTGTCATCTTAGGTTTCTTTCACAGGAGTATTTATAGTTTTCAGGGTATAGGTCTTTTATCTCTTTGGTTAGGTTTATTACTAAGTATCTTATTGTTTTTGGTGCAGGTGTAAATGGGATTGATTGCTTAATTTTTCTTTCTGCTATTTCATTGTTGGTGTATTGAAATGTAACAGGTTCTTTTAGATTGATTTTGTATTGTGTGACTTTACTTATTTTGTGTATCAGTTCTAGCAATTTTTTGGTGGAATCTTTCAGGTTTTTTATATATATAGTGTTATGTCATCTGCAGATAGTGAAAGTTTTACTTCTTCCTTGATAATTAGATGCCTTTTATTTCTTTTTGTTGTCTGATTGCTGTGTTTAGCCTTTCAGTATAATATTAAATAACAGTGGTAAGAGTGGATATCCCTGTCTTTTCCAGAACTTAGTCAACCTATGAGCTTCCTTCTGTATTTTATAAGCTGCTCTCATCTGCGAGAATTTCTTCCTTATTTAGAATCATTTATACTTTTTTTCTCTTGATTCCACATTAAAACTATCAAGCTTTCATTCATTTGGATACAGTCCCATTTTGCTGTAATTCCTGATACGAAGCTGCGTTAACTTTAAAACTTCAGCATCTGAGGGGATCCCTGGGTGGCGCAGCGGTTTGGCGCCTGCCTTTGGCCCAGGGCGCAATCCTGGAGACCCGGGATCGAGTCCCATATCGGGCTCCCGGTGCATGGAGCCTGCTTCTCCCTCTGCCTGTGTCTCTGCCTCTCTCTCTCTCTGTGACTATCATAAGTAAATAAATTAAAAAAAAAAAAAAAAAAAACTTCAGCATCTGACATTGTTTTTCTAACTACTAGTTCTTTAAATTCAAAGTGTTATGCAGTTTGTTTGCATGTATAATTCTAGTGCTCAGAATGTTTTTTGTCCTTTTGCTTCTAGCTAATAAACTATTAATAAAAATAATATATATTGAGGGCTTGCTATGTGTTGAATGTATTTCAAAGTACTTTCTTGACAGTGACCTTTTGCAGAAGGTACTGTTATCTCCCACACACGCAACTTTTTTTTTTTTTTTTTAAGTTGAGGAAACTAAAGGACAAATTAGTTCAGTGGCCAAAGTCACATAGCTTCTAAGTGGCAGAGCCAAAATTTGAACCCAGGAACTATGACTCTAGAGTATAGCTCAGTACTGCTCAATAATCACAGTGTTATTAAGCCTTTGTGAAGAGGTTAGCTTAAGTCCTAAGATTAAGTCATTAATCAAAGAAAGAAGAGGATAGTTGAATCATGACAAAACCAAACTGGGTAGAAGCACAACTAAAGACCATTAGAATAAAGTAGGTATTTGGACATGGGGTGGGCAGAGTGCAGGGTTCAGAATGAGTTGGCTTTGCCAGCAAAACAGAAAGATTTCTATACACTTCAACTGGGCCAGAGAACAGGTTGTAATGGAGATAATGCCCACTGAACAGAGTAATACTGAATATGATGCAGGAATGACCTAGGTTATAAAGACCTTAACAGCAAGTTGAGACTGCTTCTAGCATGTATTTAACCTTAATCCTGTGAGCAGTGGATAGCCAGTACAGAATTGTTATCAGGAAAGTAACTCTTATCAAATTTGTTTTTTATGATTCCATACAAATTTGAATAGCCAAAGCAATCTTGAGAACAAAAAAAAGCTGGAGGTATCACAATTCTAGATTTCAAGATACACTACAAAACTGTAGTAATCAAAACAGTATGATACTAGCACAGTACATAGACACATAGAACAATGAGACAGAACAGAAAGCCCAGAAATAAACCCCTGCTTATATGGTTAATCTATGACAAAGAAGGCAAGAATATACAATGGGAAAAAGACAATCTCTTCAATAAGTGAGGCAGGGAAGGCTGGACACTCACATGCACAACAGTGAAACTGGGCCACTTTCTTATAACCATACAAAAACTCAAAACCTAAATGTGACACCCAAAGCCATAAAACTAGAAGAAATTGTTGGCAATAATTTACTTGACATTAGTTATAGAAACATTTTTCTAGATATGTTTCCCCTGGCAAGGGAAACAAAAGCAAAATTAAACAATTGGGACTACACCAAAATAAGAAGTGTTTTCATACAAAGGAAGCCATCAACAAAACAATAAGGCAGCCTACTGAAGAGGAGAAGATATTTGTAAATGATATGTCTGGTAAGGGCTTAATATCCAAAATATATAGAACTTATACAAAAGACTAAAAATACATTTGGTCAGTGGCTCTCTTTAAGATAGGGTGTACTTGTGCCCCATCTTCCTCTTTGCTATGAGCAATAGTCTTCAGGGACAGCCAAAAAGTCTCACTCAGCATTCTTTATAAGAATAAATATTATTGACTTGATAAATACATTTAAGAGCACTTCATGTTTCTATCTCTACAGAAATATTTTAGTTTTTTCCTTCATTCATCATTTATGCATTTAACATTTTTTGGTCCTTACCACATGCCAAACTCTGCATACTTATAATTTAAACAAGTTCCTGCCCTGGAGAAGCCCCTAGGTCACTGATAGGAATAGACATACAAGCACTTAATTTCATCCATAGGTAAGTTGGCCCTACCCACTAATCTGAAAAATGGTGTGGTGGAATCAGTAAGCTCAAAAATTTTTAAGGTGAAAATGTGAAATTTTAATTGAGACTAACTTATGACTCAACAATAATGTTTGACTGACATTCAGAATTCATGCATTACAGAAATTCTGTTGGCCTTGGATACATAAGACCTTGCAATCACATGGACCAGACTGATAATTCTTATAGATTATAAATATAAATATTGGTACAACTATAGATAATAAATATTTAGCTTTAAGTTTCTTTCAGAGTGATTTAAATAAGATAATAGATAATGTCTGTTTTACCTACTTTCTGATAAGGAATTTTTAGCTTCAAGGTGTCTGGGTGGCCCAGTCGGTTGGGTATCTGACTCTTAATCTCAGCTCAGGTCTTGGTCTCAGGGTCATGAGTTCAAGCCCTATGTTGGGCTCCATGCTGGGTGTGGAGCCTACTTAAAAAAAAAAAATTTTAGGTTCATGCTAATATTAAGTGGGTACTGCACATATGTGACCAATATTTGTTTATCTGTTTAGTTCTGGTTCCTGCCATCTAGAATTCTATAATAATGAGACTTCAAAAATTATATTCATTTTATATCTCCAAGATAATACCTTATAATTTGTCTGTTTACTCTATAAACATTGAGTCTGAAGGTTTAACTAAATATAAACAGAATTTTTTTATTGTGCAAAGGAGCTTAGAAAAATTCAGGCCAAACATCATCATCTCTTTATGGTTATTATTTGGATAAAAAAACCATCCATTTGAAAAGCTAAAGCTTATTTTTAAATGTGATACATACAGAGTTTTTCATCCCAGTTTCTGTTTCATAGCTAAAACATTAAAAAACACTATGATGTATATCAGTTTTGCTGTTGGTAACTTAACGCATATTCTCTAAGTTAAATGAATATACCTCTAATGTCACCTTTATTTTATAATTTAGGAAAAACTTATTTTGTATTAATACTTGAGATAAATATGAAAAAATAAAACCAACCTCTAATGGCTGGGAAAGTACTTCTAAAACATTGGAATTTTTCTACTAAGGCCTTGTGTTCTGTGTTCAGATACATAATAGATTTCCAGCAAAAAGGGGATTATATTTATGTGCCCATACATTTCTTGGATCATTGTTAGGAAGCTATTATTTAAATTCATGATAAATTCTAAAAAGAAATGATATCAGTATAAGAGAAGGCATTCAAGAAACATACCAGTTCATACTTTTACTCAATTTCATATTAATGTACTTAACAGTATATTTGGCTTCTTGTAATTAGGGTAGCTTCAGTTAGCTTTTCCTTAAGGGAAAATGTTCTAAATTTCCTAAGCATGACTATGTATTCTCTTTCTGATTCTTAGAATGGAAAGAAATTTAATTTATTTGCATCTCTAGTGAATAAAAATAATCACAGGCATTTATATACAGTTATATATCACAGGTGGCTACTTCATATTTTTAAAATTAAGTATCTTGTTATATTTTAAAATTTTTACATTCATAATTATTAAGTTACTAGATATTGCATTTGAAGTGATTCAAATTCAACACATATGAATAAGCACTGATTTCACTAGTCTTTATTCATTTATTGAATAGAAATCAATTTTTTTTAATTGGTATTTCCAGACCATGGAAAAATATTAATAAGGTAGTTAATATTGAGGTTAGAACATGTAGTTCTTTATATTTTTTGAGACTTACTTGGGATTGCTTTTTTTTTTTTTTTAAGATTCTATTTGTTTATTCATGAAAGACACAGAGAGAAAGGCAGAGGCATAGGGAGGGAGAAGCACGCTCCCAACTGGGAGCCCAATGTGGGACTCAATCCCAGGATCCCAAACTGAGCCAAAGGCAGGCACTAAACAACTGAACCACCCAGGTGCCCCGGGATTATTTGTTTTAAATATTAATTAATATATAAGGTTCTACTTTTAGTTATTATTTTTAGAGTAACATATCAACAATTAAACCTCCTTTTTAGTTTTTAATGTTTATTCAGCAAAAGTTTACTGTAAGTATCCTCTCTGTGCTTTTCTTTTTCCCCTTTAAAAATTAACTCAGTCAAGGGAATCACTTGCAAAAGATCCCCTATACTGTGATCTGCTCTTCCTACTTTGCTCAGAATAAAAGCATCCTACTTTATCTGTATGTATCTGTATCTGTATGTAGCTTCCAAATTAAAGCAAACAACTGCCAGTGACTTTATTAAACTTAACAAAGAATTAGTTACTAGTAAAACTAACAGTACATCTTTAAATTCACCTTCAGTCTGTTTGGTGCTTGCTTATTTGTACAAATGTGAATTCTGGCTGTAAAAAAAAAACTAGATTTAAATATCTTATATAAATTATTAATAGTTCAAAAGGATACTAGTTCATAATATTATTGAGAACATCTATGAATAAATCTCCTAACTAGTTAAGATTTATTTACAGTTTAAAAGTCCTCTGATGTTACAGGGACTAAAAAAAGAAGGAAATTCTGTGGGTGGGGGTAGGGAACATGCAGCCAGTAGCCTGGTGAAAAATCTGTAGTTATTTGCAAAACTAATTAAGAAATTGCAAGGAGAAAAATAGCATACATAACCATCTTTTGACATAGACAAAAATGTACCTAGTATATTTGTGATGTGGCTCTGGATTAGGCATTAAATTGAATTTGACTGTTAAATAATATTTAGTAACATCATAAGAAAATCGCATCTGGTGTCCCTGATAATCCTTTCTTCATTATGGAAATTTATTATGTATTAGAATGATAAGTTTCAAAATTGTTCTTTCATTATGCCAATTTCTGCTCTGATTTTCTTTTTACGTTTGTGTGGACCTGAATGCCAATATTGACAGGATCCATTCTAAAGCTAGTGCTTTTGGGCAGCCCGGGTGGCTCAGCGGTTTAGCGCCGCCTTCAGCTTAGGGTGTGATCCTGGAGACCTGGGATCGAGTCCCACGTCGGGCTCCCTGCATGCAGCCTGCTTCTCCCTCTGCCTGTGTCTCTGCCTCTCTCTCTCTCTCTCTCTGTCTCTCATGAATAAATAAATAAAATCTTTAAAAAAATAAAAAAAATAAAGCTAGTGGTTTTGTTTTTTAAACCTTTCTTTTGAATTTATTCTAGGTTACTGTTTAATAAAATACTTTGATATTAAGCCCTATAAAATTTCAAAGTAAAGACCTTTTATTAAATAAGAAGTGAGTTTAGTAAATGTTAATGAGGAATAGATATATTTCAAATAAAGGCTTAGCAAGTATTAGAAAAATATTAATTATTTTTTGGATTAACTTTTATTATTGAGTTTTATTATTCTATAAAAACTTCTGTGAGTAGAAAAAGATTTTTTGATAGAATATGGAATACTAATTTTAATATGTAGATAAATTATTTAATATTGATAAGTTTTAGGTTTACTTATAGTCTTGTTAAAAGATGGTTTGTTAGAATATTATTGTACTCTCATATTGTTTTATTCCCCAGTATGTATTTTGATTTATGGTCATTTGAAAGTTTGAAAGTCATCTTAATCTATGACAAACTCTAGGCTTAGGTTTATGAGATTGGTTTATTTTATGCCATTGTTGCTAGAAAAGCTGTTTGATTACTAGGCACGAGTAATCAAATCCAATCAAAATTTAAAGTCTGTCAAAGTAATTTTCCTTACTAAAATAATTCCATTGAGATGTTTTCATTAGGGATGCCTGGGTGGCTCAATCAGTTAAGCATCTGCCTTTGGCAGTTTATGATCCCAGGTCGTGGGATCGAGCCCCAAGCTGGGTTCCCTTCTCAGTGGAAAGCCTGCTTCTCCCTCTCCTTCTGCCCCTCACCACTGCTTGTGTTCTCTCTCTCTCAAATAAATAAATAAAATCTTTACTAAAAAAAAGATGTTTTCATTAAATTCACCAACCTATTAATAATCTGCATGATTGTCATCTAACTCAACACAAGGTTCACAAGGTAGTTTATATAAAACAGTCTAAGGATTTTAATGCTATGAATCTAGATTTTTTAAACAAAAATATATTTTTCGCACATACACATATACAAACACCACTTTACCAAAATTGTTTTGAGCATGAATTACATGTGCAATTTTTAAGAAGTTTAAAACACAATTTATATTGATGGGCCAGCCATAAGAGTGTTTAAAAAAACCTTAGAGAACTGCCTAAGAAATTGCTGTTTAATCCTGTCTAAACATATTTTGTCTAAGTGAAGAGAGGGAAAGGTATTTTGTTCCTATAATTATTTTACTTTCTGCAAGTGCCCTTTCATCATGTGCAGAATCTCTATCAGGTTAGATCATTAGACAGACTTCTTAGATTAAAAAAAGTCAAAAGTAGATAATTAGGAAAAGGCTTGATTGGGCAAATTTGGAATGAGTTTTGGAAGGCTTTTTATTTTTTTAGACCAGTTTCCCTGGGCTTTTGTTTACTCATTTTATAAAGCATGTAAGAATACTTCATTAGTTTTTAACTTGACCTTTCTTAATTCTTTTGCATCTTAAAAGAGATCAAGGCCATATGTTTAAAATATTTACTGGAAAGCTTTTGGAACATGTGCACCAATAAATAATTTTGCTTTAATTAATTTCTGTCAAATTGTGATAGTAATTCTTAGTCCTCAGTTATTAAGAACTTTATTTTAAATTAATTTTCCCATAGTATTTTCATAAATTATGTCTTTTAATTAATCTAAAACATTATCGGCCATAACTTTAAAAAAATTTTTATAACAAGTTTATTGAGATGTAATTCACATGTCATATAATTCTTACTTTTAAGGTATACAATTCAGCATTGTTTTTGTTTTAGTACAGCTTTGTTTTTGTTTGGTGCAGCTATCATCACAATCAATTGTAGAATATTTTTATCACCCCTCAAAGAAACCCTCCACCCATTAGCAGTCACTCCTTATTTCCCACTGACATCCCATTCCCCCCAGCCCTAGGCAACCATAATCTCTGTCTCCACGGTTTTGCCTTTCTTGACATTTCACATAAATAGAATTATACAGTATGAGCCATGACTATTTTTTCTACCTGTCTGCTAGGTAGGGGATTATAATAGCAGGATGACGGAGTATCTTTTTTTGACTTAGGAATTTGCCAATTATTGGAATAATAATAGATAATACAAAGTATTTCTTAAGGCAGCATAGATGTACTTTGAAGTCTGAAATAAAATACTTTTTACTCTCTCAGGACCTTAAATACTATGGTACTTAACTTTTCTATATATTAAAAATCAGTTGTAATACATATATAGTTATGCCCCAAGAGCCTAGCTCATCCTGCGTGGGAGTCTTGATATTCACACTGTTTTTTTCCTTGGGTTCAGCTCAGGATAACTTCCCTGTGTAGTCTCTGTTAAACTTGCCTTACAGCAGAACCACCCTGATCTCTTTGTAGCCTTTTGCTGTGACCACACAGCTTGGTTTTTCTTGGAGTTTCTAATTTCACATATTCCATTCCAGTGTCAAGCCACATGTTGTGATTTTTTTTATTTCAAAAATTTGATAACTGTATACATTGTTGGGAAATTTGGCTGCACCCATCTTGCCCTAGTTAAACTTAATTCATAGGTAATAAATTCAGTGAATTTTAAAATAAATATTCCCTCAAAATATTCAGTGAACTTATGGTGGGTAATCTTTCAGTTAGCTTTATTCTTATAATAGTTTCCCAAGCTTTCTGTTTTTTAGTACGATATGTAGTCCCTGGATATAAGGTGATTTATAGACTTACCAACCGTCTTCTTGGGCACAGTGATAGTAATCAGTGATGTAGGAAAATGTACTTAATTATTCTCAGAAGATGTGTGCTGAAGTATTTAGGTGCAAAATACCAAGATGTTCTGCATATAATTTCCAGTGGTTCAAAATAAAAAGTAAGTGTGTGTGTGTGTGTGTGTGTGTGTGTGTGTGAGAGAGAGAGAGAGAGAGAGAGAGGAAAGCAGGCAAACAGATATAGTAAAATGTTAACAATTGTTGAACCAAAGCAGAGGATATATAGGTGTGTTCATTGTACTGTTGGTTTAACTTTTCTAGGGATATCTGAAATTTATCACAATGGGTTAGGGAACAATATATACATTCCTTTTCCCTTTCTGTAACTTATGCTCCTTTTGTCACGGTATATAGCATTTAAAAATATTTGACTCAAGACAACAACATAAATTTCTAAAGTTGCTTTTATTTGTATTTGTTTCTACCTTTACCTTTTTATAATTCTTGCACTTGTATTTATATCCTTAAATTTTATGAGACAAATATTGTATTTACAGTTTAAAGAATAAAACACACATGCCCAAATACCTACCACCTGGGTCAAGCAATATCCATTTCAGTTCCATGAAAGTCCCCTGTGTGTCCTCCTCCCCTCCCCATAGAAATATCCACTGTCCTGTCCTTGCTTTATGGTAATTATTTCTGTTCTTTTTAGTTTTGCCAACCAGTATAGATTCTTAAATATATATATATATATATATATATATATATATATATATATATATATGTGTGTGTGTGTGTGTGTGTGTGTGTATACACACACATTTTTTTAGTTGTTTAGTGACTTAACGCAAATTTATTCTTACATTTCTTGTAAGTTGAAGTCCAAATGAATTTCACTGTAGTGGAGTCAAACTATTGACTGCAACACATTACCTGGTAAAGTGGTAGGTATGTTTTTGAGGATGCGTGAAACTCTAGTTCATACATTTTCAATGTTATATAGTATTCCATTAAATGATTACTCCATAGTTTTATGTATCCATTCTCTATGAACTAATATTTGAGTGATTTCTCATCCTTTTTACCATCACAAACAGTACTCCTATGAAAATTTCTGTACATGTTTCCCATTGCTCTGTACTCTCTAACTCCTATTGCTAGAGTTTTGAATTTTTACCAATATGGCAGCTGTCAAATTATTCTTCTATTACAGGTCATTGGTGATCTTGATGAGTAATTTGGGTTCACAGACTCTTGAAACACAAAAGATCCTCCTGAGGGCTCCAGATAATGATAAGAATTATCATAGTAACATGAAATAATGATATATTTTGTGAACAAAATCTCTTGAAGGGCAGGGCCATGCCATGCTTTTGTGGCACCTACCACAGTGGGGGTTCTTACCCCTTCTGTTTTGTTACTTACAGCTGAGAGACCCAGGTTGCTCCAGAATGGAACACAGAGACTGGTTTCTGGGATCTTCTCTCCTTAGCAGCTTTTTTTTTTTTTTTTAAGATTTTTTTATTTATTTATTCATGAGACACAGAGAGAGAGAGAGAGAAAGAGAGAGAGAGAGAGAGGCAGAGACACAGGCAGAGGGAGAAGCAGGCTCCATGCAGGGAGCCTGATGTGGGGAGCCTGATGTGGGACTCAATCCCGGGATTCCAGGATCACACCCTGGGCTGAAGGCAGGTGCTAAACCACTGAGCCACCCAGGGATCCCCTCCTTAGCAGTTTTTTAAGAGTTCTCTCTCCCTCTGTCCCAGCCCCACTGGAAGAACTTGATAAAAAACATTTTTCTCTACTCCTGAGTCAGTTCACACCTTCACATGGAGATTTAAAAACAGAAAGATTTGGGGGATTTCTTTTCATATATTCAAAAAATTCCATTCTCAGCCACAGCTCTCCCTACCTGTATATTTCCCATCTTTTGCATATTTCTAGGCTCATTCTTATGTGATTTCTCTTAGTTTCCAAGCTCTCATTTTACTGGATCCACATCTAATTTTTCATTTCACCAGGCTGAAACCCCTTTCATGACAGCCTATGACCTTCTCTTACTCAACTTCTCTTACTCAACTGTTTCTCTTGGGTTGCTGCTACCATTTTCTGTATGAGATTTCTAATACTCTGTTATGATTTTTTTTTTAATCTTCTAGTTTTGCCTAATTGCTTTTTAAGAAAAATTTACTTTGGAATTTGAGCTACAGCTTCTTTAGCTAGGTTATTTATTACCACTGCACTAGCCAAAAGTTCTTTGCTGAGAGGGACAGCGTTTATATGTCTGTGTTGTAATGTATCTAAAATGTAAATAAATTGCTTATATTGCCAGTAGTTTTCCTGTCAGGAATCAGGAAACAGTTTAGGTGTGAAGACATGGCTTTAATAATTTGCAGCCTTGTACTTTCTCATCATTGTTTGCTGCTTTCCCAGAAACATACTTCAGTCATTTAATATTGTAAGCACTGTGTATGTGTATAATAGCTTTATTGAGGTATAATTCACAATTCACTCATTTAAAGTAGGTTATAGTTCAGTGAACTATCACTCACTATATTAGCATATTCACAGAGTTGGGCATCCATCACCACAATCAATTTTAGAACATTTTCATTACCCTCAGAATTAAACCACACCTCTAACCAGCATCCCCAACCTTCTCCCTCCACCCAAACCCCTAGGCAATCACTAATTTACTTTCTGTCTCCTCATTCTATACGTTTGCCTATTCTAGACATTTCATCCAAACGTAATCATGTAGTATGAGGCTTTTTGTGTCTGGTTTCTTTCATATAGCATGTTTTCAAGGTTTACCCATATTACAGCATATATCAGCCCTTCATTCCTATTTATGGCTGAATAATACTCCATTGTAGCAGTGTAACCACATTTTGTTTATTCATTTACAAACATATGGACATTTAGATTCTCTTCACTCTTTAGTTATTACAAATAATGCTGCTCTGAATAATATTGCACAAGTTTTTGTGTGGACATTTGTATGGACTTCTCATTTCTCT
Organism: Canis aureus; assembly: GCF_053574225.1. Taxonomy (NCBI): domain Eukaryota; kingdom Metazoa; phylum Chordata; class Mammalia; order Carnivora; family Canidae; genus Canis; species Canis aureus. The sequence goes on along the minus strand of NC_135624.1, from coordinate 3,727,994 downwards.
TGGATATAGACCTAGAAATGGAATTCCAAATCATATGATAGTGCTACTAGGTTTTAACCATTTGAGGACCTGCCAGACTGTTTTCTAGGCTGTGCCATTTTCTATTCCCATGAGCAGTTTATGTGGGTTCCAGTTTTTTCACATCCTCACCAACACTTGCTATTATCTATATTTTGATTATGGCCATTCTGGTGGGTATGAAGTGGTATTTTATTGCAGTTTTTATTTGTATTTCCTTAATGGCTAACGATGTTATTATCTTTTCATATGTTTATTTCTCATTTATGTATCTTCAAGTCCTTTGCCCATTTTTTATCGGGTTATTAATATTTTTGTTACTAAGTTATGAGTTCTTTATATATTCCACATCAAATTGCTTATTAGATACATGATTTGCAGGCATTTTCTCCCATTCTGTGGGTTGTCTTTTTACTGTCTTAATGGAGTCCCTTGAAGCACAAGTTTTTAATTTTGGTGAAGTCCAGTTTGTCTTTGCTTGTGCTTTGGTGTCATTTCTAAGAAAGTTTTGCCTAATCCAGGGTCATAAAGATTAAGATGATTTATGTTTTCTTCTAAGAGTCTTATACTTTCAGCTCTTACATTTAAGTGTCTGGTCCATTTTGAGATCATTTTTGTATAGGATGTGAGATAGGAGTGCAAATTCATTCTGTTGCTTGTTGCTATCCAGCTGTCCCAGTACCATTTGTTGAAAAGACTATTCTTCCCCCCATTGAATTGTCTTGGCATTCTTACAGAAAGGCAATTGACCATAAATGTGAGGATTTATTTTTGGACTCTCAATTCTATTCCATTGCTCTATATGCCTGTCCTCCTGCCAGGACCACACTATCTTGATCATTGTAGCTCCATAATCAGAAATCAGGAAGTGAGTGTCTTCCCACATTGTTGTTCTTTTCAAAGATTGTTTTAGCTCATTTTTAAAATATCTTTTTATTTTGATTTTAAAAAATAACATAAAATTTACCATCTCAACCATTTTTTAAAGATTTTATTTCTTTATGTGGGAGAGAGAGCATGCACGCGCATGAGTGAGGGGAGGGGCAGAGGGAGAGGGAGTAGTAGATTCTTAGCCAAGCAGGGAGCCCTGTAGACACTTAATAGACTGAGCCATCTAGGAGCCCCCATCTCAACCATTTTTAATTATACAGTTCAGTATTGTTAAATACATTCATATTGTTGTGCGACTCATCTCCAGTATTCTTTTCATCTTGCAGAAGTGAAACTATATCCATTTAAATATCTCCCTGTTTCCCCATCCCCCCAGCTCCTGGTAACCATTATTCTACTTTGTGTTTCTATGAATTTGATTATTTTAGATACCTTATATAAGTGGACTCATACAGTATTTGTCTTTTAGTAACTGGCTGATTTCACTAGCATAATGTCCTCAAGGTTCATCCCTGTTGTAGCATGGTAGGATTTCCTTTCTAAGACTGAATGGTATTCCATTCATGCTTTGGCTATTATTTTTAATTCCTTTAATTTTATATGAATTTTAGGTTTAGCTTGTCAGTCTCTACACAGAAGCCAGCTGAGATTTGGGAGGTACTGCTTTGAATCTCTCAGTTCTGTAGATCATCTTTGGGACTGTTTCCCTCTGAACAATCTTAAATCTTCTAGCCTGCGAACATGGGATGTCTTTTCATTTACTGGGCTCTTCAGTAATAATGTTTTGTAGTTTTCATAGTGTAAGTGTTACACTTCTTTTGTTAAATGTGTTCCCAAATACTTAGACTTTTTGATGGAATTGCTTTTTTCTTAATTTCATTTTTGGTTTGCTCATTGCTACTGTATAGGTATACAATTGATTTTTGTATGTTGATCTTGTATCCTGCAACTTTGCAGAACTCATTTGTGATTTCTAGTAGTTTTTCGATGGATTCCTTAAGATTTTCTGTATACATGATCATGTCATCCACAAATTGAGATAGTTTTCTAGTATTGTGTTAAAATACATTAATTCGGCAAACATGTATTGAGGACTTGCTGTAGCGTTAGGCGTCATGTCCCATGTTGTAAATACAGAGATAAAAGGCATAAACTCTGCTTTTGTGAAGTTGGCAATCTAGTCAGGAAACAGATCTTTAAACCAGGAATTGCAATTCATTATTGTAAACACCATGGTTGAGAGATACATAGGTGCTATAGTAGCATAGAAGAGCAGAGCTACTACACTGGGGGTGTCAGGGAAAATTCTACAAATGAGTTCATAGAGTTCTGGAACATCTCTCAAATAAGTAGCCATGGTTATAATAACTTACCATTTCAAGGCCAAAATGACCTTGAATGTGTAAGAAATGTGTAGTACTTCAGCTTTAAGATTTTTTTGCTTTAGGTCAATCAAAATTTAAGCAGATTTGCATTAATAGTGAGACAACACATCGAGATTTCAAAGTATATACAGATGTTTGATTATGTAGTAAATCTGTTGCTATAAAAGTGTATGATCACATTTGGAAAATTGCTGTTGCATGTCTTGGCAGTTTATTAAAAACTGAAAACTTTTACAACTAACTGGTGTTTTGATAAATTAAGTTCAAGGCCACCTTTTGTTTAAATGATGTTTTGTTTTCTGTAATTAGACCATGCTAGGTGAATTAAGTACATAATTAAAAACAGAGGTTTGGCTAATTCAGAGTAAATGAGTACAAAATACAAGGTCATTATCCATCTCTAGTGAGACTCCAGATGAACAGTGCACATGGAACTATTTATAAAACATTTTGCATGGTCAGAGCTCCTCTAGGTTGCTATCCATGGCTTTTAAATTAAAGTGTTCACAGACTTTCCAAAAAAAAAATGTACCTGTATTAGAGAAGTATGATCCCATTTACTGTGCTCATCTGAATGGAAAACCAAAAGATTAGAATCTCATGTTCTATCCCAAATAAAAAGTAAAGTATACTCTTCCTGTTTCAAAAGTGAATATGTAATATGTTGTTTGCCACACCGAGTTAGTTCATGGTTAGAGCTCCAATCACTTCTGAGAGTTCTGAGTCTCAGTTGTTTTCATTTTCACAGACCCTGGAGATGTGCAAGCAAAACATCTCTAGTCTAATCTGTTTCCTCAGTGCTTAGTCACAGTGGGTGCCGTGGGATGGGATGTCTGTGAAGAATTTTATTTGGAGTATTTTTTCTTCTCATAGTTCAGGAAAGTATCCTTTTAGAAAACAGGTGTTTAATTTAGTGTGGTTTGATTCATGGAGAAGTAAGAATCAGTTACTAGAAGCACAAAGCTTAAACTTCTCTTAGAAATCCCTTCACAATTCAGCTGCAGGTGCCTCTTGGCTTTTTCCTTGCTGTTCTCCACTCTGCAGTATCTGTGTTTTAGTTTTCCTGGACTTCTCGAGCATCACCAACTCCTGTTTTATCTTGCTTCTCGTTTGCCTGTCTTTCTAGGCACTGATTAAAATTGATTCACTCAGAAGAAAGTATGGGTTAGGTCTCCCAATAAATGTTTCTGTAGTCTCTTGTCAAGCTCTCATTATATACATTTGGGATTACTTTTTAAGTATCTGTCATCTCCTTCCTCGAAGGTAGAGATCTTGATTGTCATGTTCAGCACTGTATCCTAATGCCAAGAATGGTCTCTGGCTAATAACAGTTATTCAGACAGTGTTTGTTCAGTGAAATACTCATTGGGTAGATGCTACAGATCTTTACTACTCTGTGCTAGATCCTATACTAGACTATGGTAAAACAAAAATAATAGGAGGTGGTCGCTTATCCCACCTATCCCATCTCTAGTTAACTAGAGCTTAACTCAAATAGCTTAAAATTAATTAAAAGATCTTTCTGGACATTTGGTGTTATAAAACTTTTTAAGTTAAGGGAATAGTTTGATAACCACTGTTCTGGGATAAGAGATCTATTTTAATATCCTAATGTAAGCCAGTGAAATGCTTAAGATGCCCATGCAAGCAGTTATAATGCAGTAAAGTAATTGTTTAATGGAAGAATCTTCAGAATTACAGTTGAGAATGTATAAAAGGGCACCAAAGTCTACCTGATAGAGAAAAAGGCTGCTGTTAAGGAAATAAGCATTTAAATAGATATCTAAAAATAAGTAAGGATATACTTGCAGACAAGTGGGAAAACGGTGTTACAGCATGTACAGAAGAATTAGACACAAGACATGTTCATTGTTGCTGGAGCATAAAGTTGTGCTGGGAAGTGGTGGGAATGAGGAAGTAGGGTAGACAGGTACATTTATCTAGACAAAGTTGAGAATTTAGCTTGTAGATAACTGAGAGCCACTGAAAAACTAGAACCCAGTTTCCTCTAGAAACTGAGTTACATGGATTGAGATTAGAGATAGAAAAATCACTAAGGAGACTGTTGCAGTACGACATGGTCCAAATGAGAAATGAACAAAGGCAATGCAATAAATGCAAAGAAACAGTTTTGAAAGAATCTCTAGTCCTTAGTGATTCACTCTGGGAAGTAAGGAAGAGGGAAGAATCTCAGGTGATTCCCAGGGTATGTGATGGCTCCATTCACTGTTAAGAAATAATGAGTGACTTTTTTAAGGAGAGACATGATGAATCAGTTTTGGACATGTAAGTATTGTCAAACATTTGGAATCAGAGCTCCACAGAAATATCTATCAAGGCTAGAGATTCAGAATTGTGGATAATTTTTGAACTGGCATCATTGAAGTCATAACTGGGAGGGAGAATTCCACTGAATGATGTGATGTGTTAGGTACTGAGGGAGGAGATCTTTTCCAGAAAGAGGAGGTGAATGTGTAAAAAGCTTAAGCAGGATTCATTTATATGAGGACTAAAAACTAGAGATTAGATTTGCCACCGAGAAGATCAGTGTTGCTTTTTAAATGGAACAGCCACAGGGAGATGATGAGGCCCTAAAGCAGGGTTGCTTCAGGGTGAGGAGTGAATTAGGAAGAAGTAGACTTCTTTCCAGGAGTGGCTTGTGAAAAGAAAGATCAGATGATACTTAAAGGGTACATAAGGTTAAAGAAACTTTTTCTTTTCTTTTGGTTTGAGTTTAGATATGAATAGCTTGAGGATTTGTATGTATAGGAAAGAGCTATGGCAGGAGTTTGAGGATTGACTGAAGAAAATCAAAGAAATGAAGTTCCTAAAGAAATAGGGGAAGAGACCCAGGAAGAGAAACCAGGTTTGATGAGAAGAGAGAGGTGTTATTCTGAGTCAGAGCAATTAGGGAAAGAGGTTGGGCCCTGGCTTGGAGATGAGGAGGGGAGTAGCAGTTGGAGATGTCACCTAATCATTAATCTCCTTTCCAGTGATCAATTCTCCTATGAAATATCTAGTTATTTCAAACTTGAACTACTATTGTAAGTTTCCCTGATTTCCCGACCCACAAAATCCATTTCATTCCTGCCTGAAAAGCAAAACACTATTTTTAGGGTCACTTCTTTTAACTGCAACCACCACAGTGAATGTTGTTCCCTTTCTCAAAACTATTTCCTCTGAAAATTATTCTTCTCAGCATATTGATACTAGATTTTTAGGTCTTTCCTCAGTTTCACGCCTTTTCTAGATAAATTTGGTTCCCCACTGTGTTCTCTCCCATTCCAATTTAACAATCAAATACACTTCTAACAAACTCCTGACAGTCAGGAAGACATCGGTTCCTTTAAATCCTTCTCTTAGAGAAGGATCCTTGTAGAATGAACCAGAAATTGCAGGTTAGCTTACTTTTGAGAGAGGAAGATCTCTAACTTACTTTGGTTGTTGCTTTTATTTTTACTTTTCTCTCTCTCCTCTGCCACTCCCACGCTATCTTCTCCTTATCAGTATTGGTGAACTTAGGAATATTCATTTGCATGGTTTTAATACTCATTAGGGTGTTTCATTGAGCTTCTTGGAGAAGAAACTTCATGAAAATTTAGTAATAACAAATGAATAATGTAGTGACTTCACCAAGTCATGACTTAGTCTTTTAGAATATGATCTTTTTGTCTTAGCCAGTAATTTCTATTCTTTCCTCCTATTAGTAGTTCTATTATAGAAAATTTAATTTCAGACATACCACTTAAGTGTTACCGTTTGTGTTCTGTTAAAGCATATTAAGTGGAAGTCAGTTGAGGCTTAATTTTACTTGCGCATTAAAAATAGTCTTTGTCTACACAAAGAGTAATAATGAAGTATAAGTAACATCTATGATAGGATTTCTTTTTTTTGTGGCTTTTAATTATTTTATTATCTGTGTAGAAAAGAAAGCTTTATGTGCCATTTTTTGCCTTCCGATATTAATACTATTCTTGTGGTTTTAAGATGCTATTTTGGTTTATGAACCCATGTTGTTTTGTATATTAACTTTAGTTTTAATTTTTAAACTTTCTAGCTGAGTTTCTAAAATTTTCTGTACTTGCTAACAGATTAAAAAGGGAAAAAGTTAAAATGAAATTAAAATGTTTTCATACTCATTGCTAGTTTTAGGTCTGTAGTAGGTTGAGAAAACATTATGTGTTTTCATTTTACTAATAAGTATGCCAAATGATCTTGAGACCATTCATTGTTAGATATTTGCAATAACATATTTTAAATATACTATACCAAATTACAAAGTGATGGGTTTACTATTATTTTGTTTGGTTAAAACAGGGCAGCCCTGGTGGAGCAGCGGTTTAGCGCCGCCTGCAGCCCGGGGTGTGATCCTGGAGACCCAGGATCGAGTCCCACATCGGGCTTCCTGCATGGAGCCTGCTTCTCCCTCTGCCTGTGTCTCTGCCTCTCTCTTCGCTCTCTCTGAATGAATAAATAAATCTTAAAAAAAAGAAAGAAAGAAAGAAAGAAAACTACACACATACATACATACACATAAACACTTTTGTGTTTATCTTGTGTAAGCAAGGAAAAAGGTGTGGAGAAGGATACCACTAACAGATATTATAAATTGTTACTTCAAGGATGGAGAGATGGAAGATTATCTTTTTCTATGTCTTGCTTTCTTCACTTTTGTGTATTAAAAATATAAAATGCAGAGAGCATGAGGGAAAAAAAAACAATCTGATCCCTTCTATAAATTACCATCTAAGTAATTTCCAATCTTGCCTCCATATGGATCTAGAAAGATTTGTTAAAAATTAGATCACTGACTCTGAAACAGAATCTCCAAGAATGATAAAAGTATTAGAGTATCGGTTCTTAAACCTGGTAGATCATAAGAACAGCCTAAGAAGCTTTTAAAACAGCTAGGTTTCCTCCATATGAACAGAGAATTTGTAGTCTGTAAATGGTTTATGGAACTTGCAATTTTTTAAAAAGCTCCCATGGGGTCACCTCATTGGAGTTGGTTAAGCATCTGTCTTCCACTCAGGTCATTGATCTCTCAGTCTTGGGAATCCAGGGAACAGGGAGTCTGCTTTTCCCTTTACCTCTGCCGCTCTCCCCACTGTTCCTGTGTGTATGTGCACATGCATGTACTTGCTCTCTCTCTCTCAAAAAAAAAAAAAAAAAACCTTAAAATAAAGCTCCCGTGTGATTCCAGTGATCCACCAGGTTTGAGAACCGCTAATCTATTGATTTGTTTTCTCTGTGCAAGACACTGTGCTGTGTGCTGCAGTTATTTTAAAGATTACTAAAACACGGTTTTGCCTTCAAGGAGTTTACAGTATAGTTGGGGGTTGGGAAAGACCGATACATAACAACTGTGTATACTTCTCTAAAGAGCAAAGTGCCCAAAGATGTAAAGTTAGAGGGGAGAAAAAGGTAAAAGTGTCAGCTCTTACCATTATTTAACTCTACTATTTAATATCGTTTTAAAAATTCTAATACAGTAAGACAAGGAAATGAAGTATATTGTAAAGGAAGCGAGAAATACTATCTTAGGCAATGTAAAATATTATTGACTAACTAGAAAATGCAAGATAATCAGCCAACATTTATACACATTATTAAAAGGTGTGAACTAAGCAGTAAGAAGATCAGTCACAAAGTAAATTTTAAAATTATTTCCTCTATACTAGCACAGATAAATGTTTTTGAAGATTTTACTTATAAATAGAGAAAGAAGATCTATAACCATACTTAGAAGTTTATAAAATGAAGTAAACTATAGAACTTAAGGAAACTGTAGAACTAACTATACAAACTATAGGACCTAACTAAGGGACATAAGAACAATTTAATAAGTGGAGAAACATTCCATATTTGTGAATGAGAAGAGTTAATGTTTTAAAGTTATGTGTTCTCCCTCCCACTCCAAATCTCTCTCCATCACTCAAAACAATTCCAATTAAAAAATTTCAGGGGTGTGTGTGTGTGTGTGTGTGTGTTTGTTTTGTTTGCTTGTTTTGCCAAACCTGACAGTGTATTTCTAACATTTACCTGGAAAAATAAACCAAACAGACTTTTGCCAAAAAAAAAAAAAAAAAAGAAGAAAGAAAGAAAGAAAGAAAAAAACGATGTTACTTGAGTAAACAACAGTTAAAATAGTATTAAGTTTAAAAAGATAATAGAAAATACAGTAAAATAGAAGAGAATAAAAGTGGAATTTTTAATTATTAGGAAGAGATACACACTACTATCTGTTATTGAGTGTGTTGAATGTAGTGTTGGTACAATCAGCTAAATGTGTGAAGAAAGTAAATTCCATATGGATTAAAGACTCAAAGTAAAAGATTAATGAAAATGTAGATGAATATGTATTTGGTTGGGTGGCTCAGTGGTTGGGCATCTGCCTTCGGCCCAGGGCATGATCCTGGAGTCCCTGGATCGAGTCCCGCATTGGGCTCCCTGTGTTGAGCCTGCTTCTCCCTCTGCCTGTGTCTTTGCCTCTCTCTCTCTCTCTCTCTCTCTCTCTCTCTCTGTGTGTGTGAGAATACTTATTCTCATGAATAAGTAAATCTTTAAAAATCTTTAAAAAAAAAAAAAAGAAAGAAAAAGAATATGTATGTGGTCTTGTGGGGAAGGCTTTTTAAATGTATGGGAATGAAGGGGCATTTAGGTGGCTCAGGCAGTTAAGCATCCAACTCTTTTTTTTTTTTTTTTTTTATTAAAGATTTTTATTTATTTATTCATAGAGTCAGAGAGAGAGAGGCAGAGACACAGGCAGAGGGAGAAGCAGGCATCATACAGAGAGCCCGATGTGGTACTCGATCCAGGGTGTCCAGGATCACGCCCTGGGCTGTAGGCGGCGCTAAACCGCTGCGCCACCGGGGCTGCCCAGCATCCAACTCTTGATCTCAGCTCAGGTCTTGATCTTAGGGTCATGAGTTCAAGTGCTGCATTGGGTTCCACACAGGGCATGGAGCCTACTTAAAGAAAAAAAAAAAAAGTATGATAGTAAAAGCAAGAACCACTTTTTTTAAAGGGATTTATTTGACTATATAAAGATTTAAAATTTCTGCACAGTAACAAGATAACCAACTAAATGAAAGCTAAATAAGAAAGAAGCATTTGTAATAGGGTGCCCATCCCCTTAATATGAAAAGAGCTCTTAACAATTAATCATAAAAAGACTAACTAAGGGGTGCCTGGGTGGCTCAGTTGGTTAAGCATCTGCCTTCAGCTCAGGTCATGATCCTGGGGTCACGTGATCGAGCCCTTCATCAGGCTCCCTGCTCTATGGGGAGGCTGCTTCTCCCTCTCCCTCTGCCTCTTCCCCTGCTTGTGCTCCCTCTTTCTCTGTCAAATAAAATCTTAAAAAAAAAAAAAAAAAGATTAACTTAGTATTGGGCCGGGAAGGTGAGAAACACATGTAAATTTAAACTTTAAGAGCAGTTTGGCTATATGTATGAAAAACTTGAGAATGTTTTTTATCCTTTTACCCAATTCCAGGAATATAATCTAATAAAATAGAGATGTCAGAAGTTATCACCACTTGCCATTTCTTGGGATCTGCTCTCATTTTCTTAGTCAAATGTGGAGGCATCTCCATTCCAGGCAGCAGGATGGGGAGAGAAGGATGGAAAGGGCATGCCCCCTCCACCTTTTGAGAAAGTTGCCCAGAAACTGCCATATAATGCTGGCCACTACTTAGTCTTATGGCTACACCTAGCTGCAAGAGAGACTGGAAAATGTTGCCTTTATGGTCCTGGGGCCAGCTAAAAATGTTACTCTGCAGAAGAAAGGTAAAACATATTAAGGGATAGCTCCCTCTCCTCTGCATTTGCATCTTCCATTTCTTAGGTTAGCCCTTCTTTTAAGGGCACTGACTCATTCTGCCTCTGTTTCCACAAACCATGTGTCCTGTTTGTATGTCATGTAGGTGAGTCCTTGACTACTTTCTCATCCCTGGGAGCTATGTATCTGTCTTTAGGGGCTGTCACTAAATTCCCTGTCAGTATGTCATTTTTTGAAACATGATACATTCTTCGTACCCAAATACAGGAAATTTGTTGCAGTGCTTAGCAGATGAGGTTATTGCTACTAAACATTACCAGCTGGTTTGTAACATTTGAAAGTAGGAAAAGAAGCAACTCCAAATCTTCTGTTCTTCCTTTCTACTCCTTCCCCACCCTAGTTAATTAAGTAAGAAGCACAGTCAGCTTTGCACAGCATTGTTTAGAACTTATGAACCACAGAGGGAGCAATCCTTGTACCATTTTCAGTCCTTTAATACATTGGAAACACTGTATCAGTTTGTATCTGAATGCTACCCTTGAAGAGCTTTCTAATTTAAAAAGGAAAGAAGCATATTTGTGCTTTATATGATAGGAAAATATTTTTCAGTATTTTATCTTAATAAAACTTCTACACTTTTGCCAGCAGCTCTCTCTGCATACATCCTGTGGTGAAGCCATGATAGTTTCCTAGCTTTTCTTCAATATTTCAGAGCTGTCACTTGTTAACTGGCCTGTGCCAGAGAGGAGAAAAATGGGATACTGGAGGAGAGGGAGAGAACAGGAGAGATTGGGGAGCACTGCCATAGTTTTTCAGTTTTGTAACTTTTCTCAAGTGATTCTGTGCTAGCTTAACGTATATAGAGAAACTCTAATATTCTTAGTTGCACCAAAAGTTGAACCAATTCTCCATCATGGATAGCTATTAGCTGTTACATTTTGTGGGAGGCGTGAAGGATAATAGACATCCCATTTTTTACATGAGGACACAGATTATATAAATTAAGTAACCTTGCTCATGATCACACACCAACTAGATGTAGAAGCTGGATTCCATATCCATATCTTCCTAATTCAATGCCTGTTCCCCAATCACAGTGATATCTGATTCTGTAATAATAGAACCACAAACACGGTCTTCAAGTATGTAAGCAATGGTCATATGGCCGTGGGATGTTCTGTGTAGCTTCAGAGGGGGTCACTGGTTAGAAATGAAGGTAGATTTTAACTACATGTTAGAGGAGGCATTTTACAACAAATTAGATTTAATGCAGAAATGGAATGGGGGTACATTTTGAAATAAGGATTGTCCATCACAGAATCTTTAGACAAGGATTTGAAGAAGACAGATTAAAGTAGTAGAAAGTACTGAACTTGCAGCCTGGAGATACCAGTTCTAATTTTACCTCTGCTTATGATGTGCTTGAATTGTCTGTTTGGGTCTCCGAACTTTCATTTCCTAGTGAATTCAGGAAAGGAGCTGGACTAAATCACCTCACAGCCTCACTGCCTTTTAGGTGAGTGGCTTGCATGTTATGTATACTCATTAAATATGTATCAGGTGAATATCACAGCATAGTCTCCTGTCCTACTGCCAGTGCCACATCCTGATCTTCTCAGCTGAAAGTACTCTCTCCCTCCTTTATGCTGGGGTTTTACTTATCTGTACCACTCATTAAATTGATCACTTTCTACTTTATAGTACACTTATTTATGAGACTCTGGGTGACAAGATCTGAATCATACCCACTCCTTTATCCTCCCACTGTGTCAAGAGTAGGCATTCAGTAAATATTTACCAAGCAAATGAGATAAAATTACCTGAGATATGAAAGAATTAAGGACAACATCTTTGCAACCATATTTTTCTCTTACTTTCTGAGGACAAGTTATTTGGGCTCTTAGTGGACAAATGGATGCAGTCTAAACAAAAGTCTTTATATTTGTTGCCTGAAGTTAGGTTAAAACTTGTTCGGATAGGGCACTTGACAACTGATGGCCACCTCAACTCAGCTTCACCTACTGAAAAAAAATCTACTAAACTGCCACCTGGAACTCGTTAGATTTTTTCATTTGAGTTTTGCTGCCTTGACATTGTAGCACACTGGGAATCTAAATATTGTTTGGCTTTCTTTCAAGTACTGTTTCCTGAGAAGATATTTGCCTAAGATTCATTCCTATTCCTCTAATCTTTCTGCCTTTTCCCTTCCTCCTCTAGCTCCACCTTTATTTCTACTACTTTCTTCTGACTTGCCTTTTACCCTCTAAAATTCAAATGGCACAGTGTCCTAGGGGTTTGCCCCATAATGTATATGGTGAAGTTGAAAACCAAGCCATAAAGTGGAGGACCTAGTCATTCAAGGGAAGAAGAAAACACCTCCAACTTGTGATTAGCTTGCTTCAGATGTCACCTCTGTGAGAACTTCCTTATCAATTCACCATCTTTACCCAGTCTTCAATGCCTTTAGATTGTCTCTCTCCTTTGTGTTTATATATGTTTCCCCAGCCAGATAAGAGCTGCATTTTATTCCTCTTTGTTGTTATATGGTGTTGAAAAAGTAACTGGATGTGATTTATCTAGACAACTTCCTGTGTTTTTCTGATAATTTTTTTTCCACACATGCAGGTACATTATTTCTATTTTATAAATGAGGAAGCTATCACTTAAGAGCCAAACTTGCCCAATGCCAGAAAACAAGCATTTAGAGAAGCCTAAATTCAAATCTGGGACCAAGTTCTTTACCTTTTTCATTTTGCCTCCAAAAGGTGTCTTTCACTCTATTCCTTTCGTCCCATTTCCACTACTACTGTCCTTAGCTGTTCATCACCTCTTCCTTAGAGCTTGTTATGATTCCCTAGGCTGTCTCCCCATTTGTGTCTTCTTTCCCATTCCTATTCACATAGCATTATTTTGAACATACCATTTCCTTTGAGGTATCTATGATGGCTTCTATAGAATAAAGGCTGAACTTCTTGATAAGCAGCTACTGTGCTCCATGAGCATCCCCCATTACCTCACTAGCCTTATTTCCCACTGCTGCTTTCTCTGTGCCCCTGAGCTCTAGCCTCGCCTGCCATGTCCCTGTCCTCTACCATGCACATGGCAACATCCAACTTCTTTGTCTTTACCTGTGCCTTTCTTACGATTTGGAAGTATCCTCCATCCTTGTCTTGCCAGTTGAAATTCCACTCAGCTGACACGTGAGCCTTCCATTAAACATTCTCCAGCTCCCCGAGTTAGAATTAATCTCTTTCTGTGTGTGCTGTTTTTATATTATACTGATTTGAGATTATGTATGCCCCTGATAATGCGTTGGAAGCCCTTTGAGAGTAGGGACTATAACTTAAGCTGACTATATTTCAGAGCTTCATGTAATAATTTGCATAAAAACATACTCCATAAAATTTTGGATGGCTAAAATGAATTGACTTCTAGGGCAACAGTAATGGTTCTATGTGAAATTCAAATGGACTAGTTGATTATGGGTCGTTTCTTGGCCTGCTTCTAAAAGCATTGGATTTATAAACAAAATTCTTGCACCCATCAAATGACTAGGTTTGCTTTTGTCAAGAATGCAAAAAAAAAAAAAAAACCCTATTTATTTTATCCTTCAGTATTTAGTATGCTATAATGTGCAGTTTGTGTATATGTGTATACATTCATTAGTATATATTATACATATATATAAAAGAGGATCTTAAATTTTTAAAGCTTATATTTTCCATTATATAAAGTATTCTTTAAATGAATCATTATTAGTTACACTATTGAAAATCTAGTTTCACTTATTTTCTTTATATTTACTTTGGAAAAAATATGGTGAAATAGTTCATTAACATGGAAGTACATATATTGGTATAAAAACCTCATGAACTGAGCATTTTCATATTTAAATTTAATGTAGACTGTTCACTTCTTTACCTAGCTTCTCTTTAAGACTAATCTTAGGTGTACCTCCTCTAAGAAAGCCCACCTTCCCCAATTTATATTAGTAGCACCTGCAATTGCTTTTTTTCCTCTCTGGCAATTATCATGCCCAGCCTAGCACTGTACCTGAACAGCATTTGTAACATGGTGGACGTCCAGTAAAGGTTTGTAGAATGAATGAATGAACAATTGGAAGAACTTTGCAGTTAAGTGTGTGTGTGTGTGTGTGTGTGTATATCTCTGCCTCCACTAAAAGCAAGTGGTAGATTCGTATATACAGATACAGAAGATTGTTCATGATATACTCTCTAGTGCAATAAAAAGTTGTAAGACAAAAAAAGTGATTCTGTTTTTGTAAAAATATTCATGTGTGTGTACGTGTGTGGAATTTATACAACAAATCACAGTTTTCTTTAGTGTGGAAAAGTGTGGAATTTATACAACAAATCACAGTTTTCTTTAGTGAATTAAGTGGCTGGGAATGGAGAGTCAGAAGTGGACTTTCACTAGTAGATTTTCGTATTGATATGGTTTGAATGTTTTCATTAAATGTGTACTGCTTTTGTAATTTTTAAGTGAACAGAAAGATAAAATGTTAGTGCATCTGCTCATAGTATTGAATGGTATCAAACTGAACTGTTCTTAAAGACGAAAGTTGGCATCCCCCTCTACCGCCCCAGTTTTTATAGAAGGGAATTCTTTTCTTTGTTGAGAGAGAGAAAGATGGGAGTGTGCAGAGGGAGGAGGAGAGAGAGAATCTTAATTAGGCTCCACGCCCAGCACAGAGCCTAACATGTGGCTCAATCTCATGACCCCGAGATCATGACCTGAACTGAAATCAAGAGTTGGACATTTAACCAACTGAGTCACCCAGGCGCCCAGAAAGGAATTATTTTCTTTGTGTAAATATTTTCTGGTCCTTTTGAAAACTTGTGGGACTTAGGGTAAAGTGGGCTGCGTTAAGTATTTAAGCCATAGTGGCACTTCTGTTGGGAAACCAACTGTTCCCTTCAGTCTTACTACCAGATTGGTTGAGGCAGCTTTTGAAAGGTATTAAGAAATTAATATTCACTGAACAGAAATGGCAATCTTAGTTTTTTTGGAACTTACCCTCTGTTTTCAAACACACTGCTGTGTTCTTTTGGATAACTTAATTTTCATGCCACCAAGCAGCTGCTCTTCATGGCAATAGTAAACCTTTCTTCTGAGCCCAGGCCCAAATTGAAAGTACCAATTAAAAATACCCAAGAGAATTCACCACACCCTATATTAAATTGGTTATTGCACACCTTCCTTATCTTTTTTATGAATCAGGAAAATGGTCTTACTAAAATGAGTTTTGTTGAGGCTTCAGAAGCTTGGTTATTTTAAGGTCGTTCCTAAAATTTTTTCACATGGTCCAGCTGCCAGACAGATTGTACATCAATTTCCTACAACATTTGGCAGGCCTATGCATTCACCGCCTTAAAAACAATTTGAATTTATTGATTTTGAAATTTGTGATTGCTTTCTAAAGTTTCTCCCCCATCTAAATTTACTTTGGAAAAAAATATCCACAACAGAACACATTGGCCCATTTTTGTGCCAAGACTTTCAGGGAAATATTTCATATGATTAATATTGTGTGGCTAATCTGGTGTAAAAAATCAATTTTATCCATTTTAACTTATGAGAGCATGACCATCCTGTGTGAACTATTTAAAGAGCCTGTGACTAATCCAAATTTAAGTATTTGTTACTGCCTTCATTTATATGTATTCTATTAATCAACTGTCTATTAATATTGGGCCATATTTCTTTTAAGAGTTGAAGCATATTTTGCTACCAGATCCATGTCTTTTCTTTCTAGAGCAATACCCTGACCTTGCCTGGGGCAAGCTGGAATTAGTGGACTCTGGTCTTGGCTCAATGAAATATATAGTTCATAGTACCAGGCTGTTTTAATAGGTCTGGATTCAGTTAGAAACCTTCCATTCCTCCTTATCCTTATCTGTCTGTTCCTTTAAACCCATTTGTCCCAAATGGTGTACTCTCTTTTATTAATAGTCAGGAGAAAAACAACATTATAAAATCTGTTTGATGATTTCATTCCATCAAACTCAAACTTTTTTTTATGAAACATGGGACCATTTGTTACTTGGTGAGTGCATTATTCTGAAAGCTTTAATGTAAACACTGCAGGGAATCAAGAATAGCTATTTGTAAAACTTGTACAACAGTGTCTTATCCTTAGGGTTACAGCACCTCACAAATAACGTAACTTCCACCCAAGGAATAATTGACTCACCATGGAGGTCTGGTTCCCTTGTCTCGTTAAATTTTCTCAAATTGCTGAGAGGTAGCTAGCAATTATTCGTCTCTGTTTGACATGTGTGCAGAGTTAGGCACTAAGCAGCTAGAGGTCATGCACAGAGTATCAAAGGAGGTGCTATTTGAGTGTTGGTCCTTGAATCACTGCTGAGCAAATGTTGAGACTTAACAACTCCTGAGGACCATCTCATAAGGAGATGCAGAGACCTACCCATTCTAGGCATTGCCAATCCTTGCCCTCATTTACAAATTGTTATATTTTATTATATATTTCATTTTGATCTTTATATAATTTTCTCACAGGATTTATAAAAACATCTGAGCTGTCTCTCATATGTCATTCTTATTTAAAATTTAACTGAAGAACATTTTAAAAGAGCAATATAAAATTATTTTGAGAACATTAAGATTTGACCTTAATTGCTATTAGGATTCAGAACTCTCTGATTTATTTCTATTCAGGGAGAAATAATGTTTTAAGAATACATAACTGTTCGGAAGGAATGCTGTATTTTTTTGTCTGCAAGATTTGCATGTCAAATCCACCTGCAGGGTGTTGTCTTTTAGAGCTCCTTGGGAAGCTGAATGCTATAGATGAAGCAACCTGAGGATATATGTTTGCATTTACTTTTAAGTGTTGAGATGGGGCAGGCAGGAATTCAAAAACCTTGAATTTGAATTCCTTCATGACCTTTTAAGTTAATCTTTGATGCTAGCTCGAGGAAAGTATGAGAAATTTGTGAAACCAGTTTCAGTTGAATAAATATTACACTTCAATGACTTTTTTTTTTTAGTATGGGAGGACTAGCTGACAAATACAAGGGAAACCTGATTTTCAAAACTTCATTCCATTATTTAAAAAATGTCAAGTGTATTCACACGAATAATTCTTCCAGTTGAAGTTCCCTTCCTTACTCAAACCAACAGAGACAGGTACTTGAGCCTTAGTAATTGATAAGTATATAATATTTACTCCCATCTCTTATTTATTTTCCTGCCTTTGAAGGAGGGGAGTAGTAAAAAGTTCTTTATGTATTTTCCACTCATAGTGGTTATATTTGGCAACAGCCAGTTGATATCCTGATTTTTCTATTGCTATTCCTAACTCCCATATTTTGTTCTTCTTTCTGGAGCCAGATTGATTCATTTTAAATGTACATCAAGTTATGTCACTTTTTTGCTTAAAATATATCAGAACCTTTCCATTACAAAGTAAAATCCGAGGTTTTTACTATGATCTCTTGGTTCCATTCATGACCTAGCACCCAGCCATCTCTCTGGCTTCATTTCCTACCACTCTTTGCTCACTTTGCTTTGACTGTGCTGGTTTCCCTGTTGATCTTTTTTTTTTTTTAAAGATTTATTTATTCATTCGAGAGAGCGAATGAGAGAGGCAGAGACCCAGGCAGAGGGAGAAGCAGGCTCTGTGCAGGATGCCCGATGTGGGACTTGATCCCAGGTCTCCAGAATCACACCCCAGGCTGCAGGCGGCGCTAAACCGCTGCGCCACCGGGGCTGCCCTCCCTATTGATCTTTAAGTAGAGTCAAGTCTGCTCCTTCCCTGAGGCCTGTGCTTTGGCTGATGCTGCCAGGAATGCTCTTCTCACAGATATCCTCACTTCATTTAGTCACTTTACAGTCAGTCACTTGTTCCCTTACCCCACTTTGTTTTCTTTCTTCATTAGTACTTATCACTACTCAACGTCTTACATATGTTTGCTTATTGTCTCTTCTTCACTGGACCAGGGACTAGGACTTCTGCTAGTTTATTCACTAATACATTGGTCACATAGTAGATTTCAAGGAGTATTTGTTTAATGAATGCATGAGAGCTGTCTTGGATGTTTAAGAACTTTGTGTAAGAACTTTGTGTAAGACTCCTAGACTTTATAACCTTCAGACAAAAAGTTTTAACATAAATTCTGGCAGTGTTTATCCATGTGGATTTTCTAGCAGCAGTTGATGTATATCAAAATCATGTGAGGGCTTTTTTTCTTCAGAGTATATGGCCAGTACCCTACCATTCCTCTCTCCCCAGCAAGAATATATTAAGAGGCTCCTGAGTGGTTCAGTCAGTTAAGTGTCTGCCTCTTGATTTGCGCTCAGGTCATGACCCGAGGGTTGTGAGATGGAGCCCTGGTCAGACTCTGTACTTGACACGGAGTCTGCTTAAAAGTCTTCCCCCCCCCGTCCGCACCCCCCCCCCCGCACTGACCCATCCCTTTCTTTAATAAAATACACACACACACACACACACACACACATATGGAGGAAAGACAGGGGAAGGTATTTGAAATAAAGTTCTTCCAGCTTATTTTCCTTCAACATTTTTTCATTGTGGAACTTTTTAAAGCTGAAAAATAGTACAGTGATTACACACTAATCACCTAGAATCAACAAATACTAGCACTTTTCCATATTTGCTTTATATGTGTGTATGTATATATGTGTGTGTGTATTTTCCCCAGCCAGTTGTGATGCAAGAGCATAGCCTGAATATTTCCCCCAAATAGAGAATTTCTGACTCTGTTGAATTTCACTGTGGAGGTGGGGAGATAGTAGTGTAAAGCATACTAAAGTTGAGTTTGTCTGGGTGGCCTCTGCAATAATTAGGATGTCAAGATTGTTATAGAGAGACACTGCATCTAGATTTTCTGATATGGTTTGAATTCAATGCCATAGTACATTTGAAGAGGCTTTTTGTTTGCTCTTGGTGAATGTTCCTTTTCTTTACAAAAAAAAAAAACTATATTGTATCAGCAAGGCAGGTGATAAAGTTTTTTTTCCGAATATTGGTATAGTCGCTCCAGTCTTCTTGTGTTTCCTGTCTGCATGCTTTCTTTTTATGTCCATTTACTTTAACCTATCTATGCCTTTATATTTAAAGTGAAGTATATTTTCCCCCTGAACATTTAAAATGTTCCACTTGTCCTCTGGTCTCCATATTTTTTAAAGAGAAGTCTATGATGATATAAATTGTTATATACAAGGGATTAATATATCACATATACTTGTCATTTTTCTCTACTTTCAAGATCTTTTTTCTTTATTTTTGTTTTTCAGCAAATTTAGGAATAAGTATTTGTGATCAATGCTTTTAATCCTCTTTACAGTTTGTGAGCTTATTAAATCTGTAAATTTACATGTTACTAAAACTGGGAATGTATTCAGTTATTATTTCTTTTCTTAAAAAGATAGATTAACTAACTAACTAATTTATTTATTTATTTATTTATTTATTTATTTATTTATTTATTTATTTGAAAGAGAGACAGAGTAGGGGAAGGGGCAGAGGGAAAGAATCTCAAGGAGACTTCCCATTGAGTGAGGAGCCCAGTGCAACGCTGGATCCCATGGCCCTGAGATCATGACCTAAGCCAAAATCAAGAGTCAGACACTTAACTGAATGAGCCACCCAGGGACTCCTTCAGTTATTATTTCTTTAGATTTTTTTTTTCTTTTGCCCTGTTCCCTGACTCTCTATCTTCTGGGAGTCTGGTGTACCTGTTAAATCATTTGATATTATCCCCAAAGTCCCTGAAACTCTTTTTTCTTTTTCATTCATTTCTCTCTGTTCAGATTGGATAATTTCTATTAATCTTTTTCCAGCAGATCTTTTGTCATCTCCATTCTGCCATTAAGCATATCCAGTAAACTCTTATTTTAGATATTCAGTTTTTCAGTTCTAAAATTTCCATTTGGTATTTTTGTTATGTTTCCTCTTTCTCTGCTGAGATTTCCCATTTTTTCGTTCATCAAAAGCATATTTTCCCTTCCTGAGTTTAATTATAGCTGCTTTGAAGTCCGTCAATTTCTCTCTGTGGATCATATCAAGGTAGGTCTATGTTTTTTTTGTTTTTTTTGTTTTTTTTTTTTTTTTTTTTAACTTTATTTATTTATGATAGTCACATAGAGAGAGAGAGAGAGGCAGAGACATAGGCAGAGGGAGAAGCAGGCTCCATGCACCGGGAGCCTGACGTGGGATTCGATCCGGGGTCTCCAGGATCGCGCCCCGGGCCAAAGGCAGGCGCCAAACCGCTGCGCCACCCAGGGATCCCAAGGTAGGTCTATGTTGATTGTCTTCTCCTTTGAGAGTGGATCACATTTTCCTGATTCTTGAAATGTCAAGTAATTTTTCATTATATCCCAGACATTGTGAATGTTTTGTGGTGGAAGGGACAAGTGTTTCTGCTGACCCTTCAGAGCCTAGAGTAGTTGCTTTTTATATTTTGTCCACAGTTGAAGGCTGTTATCTGTGAAAGAGTCTATTAGGAGCTTACTCTAATGTACCAAAAGCTGAATTCTTACATGCTTTTTGACCCTTTACCTGCCTACTAACCTATGTGCCTGTACTAACACACAGACAAAAATTCCTTTATATCTTTACCTGGGTAGAATCAGTCAGAGCGGCCAAGGGTCAAATAGTCACAAAGGTGAAGTTTGTCACTCTCACAACTGGCATCCTTGTTTCTGTGTCCTCCTCACTGCCACCCTGATGTGCACTCTTGTCTCCGGAGATGAAAGAACTTTGATGTATTAGCAACAGGTACCCCTGCCACCTCATCAGGAATGTGCAGAGAGGAAGATCTCAGAACAAGGTGCTAACAGAAGCTAGGAAGTAGAGTATGTAAGAGTGGATGGAGGGAAGCTCTGTTAGTGCAGGCCGGTGGGGGTGTCAGGCTATGTGCATGAGCTGAAAGGAAAAGAGTTTAGAAAGGAGGAGAGACAGGAGAGAAAGGAGCCAGCCATGCCATGCCCACCTTTGTGTTTGGCCTTTGCCATGTGGTTTTATGTAATCTCCAGAACCACCCTGTGAAGTGAGGTCTAGTATTTACATTTTATTTGAGGGGCTCAGAAAGTAAAAAGAACTCAGATAATTTTCTTCAAACCACATAACTTAATAAACGATTAGGCAGAAAATAAAATGTCATTTTGCTCTCCTCAGGTTGGTTTTACTCATCTGAAGTCCCTTTGGAAACACTGGGGAATGGAAGAGTCTTTCTTGGTTCTGCCAGCTTCCTCAGTGAGAAGCCCAGGTATCAGGCCTGGAAAAGTCAGCTAAGAAGCTTCACTATGACCCTCTTCTATGTTTTAGGTCTTTACTCTCTGCTGAGAAGGCAAACTTGATTTGCCTTAAGCATGGTTGAGCTATGGTAAGCCCTCTGCTTCTTAGCTCCTCTTCCTTTCTCTGCCCTCTCCCCACCCCACCCCCTGCCATCTCAGTCTACTTCTTGATGGGCTTTATAAGCTAGATCTTTAAGAAAAAAAGTTTGGGGATCCCTGGGTGGCGCAGCGGTTTAGCGCCTGCCTTTGGCCCAGGGCGCGATCCTGGAGACCCGGGATCGAATCCCACGTCGGGCTCCCGGTGCATGGAGCCTGCTTCTCCCTCTGCCTGTGTCTCTGCCTCTCTCTCTCTCTCTGTGTGTGACTATCATTAAAAAAAAAAAAAAAAAAAAAAAAAAAGTTTGAGTACTCTTACGAAGATACACGTGGGGATCACCCAGTCAGTGAGGGGCAGATTATCTGAGGTTAGAATTCTTCCTTACAGATTTCTCTCACTTCTCTGACCTCTAGTGCCCTTATCCTTATGCTCACTCTAAAATTTCTATTACATTGAGTATTGTTCAGAGGGAGAGAAGCATATTCTAAGAGGCATTAACTTCTTCTACACATAGCTAACAGGTCTGAAATCAGGTCCCTCTCTTGAATTTTTTTCCTACACCTCTCTCTGTCCAAGACACTCAGAGAAGTCCACTGGTTTTCAACCAGGCCTCCAAAACCTCTCACTCCAGACCCATTTCGTGATGTTTGGAGATATTTTTGGTTCTTACAGCTGGGGGAAATGCTAGTGGCATCTAATTAGTAGAAGCCAGGGTTGCTGCCAAGCCATTTACAGTGCACAGGACAGCCCTCCATAACAAAGAGCTGTCCAACCTAATATATCAATACAGCCAAGGTTGAAAAACCCTGGAACAGACTCCTAGAGCTTTCTTTC
Organism: Canis aureus; assembly: GCF_053574225.1. Classification (NCBI taxonomy): domain Eukaryota; kingdom Metazoa; phylum Chordata; class Mammalia; order Carnivora; family Canidae; genus Canis; species Canis aureus. The sequence continues at coordinate 3,705,689 of NC_135624.1, read as the reverse complement.
TGTGTCCTTTCCTTTCCCTGTCCCTTGCCTTCCTTTGTTAGGGCCATTCCTCCTAGTCTTAATACTGTGCTAGGCCAGTAGTGGAACTTTATACCCCAGAATTATAGCTGTCCTGGGCCTGTCCAGCTGTCAAAGCTTCAGTGGTGGCCCTTTCTGGAAAAGAACATCTAGTAGGATGGGCAGTAACTGAATGAAATGCTAATGGACTCTTGAGAAGGAACCCATGTGTGGGATTTGTAGAGAAGAGGAGGATAGGAACCATCAGTCCTCAGTCATGGCCATGGCAGAGGTACCTTGACTGCTATGGCACTGAGTTAAGACATGTCTTTTAATGAATGTGTATTTGGTGCTACGTTGAAGAAATCAACAATGATATAATTTATGAATCTTAGGGAACTTAGGAAATTTGGGGGTTGACTATAAAAATAATTTTGGCTGTGGTTATTTTTGAAATGAAATCATTATGAATAATTATCACTTGCTCAGTATCTATCCTTTATGTCATTAAAAATACCACGTTGATTTTTTTGTAAGATTTGTCTTATTGCAACTCTAAAATCTGTTCCTGCATTTGCCTTTTTCATTTGCCAATAACATGATTGTCAGTTCTCAACTTCAAAAAAAGAGAGAGGGGCAACATTTTTCCCACCTGGAATCAATTTTTCCCCCTTTTCTATTGGAATGGATATCCTAGTTACAAGAGGCTCACACACCCGAACATTTACCCATAGCCATTTAAGACTAATGATAAATATAAAGTATAACTCTATTCCTACGACCTCATGTCAGTGCCCTTTGCAATTCTGAGTAGTCCTGATAATTACCTTGGACTTTCCATCACCTAACCAGTATGATCCCAAGTTTGCCTATGTTAGAGTTTGTTGGACAGTAAAGCTCTGGGCACTGCACTAGAGGTGCTCCCAAGTCTTCACATCTGCAAGAAAATCACTGCATGATTCTCACCTTCCCTCCATACCTTTGGTTTTGGCAAATTACCTTGAAAAAACAGAGGACATTATGATGTTGCATACACATGGAACATGAAACTTTTCTCTCCCAGTAGTTTTAATGAAAACTTTTAACTATATTAAGTACATTGGATTAAATGTCACATGTCCGATTTTGATGTTTTCTTTGCCCAATATGCCTTGAAATGTATCTAAGGTGTAGATAGTGCAGTGCTAGATAGTTCACTTTATTTTTTTTATTTTTATTTTTATATATTTATTTTTTATTGGTGTTCAATTTGCCAACATATAGAATAACACCCAGTGCTCGTCCCATCAAGTGCCCCCCTCAGTGCCCATCACCCAGTCACCCCCACCCGCCGCCCATCTCCCTTTCTACCACCCCTAGTTCGTTTCCCAGAGTTAGGAGTCTATGTTCTTTCTGATATTTCCCACTCATTTTTTCTCCTTTCCCCTTATTCCCTTTTGCTATTTTTTATATTAGTTCACTTTAAAATAAACTAGAACATCATGCTCCTCTGTCTGCCATATTTAATCATGACCAAATGTCATGACTATGTCATGACCAATATGTCATGATTACCTGTCATGATTAAATAACAGTTCAATCAGCCATTTATATGATGCCACTTGGGGGTAAACTAAGAAAGGTCATTGGCACATAGAACAAGAAATTTTAGGGGAGCAGTTCAGAGTTTGGGGGAGGGGATTATTATTGTTAAATCTGCTATTTACAAGATTCTCAGAGCTTTAGCCTACAGGAGCATGGTGGCAGTGTTTTGTTTCATTTCTTTAAGCTTGATGCTTAGTATTATTGTAGTATAGCTGTCAGATGATGCTTTAAACAACCTGAAGAGATCTGTTTATTTTTATTTTAAAATATTTCAAATACACACTTTTTTCTGCTCAGACCTAATTTTTATAATACTACATGGAATGTTTTCTTCAGTGAATAGTATTTAATCTTATAATGGATTAATGTTTCTGATACTGTGATTTTTTTTTTAACTTTCCAAAACATAGCAGCCTTCAGAACAATCTACTAAAAAAACTATTGCAGTCAACTCTAAAACTGTTTTCATTGTGCTTGAGTAATGAAGGCTTTGGAGATAAGCAAAGATAGGCCAGTCGTTCCCCCCATTATTTATTGTGCACATGAATTCTACCTTGTGCCCCCTCTTCTGGCCACTGTTCTTGATGTGTCTAACCAAGCTTATAGTCCCATCGTAAGCAGAAGTCTTTCAGACACATGAACCTGGGAGTCCACTAGCCTCTGGCTTCTACCCAACATTAAGATTAAGATGTCAACAGTTTGAATTGAGGTTCCTTATTTGAGAGTTATGCTAATACATTGATTAAGACATTTTAGTTCATTGATTATGGATATACAGATGAACTCTGATTTCAGGAAATTTCATCACAGTAGCATTTTTAATGATTGAATGTTCTGAATTTCTGTAAATGTGCCCTAGTGATAATAAACACTGATAAATTGATAAACGGAATCTTCCATAGTAGTTTTTGACGTGTAAAATGGCTCTTATTATTAATGTATTATTGATGATTCACGGACTGGGTGATGATGAGTCATCCCTTGTTAATACCTACTATTAAGAGATATTCCTAAAATAGTAATATCTACTCTTTTGTCTGTGATTGCCAGCTCTTTAGAAGAATTGTACACTGATTCTTAAGAACTCAAGCTTTTCAGTATCTAGCCAAGGCAAAATTCCACCTCAAAAATTAAACAGAATCAAGATGAACTACAGACCTTGAAAAGATATTTTACAAGGTTGGAAGAGCTTTGACTGATAGGGATATGTTTATGCTTAGTTGTGTCTACTAGCTTATTTAACAAGCCTTTGTTGGGCACCTACTAAGTGCTAGGACCTGAAGGAAATGAGGGAGGGGGTGGACAACAGGGTAAAGTGGAACTTTTGGGGGTGGGACTTAAAATAAAAACTATAAAAAGAATCATTTGACTTTAGTGACCCAAGGAGCAGGTTGGAGAGCATGACAGAGCCAGAAGCCAGTGTAGGGAGAGTTCAAGTGTGATTACCAGTTTAGAAAGTAGACACTTTTCTCCACACCTTTGAGAAGTTTGAATTTCAAGAGGAGAAAAGAGAAGAAAATTGTGGCAACTGTAGATGGGTGGTGTGCTTTGCTGAAAACAGGGTATGTTTGGAAAGTATTTCAATTTTGATGCTTGAAGAGTTTGATGGCGCACACAAGAAAAGAACCATATAGTTAGTTTCTAAGACTACCCCAGGACAGCCTGGTCTTGGATCAGAGGGAGGTACACGTCTTCCCTTAAAACAGAACGTATGGAAGATGGGTGGGCGGTCATGTTTCTCAACTACAACACTTTATATTCAGAAAGAATTTGGGACTTTGTCTTGTAGTGCGAGTCACAAGTCATTTTCTTTTAAGCAAAAATAATAGCTTGCTTTTATAGTACTTTTGAAATGTTCTTTATCTGCCATGTAAAAGCTATTATGCCTCTGAATGATATCTCAGGGGTTATAAAAAAAGTAACAAATTTTTGAAGACACTTTATAAAGGGCTGTGTATGATTATTAATCTTACCTTCATAATTTGGGGGCCATTTTGCTCCCAACTTAGTAGGGATTTTATGATCCATAGCTTTTTACTTTCCGATTTTCATTTCCTTCTTCTTGTTCAGCAATAGTAATTACTATTTTTTTGTAATTACTATTGAATTGTTAATTATAAAAATAAAGTAGAAATAATGTGAAACCAAATATTCTGGCATTAGTAAAATATCTTTTGGTTTCTCATGGAAATTCTCATTTTTGTTTTGCATGTAACAGAAGATAAAGATTATAGACTTAGCCTAACTCCTTGTACATTCAATCATTTGAGACATCTGGAATTTTGAGAAAATTATGTTACTTAAGGATGTCACTTAGTCATTCTAAACCTCATTAATCTTACCTATAAAGTAAGAATAATGCCCATTTCCAGACTGTCCCATTTCACAGAATTATTATGAGGTCCATCTGATATATCTACAAATATGGGTTGTAAGTTGTAAAATATCTCAAAATATATTATCGTCTGAAAAATATTAGATCACAAGCTCTCCTGGCCAATTAGAAGCTCCCCCTTCGACCCTGAAGCATACTTGAAGAAATGTTCTAGGAAATGAACACAGCTGGCATAGGGATTTCATTTATCGTTTAAGCATCATTGACTGGCAAGTCTCTATGCTATTCTCTAGCTAATTTAAAAATCTCTAAGAAACGGTCTCTTCTTGAAAAAACAGGCCAGTGCCTGTTTCATCCTGCTGGGTGAGTAGAAGAGATGTGCCTGGTGGTGACCACAAAACTGGGGTTGGCCTGCCTGACAATTACAAGAATTTAGAATATATATATATTCTAAAAAGGCAAAAATCTTGTGGTGCCGAATTTGGCCACTAGAGGGTACCGGATAGCCAGCGACGTAGCCCTTCAGAGGCTGAGATGGTGCCCTTGTGAGAGTGGTTCAGGAGCTGCCACTAATCACATCTGTGGAACTCAGTGGTGTCATGTTTTCTCAGTTCCAATCACCATTGATCCGAGAGTGGCCCATCTTCCTTCACAGGACCAGGAATTGAGCTGGAAACCTATTCCCCTCCTTTGTCAAACTGTTAACTCTGAGCCAGCCAAGCTTTCATGTCACCCCTGCCTCTTTCAGGAAAGGTTTGCTCATTTGGAAATCCCTTTGGTTACAATTCAGTGGATTTAGGAGAATTTAATTGTATTCCATCCTATTGCTTTCATTTTTGCTGCTCTCCAGTGTTCTAGACGTTAATTTCTCGTGGGATTTAAGAGATTTTACAAAATAGTTACCACTTATTCAATACTTGGTCACCCTGCAAAGTTAAAGACCCACTACTTAAAAATCAATAAATACTGCCTTCTCTTTTATACTCAGAGCAGAAATTTGACAGGGAATGGGGAAACTTCCTCTGCTGTTGACCTAGCAAAACTACCAATAGGAAATCTGCCTTCTTTATCGTTAATTGGTATAATTCAGGATGACACTCATTAAAAGCCAATAAAAAACAAAATTTCTGGTGATTGAAAAACTTAAGAAAACCAGGAGATAGCTAATAACATCTACAACTGCCTCAGTATTTTACAGAAAGTATCCTCTCTCTTGGACAGCATTGTCCAGTAGTACATTCAGCTATTCTGACTGGCAGGTGAGCTGAGAGAGTGAGTATGGTCTACTTAGAAAACTCTAGAGTGAGTAGGATGAGAGGAGGCTTTGGAGCATATCTCTGAGAAGGGGCCAGTGCCTGTTTCATCCTGCTGGTGAGTAGAAGAGATGTGCCTGGTGTTGACCACAAGACTGGGGTGGGCCTGCCTGACAATTACAAGATCATGCACTTTGGTTAAAAGAACTATAGCAGAAAGAGGTTCATTTACAAGGTTGTTCCTAACTAAAAATAGGCTGGATGTCATGGGAAGCTGGAAATGGACAGTTTGTGTGGACCAGATTGCAGTGCTTACTGCAAGTCAGTGGGAAGGTAATTTCTTTGCATGCAGTGTTTTTCAAAATTACTTCATTTTTTCCGGTATTATACCTCCACTCTGAATCTAATAAGGCAAAGGAAATTTTACTCACAATATTGTTGTATAAGAATGCTTTGCGGGGGGGGGGGGGGATGCTTCAGAGAATTCTGGCATCTCTTGGTACCAGGTACTCATCATTAAGTCTGTTAGGTCATTTATTAAGGATTGGGAGTTACCTGATATTGTATGTTAACACAAAATAATTTCAGGGGCCTGAGTGGCTCAGTTGGTTAAGCGTCTGACTTTGGCTCAGGTTATGATCCTGGGGTTCTGGCATAGAGCCCCAAGTCAAGCTTCCCCCCTCAGTGGGAAGTCTGCTTTTCCCTCTCCCTCTGCCCCTCCTCCCTCTCATGCTCTCTCAAATAAATAAATAAAATATTTTTAAAAAATAATTTTAGAAAAAATATCCTGTGGATTATTACTCTTTGAATAGCCAGTCACTTGCTAACAACAAGTTCCTCAAGAGCACATTGAATTTAATAGCCATATACTTTTTTTGTTACTTTTCCACAGGAGGTAAACCAATAGTATATCTTTTATTTGATCAGTAATTAAAGATGTATTTTTCCTTTTATCCTTATTAAAATTGGACTTTAAAAAAATAAAATAAAATAAAATAAAATTGGGCTTTTTAAGGCTGAGCTGAAATTTCATCCTGAAAAATAAAATGCTAAGATTTACTAGCAGAACTACCTCATGTAAATGTATATTATTCAAGCCAGAGCTCACATTCTGATCCCCAAGTTTCCACTAGTGACCACAATCTCCTGGCTCCCCAGGAGATGCAAAGTGAGATCAGCCAGTCTCTGTGAAATCTCTGCCTCTGCTTTCATGTCCACATTAGTGGTGAGTGCACTCAGCAAGCAGGTGTTTGGCTCAAGGGAAGATCTCGCCAAAAGTCTTGCTGCCTCTGAGAGGTGATAGCTTGTTCCAAGTCAGTGCTGGAAAGTTCTGAGAACATTTAGGAATGCACTCATTTTACAAGGTGGAATTACAAATACCAGTTTGATGCCATGTTCCCTATTAAATTAGTTGATAACCAAAAACAATTTTTAAAAATCTAATTTGGTGCCTTTCTCAGACCAAAAAAAAAAAAAAAAAAAAAAAGTTTTCATGAGAAATTCATTTTACTGTAGTCTCTAAGCATAAAAATTTTAGTTTGCAATAAGTTTTTACTCTTAAGCTATTTAGTTTGCAAATGGTACTGGCATATGACTTTGTCATCTTAATTTTAAGTGATTTATGCATATTAGTTGTCAGTGTAAGATGATGACATACCCCATAAAGGCTATTGTCCTCTTCCTAACTGAGAAAGTTTGAAACATTTACATTTGAAAGTTGATGCCTCCCTCATAAGACATACTTAAGTTAATAATTTGCCAGTTCTATGTTTACTTTGTCTCATTTTCTATTTTCTTTTAGATTGATAACATTTATTAATATATTTAAAACAATTGTTAATGAAAGGACAAGGGCAGAAGCTGTCAACCTCAGTTTTATTCATTTAGTGGTTTTGCTTGTAAATTTGCATAAGACTTATTAAAGTAGGCAAGGATTTTTTGTTAACATTTTCTAAGAGCCCTCCTATGCTTTTTTATTTTTAGTTTAGTTTAGTTTAGTTTTTTAGAGAAGGAGGGAGGGGGCAGAAGGAGAATCTTAAGCAGGCTCCCCACTCAGCACAGAGTCAGATGGAAGGCTCAATCTCATGACCCTGAGACTATCATCTGAGCCAAAATCAAGAGTTAGACACTTAACTGACTGAGACACCATCCAGGTGCTAACCCTTTATTGTTTTAAATCCCTGAATATCTTCATGGGGTTTTAATTGAATTTGTAGATTTATCTGTTAATATCTGGGAAATTTAAAATACTATTTCAGCCACAAATCATGCCTATCTAAAATAAATAATTATGTTAAAATGTTACCCTTTTGGTCAGTTTTATTTTCTAAGGCTCAGGTGGCAAGCAAGGATGAATAATTTTATCAAAATTTACTTTTGCTAAGTTTTTAAAAAACATTTTGCTATATTTTGAGTTCCTGTTGTTTTGTAAATAGCTATCAGACCTGATTCTTATTCTGAAGTATTTTAAAAGACCTATAGATGTAGATGCCTCAAAACTAAAGTATTAGGAATCCTGCTTATTTGTAGGTATTGCTTCACTATTTAAAAAATTATCGCGGCCGTTCAGGCAGCAGTTCCGAGCAGAGGGGGCTGCGCAGCCCCAAGAGCAGCTGGGGCAGCAGCGCAGGCCCTGGAGCCCAGGGCACCAGGGGACACAGACCAGGATCCAGCGCTCCCCTTGGAACAGGCGGAGGCTGGGAGGACACAAGACACTGAGGATGCTTCTGCCGCCTGGGGCCATGAGCTGTGCAGATCAGCACCCCCCTCCCCCAGAGCATCCAGGTCCCTGCGGACTGGGAGACTACGGTAGTTACTGCGGGAACTGACTCTAGGACTGGAGAGCTGGCCTCCGCCACTGTTGTTGTTTCTCCTGGTGTCACCTTGTGCCTGGGATGGAGCGGGACTGCCAGGGAGCAGAGGCCTCACAGGATAAACAGCTCCCACTGAGCCGAGCACCTGCAGGGGGCGGGGCACCTCCCCCAGGTACACACCTGAGAGTCAGCACAGCAGGCCCCTACTCCAGAAGACCAGGTGGAAGGACAGGGGAAGAGCAAGTTCTTCACTGAGCAGCGCTGGAACGCTCCAGGGGAAGTGGAGGGATTTACAGTATATAGAATCAGAGGATACCCTCCTTGTTTTTTTGTTTTTTGTTTGTTTGTTTTCCTCCCTTTTTTCTCTCTCTCTTTTTCCTTCCTTTTTCCAGTACAACTTGTTTTTAACCACTCTGCACTGCACAAAATGACTAGAAGGAAGAACTCACCACAAAAGAAAGAATCAGAAACAGTCCTCTCTCCCACAGAGTTAACAGAATTTGGATTACAATTTGATGTCAGAAAGCCAATACAGAAGCACAATTATAAAGCTACTGGTGGCTCTGGAAAAAAGCATAAAGGATTCAAGAGACTTCATGATTGCAGAATTTAGATCTAATAAGGCCGAAATTAAAAATCAATTGAGATGCAATCCAACCTGGAGGTCCTAACGACTAGGGTTACTGAGGTAGAAGGATGAGTGAGTAACATAGAAGACTAGTTGATGGCAAGGAAGGAAGCAGAGGAAAAAAGAGAAAAACAATTAAAAGATCATGAGGAAAGGTTAAGGGAAATAAATGACAGCCTCAGAATGAAAAATCTACGTTTAATTGGGGTTCCAGAGGATGCCGAAAGGGACAGAGGACCAGAAAGTATTTGAATAAATCATAGCTGAGAACTTCCCTAACTTGGGGAGGGAAACAGGCATTCAGATCCAGGAGATAGAGAGATTCCCACCCCCATAAAATCAATAAAAACCATTCAACATCCCAACATTTCAGAGTGAAACTTGCAAATTCCAAAGATAAAGAGAAGATCCTTAAAGCAGCAAGAGACAAGAAATCCCTAACCTTTATGGGGAGAAGTATTAGGTTCACAGCAGACCTCTCCACAGAGACCTGGCAGGCCAGAAAGGGCTGGAAAGATATATTCAGAGAATATGCAGCCAAGAATACTCTATCCCGCAAGGCTCTTATTCAAAATAGAAGGAGAGATAAAGAGCTTCCAAGATAGGCAGAGACTGAAAGAATATGTGACCACCAAACCAGCTCTGCAAGAAATATTGAGGGGGACTCTGTAAAAGAAAGAGGAAGTCCAAGGAAACCATACACAAAAACAGGGACTGAATAGGTATTATGATGACCCGAAGTATCTTTCAATAGTAACTCTGAACATGAATGGGCTTAATGATCCCACCAAAAGGTACAGGGTTTCAGACTGAATAAAAAAGCAAGACCCATCTATTTTCTGTCTACAAGAGACTCATTTTAGACCTAAGAACACTTCCAGCCTGAAAATAAAAGGTTGGAGAACCATTTACCATTCAAACAGTCCTCAAAAGAAAGCAGGGGTAGCCATCCTCATATCAGATAAATTAAAGTTTATTCCAAAGACTGTAGTAAGAGATGAAGAGGGACACTATATCATACTTAAAGGATCTATCCAACAAGAGGATCTAACAATCATGAATATTTATGCCCCTAATGTGGGAGCTGCCAAGTATATCAATTAATAACCAAAATTAAGACATACTTAGATAATAATACACTTACACTGGGAGACTTGAACATGGTGCTTTCTGCAATGGATAGATCTTCTAAGCACATCTCCAAAGAAACAAAAGTTTTAAATGATACACTGGACCAGATGGATTTCACAGATATTTACAGAACTGTACATCCAAACGCAACTGAATACACATTCTTCTCAAGTGCACATGGAACTTTCTCCAGAATAGACCACATACTGGGTCACAAATCAGGTCTTAACCAATACCAAAAGATTGGGATTGTCCCCTGCATATTTTCAGACCATAATGCTTTGAAACTAGAACTCAATCACAAGAAGAAATTTGGAAGGATTTCAAACACATGGAGGTTAAAGACCATCCTGCTAAAAGATGAAAGGGTCAACCAGGAAATTAGAGAAGAATTTAAAAGATTCATGGAAACTAATGATAATGAAGATACAACCATTCAAAATCTTTGGGATACAGAAAAAGCAGTCCTGAGGGGAAATACATCGCAATACAAACATCCATCCAAAAACTGGAAAGAACTCAAATACACAAGCTAACCTTGCACATAAAGGAGCTGGAGAAAGAACAGCAAATAGATCCTACACCCAGTGGAAGAAGAGAATTAATAAAGATTCGAGCAGAACTCAATGAAATAGAGACCAGAAGAACTGTGGAACAGATCAACAAAACCAGGAGATGGTTCTTTGAAAGAATTAATAAGATAGATAAGCCATTAGCCAGCCTTACTAAAAAGAAGAGAGAAAAGACTCAAATTAATAAAATCATAAATGAGAAAGGAGAGATCACCACCAACACCAAGGAAATACAAACAATTTTAAAAACATAATATGAGCAGCTATATGCCAATAAATTAGGCAACCTAGAAGAAATGGACGCATTTCTGGAAAACAACAATCTACCAAAACTGGAACAAGAAGAAATAGAAAACCTGAATAGGCCGATAACCAGGGAGGAAATTGAAGCAGTCATCAGAAACCTCCCAAGACACAAAAGTCCAGGGCCAGATGGCTTCCAAGGGGAATTCTATCAAATGTTTAAAGAAGAAATAATACCTATTCTACTAAAGCTGTTCGGAGAGATAGAAAGAGATGGAGTACTCCCAAACTCGTTCTATGAGGCCGCATCACCTTAATTCCAAAACCAGACAAAGACCCCACCAAAAAGGAGAATTATAGACCAATATCCCTGATGAACATGGATGCAAAAATTCTCAACAAGATACTAGCCACTAGGATCCAACAGTACATTAAGAAGATTATTCACCATGACTAAGTGGAATGTATCCCCAGGATGCAAGGCAGGTTCAACACTCGTAAAACAATCAACGTGATTCATCATATCAGCAAGAGAAAAACCAAGAACCATATGATCCTCTCAATAGATGCAGAGAAAGCATTTGACAAAATACAGCCTCCATTCCTGATCAAGACTCTTTAGAGTGTAGGGATAGAGGGAACATTCCTCAGCATCTTAAAAGCCATCTACGAAAAGCCCACAGCAAATATCATTCTCTATGGGGAAACACTGGGAGCCTTTCCCCTAGGATCAGGAACATGACAGGGATGTCCACTCTCACCACTGCTATTCACCACTGCTAGAAGTCCTAGCCCTCAGCAATCAGGCAACAAAAAGAAATAAGAGGCATTCAAATTGGCAAAGAAGAAGTCAAACTCTCCCTCTTCGCAGATGACATGATACTGTACTTAGAAAACCCAAAAGACTCCACCCCAAAATTGCTAGAACTCATACAGCAATTCGGGGGTGTGACAGGATACAAAATCAATGCCCAGAAATCAGTGGCATTTCTCTACACTAACAACGAGACTGAAGAAAGAGAAATTAAGGAGTCAATCCCATTTACAGTTGCACCCAAAAGCATAAGATACCTGGGAATAAACCTAACCAAAGAGGTAAAGGATCTATACCCTAAAAACTACAGAACACTTTTGGAAGAAATTGAGAAAGACCCAAAGAGATGGAAAAATATTCCATACTCATGGATTGGCAGAATTAATATTGTGAAAACGTCAATGTTACCCTGGGCAATTTACACGTTTAATGCAATCCCTATCAAAATACCATGGACTCTCTTCAGAGAGTTGGAACAAATCATCTTAAGATTTGTGTGGAATCAGAAAGACCCCGAATAGCCAGGGGAATATTAAAAAAGAAAACCATAGTGGGGGCATCACAATGCCAGATTTCAGGTTGTACTACAAAGCTGTGGTCATCAAGACAGTGTGGTACTGGCACAAAAACAGACACATAGATCAGTGGAACAGAATAGAGAACCCAGAAGTGGACCCTCAACTTTATGGTCAACTAATATTCGATAAAGCAGGAAAGACTATCCACTGGAAAAAAGACAGTCTCTTCAATAAATGGTGCTGGGAAAATTGGGCATCCACATGCAGAAGAATGAAACTAGACCACTCTCTTTCACCGTACACAAAGATACATTCAAAATTGATGAAAGATCTAAATGTGAGACAAGAATCCATCAAAATCCTAGAGAACACAGGCAACACCCTTTTTGAACTTGACCACAGCAACTTCCTGCAAGATACATCCACGAAGACAAGGGAAACAAAAGCAAAAATGAATTATTGGGACTTCTTCAAGATAAGAAAGCTTCTGCACAGCAAAGGAACCATCAACAAAACTAAAAGACAACCTACAGAATGGGAGAAGATATTTGCAAATGACCTATCAGATAAAAGGGCTAGTATCCAAGATCTATCAAGAACTTCTTAAACTCAACAGCAAAGAAACAAACAATCCGATCATGAAATGGGCAAAAGACATGAACAGAAATTTCACCAAAGAAGACCTACACATGGCCAACAAGCACATGAGAAAATGCTCTGCATCACTTGCCATCAGGGAAATACAAATCAAAACCACAATGAGATACCACCTCACACCAGCGAGAATGGGGCAAATTTTTTTTTTAATTTTATTTATTTATGATAGTCACATAGAGAGAGATTGAGAGGCAGAGACATAGGCAGAGGGAGAAGCAGGCTCCATGCACCGGGAGCCTGACGTGGGATTCGATCCGGGGTCTCCAGGATCGCGCCCTGGGCCAAAGGCAGGCGCCAAACCGCTGCGCCACCCAGGGATCCCTGAGAATGGGGCAAATTAACAAGGCAGAAAACAACAAATGTTGGAGAGGATGCGGAGAAAGGGGAACCCTCTTGCACTGTTGTTGGGAATGTGAACTGGCACAGCCACACTGGAAAACTGTGGAAGTTCCTCAGAGTTAAAAATAGATCTGCCCTACGACCCAGCAATTGCACTGCTGGTGATTTACCCCAAAGATACAGATGCAGTGAAACGCCAGGACACCTGCACCCCGATGTTTCTAGCAGCAGTGTCCACAATAGCCAAACTGTGGAAGGAGACTCGGTGTCCATCGAAAGATGATGGATAAAGAAGATGTGGTTTATGTATACAATGGAATATTACTCAGCTATTAGAAATGACAAATACCCACCATTTGCTTCAACGTGGATGGAACTGGAGGGTATTATGCTGAGTGAAGTAAGTCAGTCGGAGAAGGACAAACATTATATGTTCTCATTCATTTGGGGAATATAAATAATAGTGAAAGGGAATATAAGGGAAGGGAGAAGAAATGTGTGGGAAATATCAGAAAGGGAGACAGAACGTAAAGACTGCTAACTCTGGGAAACGAACTAGGGGTGGTAGAAGGGGAGGAGGGCGGGGGGTGGGAGTGAGTGGGTGACGGGCACTGGGGGTTATTCTGTATGTTGGTAAATTGAACACCAATAAAAAATAAATAAATAAATAAATAAATAAATAAATAAATAAATAAATAATAAATAAAAAGAAGATGTGGTTTATGTATACAATGGGATGTTACTCAGCCATTAGAAACGACAAATACCCTCCATTTGCTTTGACGTGGATGGAACTGGAGGGTATTATGCTGAGTGAAATAAGTCAATCGGAGAAGGACAAACATTATATGGTCTCATTCATTTGGGGAATATAAAAATTAGGGAAAGGCAATAAAGTGGAATGGAGAGAAAATGAATGAAAATATCAGTGAGGGTGACAAAACATAAGAGACACCTAACTCTGGGAAATGAACAAGGGGTACTGGAAAGGGAGGTGGGCGGGGGTTGGGGTGATGGGGTGATGGGCACTGGGGGGGGCACTTGGCGGGATGAGCACTGGGTGTTATGCTTTATGTTGGCAAATTGAACTCCAATTAATAAAAATTAAAAATGTCCAAAAAGAAAAAAAATTATCGCAATCTGAGTTTCATGATTTCTGGTTTTCAGCTGAGCTCTATTTTATTTTAAAACTCTTTTTATAGATTTGGCAAAGTAAATTTTGCTACTTTATGGCATGAAACTGGTTACAATTTAAATTGTCAGACTAAGTAGTGTGACATTGCTGCAGTAGAAAATTGTATAAATGGTTGCACTGGGTGATATTAGTAAGAAATCTATCCTTCATTCAGTGCATGTTAGCCAAAAGAGTAAGCTATGATATTTATTATCATTTTGAAGAATTTTTTGACAGAAGCCATTTTTCTAGAAAAGAATGAATTAAAATCAAAATCTACTATCAGGGCAGCCCCAGTGGCGCAGCAGTTTAGCGCCGCCTGCAGCCCAGGGCGTGATCCTGGAGACCCTGGATCAAGTCCTGTGTCAGGCTCTCTGCATGGAGCCTGCTTCTCCCTCTGCCTGTGTCTCTGCCTCTCTCTGTGTCTCTATGAATAAATAAATAAAATCTTTATAAAAATAAAATCTATCAGACTTGTGAAATAAACATGTAATGGAGCATGAGACTATCCTGTAGCAGAAATAAATGAAATATGCTGGATAATACCGATTTTTCTTTACTTAAGTTGTCTCCCCTACACACACACACACACACACACACACACACACTTTTTTTTTAAGAGTTAACAGCTATGTGCTACAATGTTCAAAGGGACTTTTGCTGTTGCCACACATTAGCACGGGGGCACATAGCTGAAGACGGCAGTATGCCCCCCATATTCTGAGGAGAGAATAACTGAAAGCAGACACCTCTCTCCAGAATTTACAAGAGTCCCACCATCTTTCATTCATTTAGTAAATATTTATTAGGTACCTGTTGCAGGTAGTATTCTAGGCACTGGGGATTCGGCTATTGCAAAAGTTCCTATCCTTATGGAATTCATAATCTGGTGGTCTCATGGAAGAAGAAAATACCACTCTTCTTGCTTAGATTAGAGTTGGATGTGGGGGGATGTCTTAGCAAGCAACTGGCTGGGATAGTAGATGCCAGTCTGCTGGTACACCAATTTCTGTTATTGGCTATTGAGCCTGTTATTAGAAATTGGTGGTGTCTACAGGAAAGAGAGACTGGCATCTACTATCCCAGCCAGCTGCTTGCTAAGCTGATTGAACCTACAGACCCACTGATTTGCTACTAGAGCAGAGCTTGTGAATAAGTTCCTGGGAGTCTGGGGGATATGTTAACATAGACATAAAGAAAAGATATTTGGTGGGGGGGGGGGGGGCGATGATGTCTATTTCTCTCCCAAAGAGTTCTGTAGGTAGGAGACTTTAGCAGGTAGAGCCAAGGCCTTCAGGATAACTATAGGCTATGGGGGACTGTGCTTAGAAAGAAGAGATCAGGGGGGCCTCTCCCCTTGGGTCTCTGGGGGCCCTGGAGAATCTAGAGAACAACCTCTGTGGTCTCTCTGACTCTAAAAACAGAGATCAGACATCATAATACTGTCAAGGGGGCTTTCAGGTCAGAGGAGACAATACCCCATCCAGAGACCTGCCCACCTCCAAGAGATGAGAGCACCAGAGTAATACCAGCCACCATATCAGGAAACCTGCACACACCCCTTCTGCACAGACCACCAGTAATCAACCAAACCAGAGACTGAAAGCTCCTTGCACTGAGAAGTAACATGTCTATCACAGGATCCTGGTTTCCTTCCCAACTCCTAGCACTGGAGGAGCTAGACCTTGAAAAGAGATGGAGAGAAGGTTCTAGATGCAGACAGCGTCTCTTCCCACTACAACCTCTTGGTTTCTCTGTGCAAGCTAATAGAAGGAAGGGAGGGAGTTTATAATTTATCGGGGCATAAAACTAAAAGTGACCAGAAATCAGTGAGATCTGCCCAAGATTCCTTAAGAGATGTGTCAGGGAAATCTAGCATAGCACAGCTAAAAGAGTATGATTGGAGAAAAATGAAACTCTTTTAAGTTTATATTATAGTTACATAAAAATTTGCCCAATAAGCTGATTACAGATATATTTTAAGAACTGTTTTCTAGGGATCCCTGGGTGGCGCAGCCGTTTGGCGCCTGCCTTTGGCCCAGGGCGCGATCCTGGAGACCCGGGATCGAATCCCATATCAGGCTCCCGGTGCATGGAGCCTGCTTCTCCCTCTGCCTGTGTCTCTGCCTCTCTCTCTCTGTGTGACTATCATAAGTAAATAAATAAAAAAAAAAAAAAAAAAGAACTGTTTTCTAAAAATTTATTTTCTTCCAGAACTAGTCGTATAGTTAATTTTTAAAGAAACAATATATATAATCACTTCATTTGTTAATCTCATTTATAGCTTAATCAATGTCTTAAAATATTCCAAGTATTTATCAGAATCACTGAGAGAAGGGTCATCTGCCCCGTAACAGATCTAGAAAGATTTAATTAGTAGTTTGGTTTTGATATGCTCAGATTTTGTTGTGTTGAGCCTAGAATTTTAGAGCTGCTTACAATATAGCAGAGCTATGCATGAATTAACTTTTTCCTGATATTTTTAGCAGGCAAAACTACTACTAGAAACTGAAAAGCATATAAGGAATGGGTGTTCAACTGCTATTGAGGAATGCAACTAAAATTTCATCATTTGTTTTTCCGTATGGATGGCTCAGATCTCTCCAGGTCAGGATAACTGTAGTAGTGCTCATCAGCTCATAGCTCATTGCTAGATCGAAGCTGAACACAACACCAAAGCAATGATGGGGCAGTCTGAGTAGGGCATAAGCAAAGTCCTGCTTCTGTGTCAAGGGGACACATCTTGTTGATTTTGTCATGGCGTATCTGTTATTGAAAAAATTATGGCATTTATCCCACATCACTATGTAGAAATGTGTTTATTTTGCTAGAGAGCTGATTGAATTAAATGCTTAAACCTACATGCATTTATTTTGTAAGGCCAATTATAGCTAAAATACATTAATGACATAAAATATTCTGGCAGGAAAGGCAGTATTTTTAATAAAAGTGTTTCCCTATTTTTAATTTATAAATAATCTGTTAGAAACTGTTTCATATGATATCTGGATTTTGAAGTGCTTGTGGTTCTTGGGAGACCTAAGAAACAGCTCTTAGTAGGCTTCAATCCCAAATTATATTAGGGGGTTTGATGTAGTCTGTGAGTGAACATGAACATTCCCAGCTGTGTGACTTCCGGTGGATCACTTGGTCTTTCTGGGTGTCCTGACCTATAAAATAGGGTTGGTAATATCTACCCCATAAGGTAATTGCTAGGATTAAATGACTTAATGCCCAGGACCTAGGACAGTGTCTCACTTTTTGTAAATGATCAGTAGTTGGTACTTCTCTCTTCTCTACTGATACCCACAAGAAATGGTTTTCCCCCTTTTCTTTGGGAATGCAAATAAAATCTAAATGTCTTAAATTTACTCTAGATGCTCTGAGATTAAACAGATGCTTCATGGCATTTTCTAGTTAGAGTCCCAAAATATTAATAGTCATTCAGTCAATCAGCAGAAGATGGGGGCCACTCAGCTCAAACATTACATATAATCCTCCCTCCAGGTAGGTAAATAGCACCTATTTTGGGGAGAAGGCTCTGCCAGTAGATTAATTTTTTTTTTCAGTAGATTAATATTAATGCAGCTTTTAAGGGCATGTTTTACAAGGGATTTATAGTGAAGAATTCCAGTTTTATTCTCTAGTATGTCAATTGTCTGAAATTGTCACAATCTTCATTATTTTTGTAAATGTGTATTTTAAATGTATATGTATGCTTTTCTTTAGCAGGCTTTATAGTATTTGGATTGATTTGAGAGCTCTTTTATTTTATTCTGTTCTTCTTGGAGCAGAAATTAAATCAGGAAATGCCTTCCTTTTTGATATTTTAAGTGTTTTTAAGTGTCGTACCCATTGTCCCTGTTGTTCAGTTCTTTGGAAGAAGGTCCCTTACCTGTTTAAATATATCTAAACTAATCAGTGGCCTTGACTGATTTTTTGCTAGTACTTTCTTTGGTGTATTTCCTACTTTCATTGTTAACCAAATAAGTGTGGCATTTGTAAAACCAAACCAGATTCTGTTCAACACAGTAAAAATTTGAGCTAAAATGAAATATTAGGGGGGAAAGGAGTATGTTGCTCTAGGCCATAAACAACTCAAAACAGTCTGAGGCATGCACTGGTAAATCTTAAAAAAGTGCTATAGGCAATTCAGCATCAAAATTGCCATAGAAAATTATTGTTGTTAGCCATTCTGTTGATAGTTCATATTGTTAGAATTGCTAGCAGATGGGAAAATAGATGAGTCAGGATACAGTATTAACAATCCATATTTTTTTAATCACAAGCCACTGGGATCCCTGGGTGGTGCAGTGGTTTGGCGCCTGCCTTTGGCCCGGGGCGCGATCCTGGAGACCTGGGATCGAATCTCACATCGGGCTCCCGGTGCATGGAGTCTGCTTCTCCCTCTGCCTGTGTCTCTGCCTCTCTGTCTCTCTCTGTGTAACTATCATGAATAAATAAATAAAATCTAAAAAAAAAAAAAAAAAAAGATTTTAATCACAAGCCACTAATAAGGTGTGTAGCATCTGTGAAGTTTATTTAAACAGTTGCTAGGAAGAGTTTGTTTTCCCAGTAAACACAGCAAACCTTGTACAGGATTTTCTTGATTGACTATTTGACTAAATGTGTTAACATTAATATATAAGACTGCTTCATTATGATGGTGTCTTGTTTATTTTGACAGACTGATTATACCAGCAACTTGTAGACCCATTAAGTCTTGAATGTTACCACATTTATGCATTTAAAAACTTTATAATCTTGTTTCTGCTACTTTTTGAGAGTTTTTTAAAACTCTCATGTAATTAGGACTATTTTTGACAAAACAAAATAATATAAAAAAAAATCTAAGTGTTTTCCTCCAAGAGCTCCTAAGACGATATTATTTTGGAAAGTAATTCAGTCTTATCACTTGAATGTGATATCCTAGGTCTTTATATTAGATTGGATATATAAACTTGCAGAAAGTTCTAATGTTAGTGACTACTCTTCCTGACCAGTAACTAGCAGTTTTTCAATGCTTCTCATAGTGTTTAGAAATCATCCTAATGACTAAAAGTTTAAACTATCAAAATTATCAGTTTATAAGACTTAATCTCATTTTCTATCTTCTCATGTCATTGGGTTATGTTGCTGTTTTATACAAGAGCTAGTTAGTAATTTGCACATCTTTTATTTGGATTTTGTTTCCTTTTTTTTTTTGTTTCCTTTTTTAAGGGATACTGTTAAATATAATTTTTTTGGATATTTACCTGTAATCTTCTTACTCCCAGATGAAATGTGATAATCCAGGACGATTATTAACAAAACGGTCTGCACATTCAAGCTGTCACTTATGTACCAAACTGTACCAATTTTCAGACAAATGTTGACTTCTATTGAAAAGTAGTTTTGACTTTTTCATTTAACTTATAAACAACCTATAAACTACTCATCGTTAAATTATTGTTTAGAAGTTGGGATTTTTATTTAGAGTCTGACTTGTTTTAAACAAGAGCTGGGAAATCCTAGTCTACCAACTATCCTGAAACTTAAAGACGATGGTAATTCTACCTTTTGCTAAATTTCTGCAGTTTATTTCATTCTAAAAAAAACTGCTCTATAAAAATGTCATCAAAAAAAAAAAAACAAAAACAAAAAAAAATGTCATCTGCAAGGTTTTCTCTTCACTGTGGACTTCACAGCTGAACACTTACAAACCATTTTCCCTTTCAGCTCAGGTTGAAGACCCTAGAAATTTCTTAGCAGCACACACACCCCCACCCCCATTCGTGATGACTCAAACACTTGGAACACTCTGACAGTGCTAGATTAAAAACATCAAACTTAAAAAAAAAAACAAAAACAAAACATCAAACTTGGTATATAAGAAATAGTGAAAGGGATTATAAGGGACAGGAGGGGAACTGAGTGGGAAAAATCAGAAAGGGAGACAAACTATGAGAGACTACTAACTCTGGGAAATGAACAAAGTGTTGCAGAAGGGGAAGTAGGTGGGGGATGGAGTGATTAGGTGATGGGCACTGAGGAGGGCACGTGATGGGATTAGCACTAGGTGTTATAGTATATGTTGCAAATTGAACATCAATAAAAACAAATTTTAAAAAATATCAAACTTGGTATAATGAAAAAAAAAATACATTGATCTCCATCGAGGTCAGGTCCTATCTCTATCATCATCCAGGTCTGTAACTTTGAACAACCTGGCTCCCATTTTCTCACCAAAAACAAGTAAGCTAAAGTAGGTCATCTCTGAGGTTTACTTTTGCAGTAAGATTCTGCAAGGTTTAACTCATAACCCAACCTTATAGTTATACTCATGTTAAACAATGCTTTGTTCATATGTTGCAGTGGTGTTTAATAGTCCCAGATTCCAGTGTGTTTCTCAGAGGTCCGTATGATTCAATTTACCTGACCTCAGTTTAAACTCTTTTTATAGAAATTGATTTTATACTGTGCCCTTAATATGTCTTGCCCCCTGATATTTGTCGTTTCAAATGTCCAAGAAAAGCAAAACTTCTTGTGAGTAGAAAAACATTGCCTGAGGTAATAAAACCATATTGTTCTGAAAACTCTTCTCCATTTCTCTGTGTATTTGAAGAAGTTCTGTCTTTGCTTTCAGGCCCTTTCTCTTACTGCATGTCAGCTCATTTAGTCACTTAATCAAGTTCTATAATGTTTATAATGATTGTCAAACTACAGTATTCTTTCAGAATGTTAAGACCTGAAAATTTAAGACTCATGGTTAGTTGTGCAAGTTCTGTGTTATCATTAAATTCAAAACCAAGTTTTATTAAATAGAATTAGCCTAGAACATATAAAGGCCATTTCTGGATGAATTACTCATTTTTGTACATTTGTTCACTAAAAACCACAATGTATGCATATCTTGAAATTCTCTTTACTGACTTCACTTACGGAACTTTAAACTGAAAAATGTAGACCAAGATGTGATACTCCAACTCTGGTTTACTCTGAATTTATTTTGAACTTAGTCATCTGACAGATGGCTATGGTAGTTACAGCTGCTTTGAATTCCTTGTATTGTAGAAAGATGGTTCATAAGTAACATTTCTTTGCTATATTTAAAAAAATATAAATTCAAGTTAATTTACCACAAACTCTGTTGACCCACAAACATAACAATTCTAAAGTGATTTCCCTTCGTTTTTTGTGAAGATTTTCAAGAAACCTAATTTTGGTGAATGAAACTTTTGTCACAATAATATTGATAATTCAGGAAGTTCAACTTTTCCTTCTAATATTATCCTCATTAGCTCCCAAAATTGTTTTACTTTGGATTAGTATTCTAAAAGGGTGATAGTGATTGTTTAATATTATAGGATCATTTTTATCATTATGAGTGTCCATAAAATTTTATCTGGTTTGTGACCCTATTTACTACTAAGCCATCAAGCAGTACTGCTCTCCAAGAGATTGGAAAGCTGCTTCTGTCGCATTTTCCTCCCCAAAACATTTTCATGCCTGTGGGAGGTTCAGTAGCTACAGAAATACAGAGTGCTAAATATATGTTATTAGGGCTTAATCATAAGTCAAAACCCAGCCAGAAGTTCATGTCTATAAATCATACCCACTCTATATAAAAAGTAAAAAGTTCTATCAGTTAACTTCACTTTTATTTATTTATTTATTTATTTATTTATTTATTTATTTATTTATTTATTTTTGTCTAGGTGACACCATAATCTAGTTATTTAGAATCTACTGGTATTTTCCTTCTATTAACAAAATGAGAAGAGCCTCTGATCACAAATGCTGAAGTTTGGGGATGATTTTCTGTTGTTGGACACCATAGTCAAATTGTAAGATGAAGGAGAAAACTTCATTCTGGATAATCCTGTCGTCATCAAGGGCTTCCATTATAGCCTCAATGCTGATGATTCCTTACATCTGTAGCTTTCATCTCTCCCTGAGCTCCAAACCTCCAAATTATACTCCATATCTAACATCTCCACCTCAGTGCTTTGTTCATCTGCCAAACTCAACGAGACTAAAACTCAATTTTATTTACTCCCCTACCTTATTAATGGTGACAATCCCGTCACCCTAGCTTGAAGGCAGAGTTACCCTAGCCCTTCCCTCTTCCTGATCTTTCATAATCACTCCACAAAGAAAGCCTTACCAGTTCTGCTTCCCAGTCTCCCAGCTCCCTCCCTTCTCAATCTCCACTTCCTTTCTCCTAGTCCAAGCCTCATCCTCTCTGTTGCAGTCTAGAGACCTATCACAGGCCTTCCTATACCTCCATCTTCCCCCCATGCCTATCCATTTTCTTTTTTTTTTTTTTTTTTTTTTTTAAATTTATGATAGTTACACAGAGAGAGAGAGGGAGGCAGAGACAGAGGCAGAGGGAGAAGCAGGCTCCATGCACCGGGAGCCCGACGTGGGATTCGATCCGGGGTCTCCGGGATCACGCCCTGGGCCAAAGGCAGGCGCCAAACCGCTGCGCCACCCAGGGATCCCTGCCTATCCATTTTCTATACCTGCTGTTGGATATATTTTTCTATCTCATACGTGATTCTGTCACCAATTATATTCAGAATTATCTAGCATTTCTTTCTTGGCTACGGAAAGTTTGTAGCAGCATGCTTACGGCCATTAGCTCTCCTCCCTGTTTCCTCTCCTGACTCCTGTCCTCCCATGAGTCTGCCCCACATCCCAGTGGCCATCTGCCATCTCCAGGGATGCCAGGCATTTGTGCACCTTACATGTTTCTTCTCATGCTCCTTCCATTTTCCCCTCTTGTTTCCTATCTTCTCAGTGTCCCCATCCTTCAGAGAATTAGCTATGTATAGACGTCTTGCCAGCTAGATTTTAAGTTTTCTGTGGAGGTAGAGTATTTTATTCATCTCTGTACACACAGTGCTTGGTCCATAGAAAATATCAATAAATATTTTAATTAATGAGTACTCAGGATTTCTCTGACAGCATACCTGAAAATACAACTATTTATGTTTCATACATAGGTGTCTGATTTCCTGTAACCTTGACCTTCTAGAGCCACAAATCTGAAATCAGATTATAAGAAAAACACTAGAAACAGGTGTTAACAAAGTTCAGCACTAAAGCCATGCTCTTTCTTTCCTAAAACAGTCTCAGGCTTTCTTTAATATATTATTCTTATTTAGTGTAATGCCTTAGAGGATTAATTGCTTTTCTGGTTCCCAACAGATAAATAAGCTTGAAGTAAAGAGAGAATGATATATGTCTAATGAAGGCCATGAAAAGGAGCTGGCAACTTTCTCTCAAATGAAGATAAATAAGCCAAAAAGGGGAGAGAAAATTAACATACAGCACAGATTAGTAATAGAAATTAATGATGGTGATTCATCATCAAGGGAAAGTTGCTTTAGGTCCTGTACTCTCTGCTTTAGAAGGCAACATATTCTGTAAAGTATTTATAAAGAGGGCAGCCCCCGTGGCGCAGCGGTTTAGCGCCGCCTGCAGCCCGGGGTGTGATCCTGGAGACCCGGGATCGAGTCCCGCATCGGGCTTCCTGCGTGGAGCCAGCTTCTCCCTCTGCCTGTGTCTCTGCCTCTCTCTTCGCTCTCTCTGAATGAATAAATAGATAAATCTTTAAAAAAAAAAAAAAGTATTTATAAAGATTTTCTCTTCAAAATGGTTAAAGCAAAGTTTTTACCACTTAAAAAACTAAGATTTAGATACTTCATGAACTTACTTATATGGAACACCTAATTCACTAACAATACTACTAATGGTTCTCCAACATCACAGATCTGTTTGTCACAAATTTTACATATTGAAAATATTACAGTTGATTACAGGAGTAAAACTTGCCTTCTATCTCTGAATTCAGTCCACTACTATAATATAATATTTATAAACTTGATAATTTGCCCCAGTTAGGTAGCATAAGATATCTACAGGAATATCTTAATGCAAAACTGTTTGCTTTGTTTGATGTTCTTTCTCCTAATTACTGAGTAACCCATTCCTTTGAGTCTTTTTTTCTGCTTACCTATCTTTATGCCATGATATGTAGCAGTACAGTTTTATAGTTTCTACGTGTGTGTACAGTCTCTAAAGTTTAAATAATTTTTGGAATGTCTAGCATGGAGACATGAAACTCATGCATAAAAATGAATTATGAAATAATAAATGACTAGAATCAAATACTAAATTATATTGTTTAAATTATTAATGTTATATAGAAATTCAGAGATGGGAAGATTAACATGGGCTGAAAAAGAGACAAAGTGAAATTGGATCTTATGTAGATAGCACCCAAGTGTGTCTTTCCTGGGAAAATATAGCTGTGTGTGGTCTGTATTGGCCCTTCATCTCACCATCACCTGTACATACAGTTTAGAAAGTCCTGAGATCCCCTGTTGGCTTATTCTTTATCCCCCCAGAGACTTGAACATCCTTGACCATCTAACAGATGCATGATTAATATTTGGATTAAAAATTAATGAAGAAGGAATATAATATGCAATACAATGCATTGTATATAAATGCATATGATGGTATGATACAGTAAACTAGCTTCTTTTCATGATAAGGCATATTTTATATGTATACCAGAATAGGGCATATTTTGTATATATGCCAGAACTTTTCATATACCAAGGCAAGTGGTGCTCACCTTCAGAGTTCTCATCCTGGGAGCCCATTTACATTTTCCCGTAACACTGTCATGCCTATATTTTTGGAAATCCTCTTTTGAATTTCCTTCAGAGCCTGTGACTCATTCTTATCAGTATCCTCAGTGGCAACAAATCTTTTTCAGTTGTGAATAAATTTGATTTTTAGAACCAAGAGTAACTCAGGGACAGATAAGGTGAGTAAAATGGAGGATCAAGCTGAAAAATAACTTTTTTTTGTTAAAATTGACATGTTGACTATAAAGTAATGAGAGCATTTAGTGACTTGACTCATAAAATAACAAAAACAGTTCTCTTAGTAAAACAAAATTTTTTAGCATATTAAAACCAAGTCTGAATTACTCTCATAGAATCTTCTGCTCTAGAGCAGATCATGACTCCCTGAAGTCCAAACCCTGCTTTGCCTGGCTTGGGACCCCACCAGCCCCCAGTTCTGCAGTGACGTTAGTCCTTCTTCACAATGGCGAGGCTTCCTCCTTGGGCCTTGCTCATTGCTCTGAGACACCGCCCTTTTCAAGGACCAACATAGTCCCTGCTCCCTAAAGGGAATCTGCTCTCCATTGAATTTATAATGAGGCTTCTCTTTTTTTTGTTGGGAATCTGTTTAAAAAACACACACACACACACACAATAATAGATACTCTCCCCAGGAAAATGTATGCATGAACGTGCAGAATTTTGCACCTGCGAAGCTTATTTGTGGGCCTGAGAACCTCTCGCTGTAATCTGTCCCGCATCCAGTAAGGTCTTGTGTCAGGTCCTAAGTGTTTCTAGTTCCTGATCTTTACCCTTCTGACTAATTTGTAAGTTTCTTAAGGCAAGGAAGTAGTTTAGTGCTTCTTTGCTTTCCTTAGAGTATACCTACCAAGATGCTGAGTATGTAGTAGCATTCTGTAAATCACTATCGTCTAACAGACCTTTTAAAACCACCTACCTGCCACCATTGTTTCTGAAGGAGACAAGAGATTTAGGGGTTTTTTTAAGGTTAATAAGATAAAAACCCAAGTGTTAGGTTATATATTTCAGGATATCTTAAAATATGTTTCTCAAGAGATAATCCATATCTTGCTGTTGTGACATACAAATAATTACACTAAAGTTCAGGATGCCACCAATCCCATTATGTGGAATGGATCTCATCCTGCATATATATGAGGCTTCTTTCCTGCTGTTACACAGAAAACCAGTAAAGGATGTGCTGGTCTTGCCTCCAGAAGGCAGTATAATTTAACTAAATCATTATGGTCAAACTATACCATTTAGTCAAATTTACCATTGTTGTCAAACTAGAATATACATAGTGAAAAATTGATAGGCACTATATCTTCAAATTAGCCAAGCTTATGTCAGAATTTACACAGCTTTGTTTACATCAGGCTCAGGATTTTGATTCATAAATTAAAAACCTTATTATATCAAAATGTTTGGGACAAAAGTATTCTAGATAATTTAATTTTCTGATTAACCAGGTAGTTAAAATTTAAACACTTGGTGAAATGCAAGATAGAATGCTTAATTTAACCTGTATTCAATCTTGTCACATTCTTGGGTGATCTCTGCAAATACTCACAATTATGGCGGTGCTCCAGAGCTGGAAAGGATAGGAGAGATTGGAGTAGATATATTCGGAACATATCCTGAATGTCTGTGTGTTGGCACTGGTGGATTTGTCTTTCTGCCTTTTTTTTAAAAAAAACAAATACTTTTCATCAGCTTATTTTTCTCTCTGCTCTTTCCTAAAAGCAGAGTTTTTTATTGCTTTTGTTGCAAGATTACTTAAGGTTCTTACAAGGTGTGGTATCTTGGTTCTTCAGAGAAGGTATTCCCATTTTAATTGTTGAACTACATTTCAAAGATGATGTAAAGACTGCTGAAATATTCATGCTAAAGCCCATTAGATTTTATCCTATTGTAGATAATTTTGTGTTAATATCTTCTTTTTTTTTTTTTTTTTTTTTTTTCTGTTTCTAGTTAAAAAATCTCAGTTTAGAAGAACTGCAGATGCGGTTAAAAGCGCTGGACCCCATGATGGAACGAGAAATAGAAGAGCTTCGTCAAAGATACACTGCAAAAAGACAACCCATTCTGGATGCGATGGATGCGAAGAAAAGAAGGCAGCAAAACTTTTGAGTCTCATTTTTTTTCTGTTTGTTTAACTATTCTGGAGACCAAGAAACCACTAAGAATTGAAGGAATATTCTTACTGTCTTTTTTCTAAATCCCTAAGATTTGTGCTCTACAACTAGGCAGCAGTCCAGAACCGTTGATGGTACATACCTAGTAAATTCCCAAAAGGCAGAAATTACAACTGTAGCCTCTAGGTTTTCATTCTTTAAATAGTGAAAACAACAGAAATGTCTTCCTCTCTAGATCTGTCAGGTGCTCATCAGCGCTAAAACTGTTCTACAACCAACGCTGTGTTTAGAGACCTTGAAAATCTGAAGCTATTGTTTAATTGTACAGCACTGAAGAGCTTTGTGTTACAATCTTCTTTATTCTTATTTCTAGTAGCTTATTTATTGTATCCCCAGGTAAGCTTATTTATTTATGCTGTTTCACTTTGTTTTGTTTTTAAGGACAAGATTAGGATAGCTTTGGTGAAGGGAGGGGCGTATTAATAGATGATAATATACAACCAAATTATACTTTCAGCAGGTAGTGATGGGATACATTCCTTGATTTCCAGGATAGTTTTCCAATAGAAGCAAAGCAATAATAGCAATAGTACCCAGATGGGCCCAGACACTTTTTTATACTGAAGCAATAATTCCATTTTTACCTTCTGAAATTTTGTTTAATGTTTTTATTCTCGATGTTTGGTACAAATAGAACTATATATATTTAGGACACACAGGGCTATAATGTTTAAAACCAAAGAAGTCAGTGGAACCCTTGCACAAAGAAGTATGGTAAATATTTTAGAAGAAATAAATCCTTAAGACAAATGTAATTTGTTAATATTGTTTCATGTTTCATTTATTGATCTGTTAGCTGAACTATCAAACTGTCATCAAATCTATTTCTGTAAAATTTGTGCTCAATCGTCACAGGACGTTTTTGTTGATTTCATTCATTTCCTGGGAATTGATAAACATCATGTGCCTGACAATAACAAAATAACAAAAACATTTGTACTGAACTGTGCAAGCCTTGGGGACTATAAAAAAAAAAAAATGTTAAAAAGAAACTCATTTTTAAGCTGAATGAACATTTGTATGATTGAACTGGGACCAGTCAGTTCCTAAGCTACATATGGCCATCTTGACAGTGTTTGTTCTTTTGTGTGTTTAATTACTATGTGTAAATCATAAAGAAAAATAAATTTTACTGTGCCACCCAGCACATATCATCTCTATGTCTTTTAAGAACTCACCACCTGGATTCTCTCTTTTCCTGGCACGGAAGGTCTGTTCGTGAGGACAGCCTGGCTGATGTAGCCATAACAACTGGGAGCCTCGGGCTCAGTGTGGATTCCTCACTGGTGCTCCATGCCCATCCCACATTGGCAAGACACCCTGCTTCTGTCACTCACCCCCAGGACCTCCACCATCTGCAACACTGGTGGTCACGACAGCAAGGGGAGGAGTGCTGACATTGTGACACATGTCAGGGTGGCCACAACCAGTATTCAGAACTAGTCACGTGGCCACTAACTCCCTAATTTCAAGGGAGTGAGGAAAGACAACCTCATCTGTGTGCCCGGAGGGGAGAGAAGGGAGATGCCAGTGGGTTCGTTAATGACTGCCACAGGGGGTAGAGCATCTCTGGAAGCTTTAGTTCTATCTTAAAATGGCAGTTGCACCCCAGGCCATGCCTTGGAGTAATATATATCCCTGCCCTGCTGAGTTCTTATGAATAGTAAATTGTGTGGCTGGATATGAATTATAAGATTACTAAAGTGTAGTGGTGAGTATTGAAAAGTCTCTAAAGGTCATTAACAATGAAGACTGTACAGCATATGCTTGTGCTACATCCTTGTGGAGTCTACTTGGGTCAGCATTACTGAGTCAGTCAACTCAAGCACTCTACCCTTTCCTTCCCTTTGTAAAGTGTTCGTCTTTTCGGTAACCTGTCTAATACCTTGCCTAATTTGATGAAATCCAATGACTGACTTGATATCACCCAAGTAAAACCACCTACATGAAATGTCAAGAAACCTATCAAGATGATTTCTCTCCAATTTGCTAAATTAGAGAATTTATGCAAAATAATTCAATGAGGCCTGTTAACCATTCTTACTAATTCAGTCTCAACAAGAATCCTCCTTTTATTTATTTTTTTTAATTTTTTTTTAATTTTTATTTATTTATGATAGTCACAGAGAGAGAGAGAGAGAGAGAGAGAGAGGCAGAGACACAGGCAGAGGGAGAAGCAGGCTCCATGCACCGGGAGCCTGACGTGGGATTCGATCCCGGGTCTCCAGGATCGCGCCCTGGGCCAAAGGCAGGCGCTAAACCACTGCGCCACCCAGGGATCCCAGAATCCTCCTTTTAATAGTAAACATTGACTGTTCCAATCACATTGTAATTTGTATATAAATACATTTTAAACTCTTGTTATTTTTATTCTTTATACACAAACACATGTATATTTAAGAGAATTAAGAACAGTGAGCATATTTTTATTTTAGAGCCTCAGGAAACTCCGGAATATTTTAGGATAATCTGTTGCAAAACTCTTCCACTCTTTTCTGTCTCTGCCCCCTACCAATAAAAAAAAAAAGAACTCATGGCAAGTTTTGAAGAACCAAAAGCCATGAAAGAATCCTTCGAGTCTAGGTAAGCCTTGATTAGTCATGATGCTAAGGAAAGAGTTTTCTAGTTATTTTAATGAGTTTAAGAAGAAGCCTCTTATTATCTTAACCTTGGCTTCTGAGAACATTCCAAAAATAGGTAAGTGTACTTTCTGCACACCCCCGTCCTTTCATAAATGCAGAATTGTAAATGTAATTGTAGCTAATGAGTGAGGATTTTGTCTTGCTGAAAAGCCAGCATCATTGTATGTAGTCTGTAGATGAGAAGGTTTTTTCTTTGATTTAGATGACTCATTTCTACAGACTTACAATACACTTAGCTTATTTTAGCAGAAATACTTTAATGTTAAAAATATGAGCTAATTTAGCCAATATAATTTGGAGAAGAAAATGTTTTTATTTAAATGGATTTCAAAATAACGTCTACTATGTGGGACACTTATTATTTGTCAGACACTGTGCTGAACATCTTACATACATTACATGCTTTTGTATTTCTTTCCTCTGCTTATTTACGGAATCACATCTCCAAGGTGTAAAAATCACTCTACTCACTGAAGGATATCTAGCTTCTCTAGCAAAAATTATATAATACATTAATAAGATGTTTTTAACTTAGTCACAGGAAATCTTTTCAAATTACTGACACATTAGCATTCAAATAGGAGTGCTATCTTTGTTTCCTATCCTGTATGTTAAAGATTAATTATTAAAACAAATCCTGAAAATACTAATGATATAACACTCTAAATAGAACATCATTTTTTAAAAAAATAATTGGCCCAGCATGGAGCCTGCTTCTCCCTCCTCCTGTGTCTCTGCCTCTCTCTCTCTCTCTCTTTCTCTCTCTCTATCACAAATAATAAATAAATAAATAAATAAATAAATAAATAAATAAATAAATAAATCTTTAAAAAAAATAAAAATAATTGGAGTTACATTGCACTACTAAATTATTATCAGGCATAGGCATTAGGTGTTTCATCAAAATGCTATTGGAGTATGAGATACTTTTTTTGGTCCCAACAA
Organism: Canis aureus; assembly: GCF_053574225.1. NCBI lineage: Eukaryota > Metazoa > Chordata > Mammalia > Carnivora > Canidae > Canis > Canis aureus. The sequence continues at coordinate 3,675,203 of NC_135624.1, read as the reverse complement.
AGCCCAAGAATTGGGGATCTAAAGAGAGAACTATTTTTCTTTGCTTTTTGAGCAATTTGATGAGCTGTGGTCTCAAGGATATATATCTTAGTCGGGTAGTCTGGTGCCACTGAATGGTGGCTTATCCTTCAGGGAGTCAGTCAGCTTCTCCCTGTTCCATGTCCACACAAAATACTTGAACCTCAACCAAACATTTCCCTGAGGTGTGGAAAGACCCCAAGAGAGAAAGCAAATGACTGGCTGGATTCTTCCACCAATCTTGGAAAACCAACTTCAAGCCCACGTTCTTCTCACACTGGATCTTATCAGTAGCCAGACTCCATGCCAAACATTTTTTTTTTCACTTGATTAAGCTCTTATAATTCTGATTTTAGGGGTCGTTCCTCTACCTGCAGAACTTTGCCTACCAAGTTACGAATGAACTCCGCCTCCTGGCAGTCAAGACCTGCATCATGCCCCAACTCATCTTATGTTATTGCTTTATTTGAACCCATTCTTCCACCAAACCAGACTTCTTTCAAACTCTATTATAATTATGTGATTTATTATTGGATTATAATGTTTCTGGGAGCAGAGACTTGGTGTTTATTGTCTTGTTTCCCTACATGCCTTCCGGGATGTTAGATGAAATTAGTAGTAAATAAAGTTTCATTGAATACTATTAGCTCAAACAACAAAATTGTCATCATTAGCCATAAAGGCTAATCTTTCTCATTATATCCAGGTAATCATGGTAACAACAATAATACTAGTATCAATTACTTTTTGAGCATCTACTAAGCCACTTTTGATACATTATCTCAAACCTTCATAATAAGATGCGGTCTTTTTCTCAGAAAGAAAGGATAGGAGAGATTAAATGAGGTCACAAAGCTAGTCAATGCCAGCATCTGTCTCCAAAACCTTTGCTTTTTCCACTAGACCATATTGCCTAATATGGTCAGGAGGTCTGACTTTAGAACGTTGGATGGGGTTGCTAAGCCTGCTTGCTGATCTTTTCACTTAAAACTTAGAAGACCATTGTTAGCTGATGTTTCTCCATTTCATGGGACCTATATTTTCTGAAATGGCATCCTTTTTATCTGTAGGGTGAAAAAAAGCAGAGTGCATTAAGTTTCCAAGATGAGTTGTACAAAGATTTGTTTTCCCTCATTATTATATTTGGAGTTCTTGTGCCTTGAAAATCTATGTTTCTTATAAACTGAGACATATTCTAGTCTGGCTTGGATAATGCATGAGTCCTTTGGAGAAACATTAATCAGCATAGTGGAAGGTACATAGCCTCAGAAACTCAATTACCTGGGTTCAAACCCCAACTCTTCCTTTATACTTTTGTTGTCCTGAGCAGGAATAACCATGCAACTAATCCGTGTTTCAATGTCTTCATCTGTAATAACACAGCAGTTGTGAAGATCAAATGTTCTAGTACACGTAAAATATTTAACAAAGTTCTTGGCATATGGCACATAGACATTAGCTTTAAAAATACTTTTAATCCTTTCTGGTTTAGTGCGTTCCTTTTACAAGAATGAAGAAAATTTATTGTGACTTCTGAAGTGCATTAGAGTCTCCTAGAGCCTGGACGTGTGTTCCTTTATGGGCCTGGCCTACTCTCAGGTAGTGATTTGCACTGAAGAGAATAATATTCAATTGTTAAAAATACTTCATTTCTACCTAAAACAAAGTAAGTCATAAGCTAAACATTTCCCTTGCCCCTTTAAGACTTTTTCTATTTTAGAGATATTGTTAAGGGCAACATCTATGGCCACATTAATGAAGACCCATCTGGAAATTTTAGATTTATGCCCTTAATGTTTTGTTTCACAAAAGTTTTAGCATTCTTGGTCCTTCCAAATAGGAGTCATGCAACTGATGGTTTCCCAACATGCTTTGGTCCCAGGAAGCTCAAAATCAAATTGACAGTTAATAGCCTTATGGGATTCTATGATCTGCATACTTCCATTTCCACTATCCTATATTTATAAAAACTGAAAAGATTTTTAAGAAGAAAAAGAAGAGCTGCCTGGGTGGCTCAGCGGTTGAGTATCTATCTGCCTTTGGCTCAGGGAGTGATCCTGGTCCAGGGATCAAGTCCCCCCTCGGGCTCCCTACAGGGAGCCAGCTTCTCCCTCTGCCTATGTCTCTGCCTCTCTCTGTGTGTCTCTCATGAATAAATGGATGGGATCTTTAAAAAAAATCTATGGAGGTTTTCATCCTTCCACCATATGTAGAAGGATCTGGTTCCCATAATTTTTATATCTTCTCATAGTAGTCTTATGGGTGTCTAATATGGTACTGGGTTGTTTTTGAGGTCCTGCACCTAGAACTCTGCTGGAATCCTCCACATATGGGTATTACCACCTGGGGAAAGCAAAGGATCCCTAGGGTTTGAGATTCCTGGAGACTGAATCCCTGTCCTTCCTCTTTGGGAAGGAGACAAGCTAGACAACACCATAATGCCCTTGGCCCCTGCACGTCCTGCCCTCAGCAACCTGTACAAGTCACATTTACACAAAAACTGCTTTAGGATGACCAGGCAAGCACCATTCCTTCCAGCCCTGGGTCAGCCCACAGATCAGAATTTCTAAAGAAACTTACCTACCTCTCAGTACTTTTCCATTTTTATTCTTCTATTCATAAGCTACTTCATATTCAAAAAGAAAAGAGAAGAATATGAACAAAAAAAAAAAGAGAGAGAGCAAAGGGAAATAGATTTCACCTGTTAAAAATGACAGCTGTAACCAAAAATTACAAAGTGTCATATCCCACATTTCCTCAATAGGGAAACAAGTCTATTATTCTATTTTATGAGAAAGCACTCAAAGCTAACACATTCTTAAGTTTTTCTAGAAGAAAATTCAGTGCCTGTCCACGTTTAAACCAAGCAACTAGTTGTCTTTAACATTCGTATAGAATTTTCCAAGGGGAAAATTAGTTGAGTGGAAGCTAAATAACACCTGATACTAAAGCTCTCAGTTTTTCAATATTCTCTTCCTAATGTTCCAGTGTGTACAGAGTGTGTGGGAGGGCGTGGTCCTGCAGCTGTGCACTTCTTCAGCTTCTCTATTTACTCCACGACAGCTTTCCTTCCTATTTAAAAAGAAAATATTCTGAGCAAAAATATTCAAATGAGAAGACATAATAGCAGTTGGAACTAAAGTCTCTGATGTTAAAAACAAGATACACTGAGAAATCTGACAATGTAGAACCATTCCATTATTAATGAATCCACGTGCAAATTCATGAATTCATTTTCTGTTGACTTTCATGAAATATATAGAAGGTTTCTGTTGTTTTTTTTTAAAGCATACCAGCAGATGACTATAAATCAGTTTAAATGCTTAGAATGCAGACCTTGGAAATGATACCTGATATTAATAGACTAATGAATCTGGCCCTTAACACGTTTCAGCGAGGATTTTCAATTTATAGAGTAAATTAATTGCTTTAATGCGAAGTAGTGATTTGGGGTGTGATTCAGAATCTTGAGTGTGGCAGGCAGTCACAGAAGCCCAAACACGATGTTTTTAAAGTCCTTAATGCAAAAATTTCACACAAGTTGAATGGATTGCTAGTTTTTTTAGTTCAATGACTCTTGTCTTGCCCAGTCCCCTGACATGTATTCAAAGCAATGACAGCAAACATATATAATGTATACAAATATGTACAATATGGGCAGCCCCAGTGGCTCAGCGGTTTAGCACTGCCTTCAGCCCAGGGCCTGATCCTGGAGATCCGGGATCGAGTCCCACGTCAGGCTCCCTGCATGGAGCCTGCTTCTCCCTCTGCCTGTGTCTCTGCCGCTCTGTGTGTGTGTGTGTGTGTGTGTCATGAATAAATAAAATCTTTAACAAACAAACAAATATATACAATATTTGTCTATAGTAACCATTTCAAACTTGCCTGAAAGGAAGAAATAGCTTCTTCTGGTAGAAAAGGCCTATCCCTGCTCTGTCTAATGTGAAGAAAACTCAGTGCTTCAGTATGTGAGACCGTTACAAAAAGACACAAAACTTCTCTCTTTTACAGACCGGTACTCCTCAAAGGTAGGTATCTTTGAAGCTCTGCCACTAGCGTGCTACATGACCTTGGGTGAGTTATTTGACCTTGCCTAAGTCCCACCCTCTTTATCAAGAAACAACTTCAGGGTGGTGAAAAGTGGGTGAGAAACACGTAAAGCACACAGCCCAGCAGCTAGTGAGCTCTAGCTACTTGCGTTTTCTTTACTCACAAACACCCTTTGAGCACCATACCAACACAAGCTAAATGTGGAAACACAAAAATGAAGGCAACATGTTCCTAGGCAAGAGCTGGTGTGTATTGCCTGGTGCAGGGCACAGGTACATGAGTGTAGTGAGTACAATAAGAAGGGTGCCAACAAAGCCCTGTGGCAGCAGGAATTGAGGAAACCTTCACTTCAGGGATATTTGAACTGGGCCTAAAAGTTTGGGAAGGCAAGAGAGGGAGAGGGGAGCAATAGGGAGGTCAGAACATGTGGGAAGGCAGAGAGATGAGAAAGAACATATGGTATGCCTTTCAGTGGCTTAGAAATTTCATTACATGAAAGCATGTGATGGGAATGCATCAAGGATCCTCTGTCTTGCTTGCTTTCTCTATCCTGCAATTTAGGAGGTCCAGAATCACGTGGTCTGTTTGGTTTTTATTTTTTGTTTTACTAAGTCATTGAATATTTTCTAGATAAGTTAATTCCAAGTAATATCTGGCCTGTTTCCTGGTGCCTCTATCTACCAGTCACACTCAGCTACACCCATTTCTATTATTTGGTATTATCCAGAAGAAGTTTTATCTATGGTGGCTTGCTGAGGTTGACTGTTGGGCCAAAGGGACCAGAGAAAGGTGGGTAGAGGGGTTAGCAGCTGCATCTAAAGGAACAGGCTTGTACTCAGTTCCTCAAATCAGTTCGCCAGCTGTTTGCCTCAACTGAAGCTTCTATCTTCTTTTTGTCATTGGTTCTCTTCTCAAGACCTTCAGTAGTTTCCACCTTCAATTAAAGCAATTTACAAAGGAGGGGTCATAAAGTATAACAAAGTAGCATAAATAAAAAATTTAAAAAGACAAAATGAAGAAAAAACAAAAGTAGACCAGCAATCTGGAGCCATGAATCGTATTAAGAGAAAACATGTTTACATTGCATTTGGTTCAATGCTTCCTAGAAGCAAAAGTGAAGAAGGAAACCAGACAGCTTACACCATCTATGCTATTCAATGTGGTAACCACTAGTGCTTGAAATGAAGCTAGTCCACATTGAGATGAGTCCTGACTATAAAATACACATTGTATTTCAAAGACTTAGTATAAAACAAAATGTGGAATACCTCATTCATGATTTTTAATGTTTATTACATATTGAAATGATAATATTTTGGATATACTGGGTTAATATATCCTATTATAATTAATTTTACCTGTTCCTCTTTACTTTTTAAAAATACAACTACTAGAAAATTTAACATTACATCAGCTATGGGCTCACATTTGTGGTTCTCATTGTAAATCTATTGGACAGTGTTGGACTATAAAGTGTGGTATATCCATGCCAGGGCAGATGGTTCAACAATAAAAAGGAAAGAAATAATGGGTATAAGGTTTCTTTTAGGGGTTACAGCAATGTTCTAAAATTGATTATGGTAATGATTGCATAGCTCTATGAATATATTACAAACCACTAAACTGTAAACTTTAAAAAATGAATACATTATATTTAACTATGTTATAATAATTAAATAAAAAATTTTAAACTTTGGGTGTGGAAAAAGATAAAAGCATACTCAGTTGCTCAGAAGAAACCTAACCATTCTTAGTACCTAGTACCTAGGTAAGAAGTATCTCTCTAACAGCACCCATTGGAAAGCATCAATATTCATTACCAATACTCTCAGAGTAAACACAGGGATGACTTTTGCAGGTCTGTCTTGTATGGTGTTTCTAGTATTTGTCAGTGGCATCACACCCTGTTCAGTAAATACCCATATGCTAAAGGCTCCTGAATTCCTGCCTTCAGCCCAAGGCTGCCTCTTCAAACTCCAGACCCAGGCGTTCCTGATGTCACACACGTACGTTCAAGTTCAGCATTACCAAATACTATTCCTCTGTATTTTCTATCCAATTGGCACTACCATCTATCGTCCAAACACCAATGCTAGAAACCTGGGATTCCTTGAATTTTCATTGTCTTTCAACCCACACCATCCCTCTGCCAATTGAGACTTCCAAATAGTTCTTGAATCTGTGTCTTCATTTCCATCCTCTCCCCACTGCCCCACAGCATTCATCATCTCCTGCCTGGATGATTGCAGCATCCCTTTAACAGGTCTTTGACCCAGGTTTAGCCCCTCAGATCACTCCCCCCATCCCATTTGCTGGCACCATCAATCCAGAATGCAATGGATTCCCATCACTTGCAGAATAAAGTTCATTAGAGGCGCCTGGGTGACTCAGTGGTTGAGCATCTGCCTTCGGCTCAGGCTGTGATCTTGGGGTCCTGGAATGGAGTCCCCCTTCGTGCTCCCCGCAGGGAGACTGCTTCTCCCTCTGCCTATGTCTCTGCCTCTCTCTTTGTGTCTCTCATGAATAAATAAGTAAATAAATAAATAATCTTTAAAAAAAAGTTCATCGGGGATGTGTCCTCTGAACGCCCAGACATAGATCCCCATCATTGCACTTTCCATATAGTATCATTATCATATCTACTTATCCCTCCATCTCACCACCTAAGCTGCCTAAGAGCCAGCACTGGGCCCATGTTTTCATAATCTCTGTAGCACCAGCATAGGCCCTGACGTAGCAATGTTTAATAAATGCTTGTGGAATAATGAATGAACCACAAGTAAAAGAAATAGAATTAAATTTTGTATCTAGGCAAATGGCTAAGAAATCTTAGAAATCCAACTTTTAGATATTAAATACCTTTATTTCTCTCCATGAGGACATGGATCCTTTTTTTTTTTTTAAGATTTATTTATTTATTTATTCATGAGAGACACAGACTGAGAAAGAGAGAGGCAGAGACACAGGCAGAAGGAGAAGCAGGCTCCATACAGGGAGCCTGATGAGGGACTGGATCCTGAACCCTGGGATCACAACCTGAGCCGAAGGCAGGCACCCAACCACTGAGCCAGCCACCCAGGTGTCCCGAGGACACGGATCCTGTCTACTTTGCTCACCACTGCATCTCCAATGACATTCAGTATTTGCTGGATGGCTGCATAGGAAGGTAAATGGATAAATGAACAAAGATACAGACAGAGAAATGAGCTGTAAACAAATGGCTTTCCTGAGAAAGGCCTGACATTCACAACACTGTATCTGTGTCATCTCCCAAACCAAGATTACTCAGTACCCAAGACTTTGGAGCCTAAGGAAGCATTTACTTTGCCCCTGAGCAAAATAATTATTCTATTGAATGTGAAAATTCATGTGACAAATACTACTGTATTCCCTGTATCCAACTATATTATAAGGCCTCAGTGAATTTTCCCCAGTTTCTAAAAGGGGAGACATGAACTGCTTTATTGTTATTACACAGTAAAAATGGTCACATGTCTGGAGTTCCAGACCCTTTGATTCATACAAAACAGACTGCTGTATCACATATATGCCACATAAATATGAGAAAAGGAACAATCTTTTTTTATTCAGCTCTGAGACAGTGTAATTTTTGTTACTCTAATTCTGTTGTCAATGGTACAAAAAACTGTACGAAGAATAAAGGATATTTATGTTTCTCAGAACACTCTCAGGCTTACCACATCATGAGGAACCAACCATAATACTAAAAAGTGCTTTATAAAATGAAACATTCAACTGAATGTTGAATGGTAAGATGATGTGGTAAGAAAATAAAAATGTACCTGCTTGCAGTAAAGTCAGAGCAATACTATGTATTTTGCTACCAGTTCTATTTCATATTTTATATATTTTCTATATGTGTGATTAATATATACAATCCAAGGACTGATGACAGACCTGCGATCAGCTAATAAGAATCCTCAGTCAGTTCAATGACACATTCAGGCATTCAGCTGGAAATCTTGCTTTGTCTTTATTCTCACGACTTCCCCCAAACCAGCACATTAGTGGTTTGATCTAGTGTTACTGGTAATGTCATTGGTGCTGACAGTTCCTTCAGCAAACATTCAGGCAACTAAATGAGTTGTAGACACATACCAGAGATTTCAGATGATTGGAACGTGACCCATGCCTCAACTAGAAATATACCTGTAATCACAGAGCTGAGTGGAGGGCTAACAGAACAGGTTGTATGTTTTGGGGGCCTGGGAGAACTGGGAAGGAAGAGATTTCTGTGCTAATCCAGGGAAAGAGGATGAGGGCTTGAATGCTGATGGGACTGGTGATGAGGAGGAGAGGGCAAATCCAAGAACTATTTGGGAGGTTGAACCAGTGGAACAAGTTAGCTAAATGGATTTGGAGAGTTAAAGAACAGTGAGGAGTCAGAGATGGCCCTGAGAACCCCAACTTGGGCTACCCCAAAACAGTGATACAGTTCAGTAGGAGTGGATTTGAGGGATAGGATCATGAGTTCAGTTTTAGACATGTTGAATTTTATATGCCTATGAGATATCCCCTGCAGGCATCCTGAAGGTAGTTGGAAATATAAATCTGGAGTGCTTCCCATAAAATTCTATTTTTTTTGAAAGTAGGCTCCATGCTCAGCTCAACTCTGGGATTGAGACCTGAGCTGAGATCAAGAGTCAAACACTTAAAACAACTGAGCTACCACACATGGGTACTTTTTCAAAATGCAAAATTTTTAAATACATTTAAAAATGATCTACCCGCCAGTGTTGTAGTGAAGACTTAAATGAGTCAATGACTATAAAATGCATTTCCTGGCATAAAGAAGCTCTTGTTACACAAGTGTACACAGACTACAGACACTGTACCTGGTCAGGACTCCTGGAAAAGGAAGCAATAAATGATATTTCTGACTCTGTGCCTGGCACTTTCTTTCCATGACCAATATATTCTATAAGGTAGAGGTTTTGCACAGCCTTGGGCTGCTTAGTTAACCACTCCCTGCTTTAGTATTCTCATCTACAAAGTGAGAATAATTATAGAACCTGTTTTATAGGATGTTGGGACAATTAAATGCAGGAATACATATCAAGCTCTCCAAATAGCCCTTCGTAGTGTTATCTATTAACATCCTCATCCTCATCCTTATATTTTAGCTGAGAAGACAGATGTTCAAAAGATGAGGTTACGTAACCAAGTCCCCATAGCTAGGAAAAGTCTGACCTCAAGTATTAACACAGATCTGCGCAAGTGTTTTTCCACTGTACTGTGTGGGAACTCCCTTCTCCACTCTACCTGCATGTATAAACAAACAAAACAAACACAGAACTCACTAGGGGCCAGGGCCTGGGGAGAGGAGAGGAATGGAGAGTTATTGTTTAAGGGGTGGGAGTCTTAGTGTCGCAAGATGAAAAAGTTCTGGAGATACGGATGGTGGTGATGGTTGCAGAACAATGTGAATGTACTCAACACCACTGAACTACACACTTAAAATGGTAACTTTTTGATATGTATATTTGGGGCACAATTTAAATAAATAAAGCTAAATATGGAATAAATTTGCCTTAAGCCTGCCAGTCTAGCTGGGGGCTCTCAGAGCCTCTGGCCATGGCCTTCCCCACAGCTGATCTGAATTCCTCCCAGTTCCCCACCAAGACTCACTCCTACATAGACCTCGGGCAGCTTCCCACCTGTCTGCTCAGCCCTCTTGGGTCTGTCCCCATCCAACAGAGTAGGCTGTATGCTCACCACAGCTGTACCTCCGAGGTCCTGCCCCCAGGAACCTGGCACCTGCTCTTCTCTCTGACACCCCTCCTCACAGTAAGGCCCAGATCAGGTGTCCCCTGTCTTCTGAAGGCCACAAAGGTGCTGTGTCATGCCCAACACTTCAGCCAGTGTATGTGACACGTTCACAGTAGCACATGCCTCACCAGCTCCGTCAGTGTCCGAGTTGGTGAACTGCAGAGCCCACTCAGTACACACCCTGCATTTTGCTTAGCTAGCCACAAAGAAGAAATATCTAAGTAAAGGGCTCAGTTTCAGAGTTCTGGTTTTTGTTGGAGGATCAGTCGTGAAACATTCATGTTAAGACTGCCCCTCCAACCAGTACAAAATGATACCTGCCATCCCAACAGCTGGCACATCCAGTGCCCTCCACTCCAAAGCCTGACAATGTGGATGATCTCTACTGGACCTGCCCCAGAGGAATGGGGTGTTTATGCATTGATCCCTGCACACAGGCTTAGGCACTAGTCATTACCCAGTGGGAATGTCTTGGCAGCCCCTCTTCAGTCCCGGAGCTCATTCAGAAATGTGCATCCACTCTTACTGGTAGCACTGCCTGAGCCACATGTCACAGGTCTGCAGCCTGGGGGGCTTTGCTAAGGATGTCCACTCAATGAAAGCCCGTTATGAGGCCTCCCGACCCCACTTCAGTTAGGTGGCAAGTCAGATCTACTGCCCAGCAACCTGCAATTTCTCTAGCATCACTCCCAATGAGAGGACTTGAACTCCACACTTTAGGCTGGCCCCTCAGCCCTTGGTTTACTTCTTGTTTATCAGCATTTGCTCTGTGCTGGGTACTATACTGAGCACTGGAGATAAACTTTCCGGGGATCTTCCAGTTACTGGGGATGACAGGCATCACCCAATGAACAAAAATGATAAATTGCAATAAGAGCTGAGAAGAAAAAATACTGGCTGCTGTAAAACATAAAGCAGAGGCACTAGCTGCAGAAAAATGTAATTTAAATTGGGCGGAATGCAGGCAAAGCCTATGAAAATAATGTCTCTGGGAGTCCTGGAGAGCAGCTGCACCCACCTCCTTTTCACCCTCCACACTCACAAACACACAGGGGCGCAAGCACACCCATAGACAGACACACAGACACACAGATTCACACAGAGACCCACAGACACACATGGATACATGCACATGTGCAGGCGCACATCCCTCTGTGACATTTCAAAGCTGCTCTTGAAAGGCCATCCAAGGTGACTTTTCACCCGATGGTGCCCATATGAAAATATTAGGGGCGGAGGGCACGTGTGGAAGATGTTGCCATCGCCCTCAGCACAGCACTTGGCAAACGGCTTTGCACCCAGTTAGATGATGGCCGTTGGTTGATTTAACTCAGCCTCTCAGTTCCTCTCTTGGCATCATTTGCTGAGGCCAGCACTCCAGTCTCTCTGAATATGTGACATCTGCACATTCCAGTTTCCAGGCATCAGCTCATCCCTGAAATACCAGCTCAAATGAGTCCTTTAGCATCAAGACTCCGAGCATCTGCTAGTTCTGAAGCTTTGACACACATTTACATACATATTCCCATGGTGGGCGAAGGGGAGTTCAGGTAAATGCGAAGGCCAGTAAGATATTTTGATTTGACTGCAATTTTTAGTTTGTTTTTTTTTTAACATGAGAGGGCTTTTAAAAAAAATGAGACTACTGAATAATCAGTGATCTCATGTTTTAAAATTGGCAGATTACATAGTAATATATTTAAACGCCTCCCATCATTGGTTTCCCAGTTCCATGGCAGAGGGAAGGGCAGAGTGGAAGCCAGTGACTTCACCTGCCATGAGAAGGAACCCACAATTACCTCCAGGCCCCCTCAGCTCTACCAGCACCTCATCTGAAAGCAATACTCAAATCTTAAATCTGAGAGAGGCATAAAGAAAGCTGTCTGGCTTCTCTCTTAGCAAGCGGGGGAAGCCTAGGGACATCCTAAGTTCTGTGTGTTGCAGTTTCTCTCTGCTCCTCCCGCATATTCCACAAAGAGAAATGCAGGCTACAACCCTGTGACGGTGGCCCTCGTAAGAATGGACCCTGAACACAGTGGGTTACAATTCAGTGGCTCCTGCTACAGCCAGCCCTGGCAGACCCACAAAGTTTGCCAGAAAAACCAATACAAAGCTGACAGATCGAAAGTGAGTCATGCCAGCTTGCCTCTTAGGAAATGATTAGATTGGTGTCTGACTGATAACACCTCAGTGCTTTTCATAGTAGGTCTGAAAATAGCTCAGAATTCTTTAAATGTTTGGAGATGTAAGAGACGAAAAGAGTTTTGAGTGGAAAAACCTCCTGGAGAACCCCAATTCCGTTTCTAGCATATTACCCCAGTCTGCCTACCTCATGCCATAATCCCTGGGTGTCCAGGGACGACTCAGTGCTGGACAGACTCACACGCCTCTTTGGGAGACCGTGAGTCTAGGACTCAGGTTTGGTCATGCTGGACAGGTAGTGAGTTCGGTCACCCAACATTCAAGCCCTTTGTACCACCAACTCTCATGTTCGATCTTGCAAATCTCTATGTCCCCATCACCTGCCCCTCATTGCTTCATTGAAAGGCAACTCCTTCCTAGAGGAGTACTTTTCTTTGTCCATGCAGATTTTTCACTTCCTCAGCTGTGACTCTTCATGTCAGTGGTGCTTATGTCTTCAATAGTCACCAGTAAGTCTAAGATACAGGAAGGGAAAGATGAGCCTGGGTTGCAGGGAAGGATGGCTTGGTGGTGAGAGCCTGGAGATGAGTCTGTTGGAAATGAGCAACGCATGAGCTAAGGAGCAATGAAGTGGGGTGGAAGTCTTTAGAGTGAATATGAAGAGACCAATGTGCAAAATGCAGTGAAGAAAGGAGTGATAAGACCTGGTGCCCACTAGGCCCGGGCATGAGGGGGAGGGGGAGGACTGTCAGGGGACTCCCCGAGTCACTGTTTCTCCGGAGGGGTCTGAACACCACTTGCCTCAAAATCACACAGGAGCATTTTAAGATTACAAATTCCTGGGGACCCACCCTCAAGAGTCTGATTTTGTAGATGGAGTGATGCCCAGAAATCTACTTTGTTGAAAGCTCCCCAGATGATTTCAATGCACAAATAAAGTACCTCTAAAGTCTATACTTCTTAAGAGCTATAAGCAATACCCTTAACATTTCCTTCCCTTACGTCTAATATGGTGCTCAGCAATTAGTCAGGTGTCAAGAAATGATTGCTATGGTGAGAAAATGTCTAAGTAAGTGAAGAAGATCCAAGGATGACTAAAATTCCAACCTGGCTGGCTGAGAGCACTGTGTCTCCATTGCCAGAAGTGAGGGAGAAGGTGGGAGGAAGAGAAGCTTGCGTGACCCTAAGAAGTCCAGTTTCAGACATGGTGATACCCAAATGCATAGGCGATGTGCTGGGAGCTCAGAAGTGATGTGGGGTCAGGCAAGGACAAATGCAAGGCGTGTGCACACTGGTCAAGCCTGCTGCCTGGCTGAAGTGCACTGCGGGCTGCTAAGGACAGAACCTCAGGGGAAATGAATGGTCAAGAGGGTCAGAAGGAGGACAAAGCCCCTGGTGGGAATGTGAGAAGGAGAAGCAGAGCCCTTGAGAGAAGCAGCAATGTGCACTGTCCAAAAAGCAACAGAGGAGAGAGTGCAAAGAAGGTGAAGGTTGGCCCATGGGGTAGAACGCGGGTGGAGGAGCCTGAGAACTGAGGAAAGGCCAGTGATTTTGACTATCAGCAGAGCACTGGTGAGCTTTCAAAAAGCAGTTTGGAGAGAGTGGGAGGAACAGGCACCGATGGCAGAGATAAAACAAGGAAATGGATGAAGGACAGCTGAGGCTGGTGGCAGAGATCAGCCCCCCGGAGGGTCTCAGGGGTAAGAGGGAACCAGGCCTGCAGCTCCAGGCGGCAGGCAGAGGAGAGCCAGGGTGGCCAGGGGGCCTCACTTGCCCCAGCGCCCCTTCTGGTGCAGGGACCGTCCCTTCTTCTGTTCTTCTCCTGGACCTTCCCGGGCTGTCCCACCCAGGGCCTCCAACTCCACGTCTCAGCTGGGGAGTCCAGGGCCAGACTCCCCTGGGCACCCCCACACATACCTCCATCCCTTCCGGTCATCCCCGGGCACTCAGGCCGCAGGGCTCAACCTCAGGGACAGATCCAAGGGCTCCCGTCTCTCCTGGGGGCACCACCATCGACCCCGCCACCCCTCACGCCGGACGCCCAGCTGGCCCGTGTGCAGTCACTGACCCAGGCCGAGGCCCAGAGCCCACCTCGGGGGCACCCACGCAGCCCCCCGCCTGCACATCTGCCCTCAGCCGGGTCTCCCGGGCCTCCCCGCGGACAGTCGCGCTCTCCGGGCACTGATTCGCCCCATGGCCCACCCGGTGACCAAGGAATGCAGCTCCACTGCTCGCGGCTGTGCCCCCCGCCCCCCGCTGGCCCGCGGGGCCTCCTGGGCTGGGCTGGGGGTCCCTGCGTCTGGAGGCCGCTCAGACGCCCGCAGGAAACATTTACTGCGCCGCTCCCCGTGGCCTCACGCCCCTTTTCATCCGAAACGCTTTCGGGAGCTTCCACGTCTCCATTCCACCAGACCGTGCACCTCTTAGGTGGAGGTGCCAGGTGCACCCGGGTGGAGGTGGGGGTGCAGCCAGCCCCCCTCACCTCCCAGGAAGCCACTGGTAGGCTGAGAGCAGGCCACACTGACAGGAAGTCCAATGAATTCAGGAGAAGGCCTACAGTAACCCATTCAAACTTAGCCTCTCCTCTCCTCTCCTCCCGAATTCTCTGCTCTTTCTCCTGTTTTCCCTGCCTTATCTTCCTTCACTCTCTCTGTACCCTCGTGTGTTTTCCCTCTTTCTTCCTGGCTTCTTTCTATCTCTTCTTCCTTCTGTAGGAGCTTGCACTACCTCTTAGGCATGACTGTCCCCTTTCTTCTGTTGAGGATCTTTCTCCTGAGCCACATCTCTGAGGCCTCATTTGTCTCCATGTTCTTCTAAAAAGCATCAGCTTGTCACCTGCAGACACAATCACTTGCTTTGGAGAATTCAGCCAGGAAGATGATCAGATTGACAAATGAGGTCACCGAGGGAAGGAAACTGCAGATTTTCAAGACCTATTGTATCAATTGGATGTAACACCCAGACAAGGTCCACAGGTAGAAGTGCTAGTTAAAAGGAGATAAATAAGAGGAGATAATAAGCCACGTGAGCGTGTATTTAAGTTCTTCCCTCAAGAGGAGGTGTTTGTTTTTCCTTTTAAGATGCAAGGCATCCTGGCCCCAGAATATCCCCAAACATTCATTTCTACGCCTGTCGGAGGGGAAACATGCACTCTGCTCCCTGTGGTGGGATGTAAGGACCCCGGTGGCCTCAAGAGCCTTCCCAGGGCTGCATGTGAGTCCCTCAGCACCTTTCCTGAACCCCCAGGAGACCGGAGACAGGTTCACACGGCCTGCTGCACACCGTTCTGCAGGTCTTGCAGAAGAGAACACCCGCACACACTACCCACACAATGGCAAAGAGCCCTGAGGCCAAATGGGATCAATGTGATTTTCCTCTGTGTCCAATGATTTTTTTTTTTGATAGCAGGAATTTGGATTAGATATATAAATAGTTTAAAGCCCAAAGGAGACACTTGTTCTTTATGTTAAACTCTATTCACCTGGCATGGACACCAGTCCAAAGATTTCCCTGGTATTGTTGTTCCTGAAACTCTCAGCTCTCGTGGCTGGGGACTAAAGAGAGAAATGAAAGCACATAGGTTTGTGAGCAGTCCCTCTTCTCTGCTTAAGGACATCAGGACCTGCTCACTGCTGTAATATGGAGTGGAGAGGCCTGCAGAAATTCTGGGTTTTACATTGAGATGGAGAACTGGCCAGGGCTTTAGGGATGATCTAATCCAACCATCTCACTTTGTAGCAGTGGGATATGAGCCTCAGAAAGGCCAGATGATGTATGTGAGATCATAGAATTGAAGGCAAAACCGGGAGTAGAACTCAGTGACCTTCCTATAGTATAGTGTGGCCTTTGCAATAGCTCATGGTCTAATACCTTAACTTGGCCCCACCAAGTTAAGTAGGTGCTGAGGGCTGGTTCTTTGCATCCCCAATATTCACACCACAGGGCACTTAGCTTATCCAGGACCCACGTCACCATCGGGGAGGTGCTACAGCAGCAGGGACAATGCAGCTGATAGGGGTGGGAGTGGTGCTGGCAGGCCCCTCAGTGCTACCAAGCAAGGCAGTATGGAAGGGGAAAATCCTAAGGCTGTCTGTTTTCACCAGGGTTCCAAGAATAAATGACCATCCCTTCCACAAAGCAGGCCAGAGGTTCTAGGTCCTGGTGAATAGAGTGTCACCTCCATGTGCCCACAAAAAAATAATAGCTCTTCTTTCCCAACAAATGCTCAAAAAGCCCAGCCTCTCCCAGGAACTCTGGTCTTCAGTGCTGAACACCCTTGTTGTGTTTACCACTCCATATGTAATTGAAGTGCCTTAAGGAAGCATAAATAATCTTTTTCTATCCAGTCTTCAGGGCTGGGGTCCTGAGTGTGTCAGCGTTCCTCCTCATTCCTGAGTCGAGGCACGGAGACTAATGTTCAGCCACCAGACATAATGGTTCAGCAGGGCCCATCTCAATGCTTGCACAGTAGTGTGTTAATGAGTGTTAAAACTGACATCGCAAATACAGCGTTTTCAATTTTGAAAATTACAACTCTGTAACAAGTCATGCTGTTAAAACATACAAGAAATACCAGTTAAGCCTTCAAGTAGATAACACAGAGCCAGTACAGATTGCTGCTCTCCCAAAGTGCAGAACAAATCATTTCTTTGAAATGAGGCAAGAATTAGTAGGTAGTTCAATTATTTGAGTACTAAGAGAAGTAGAAATAACAAATCCAAATGTTAAATACCAGTTAGTACCTTAGGAACTACAAATCAGCTCGGCATTACAACACACCTCTCCTCAGGAACAAACCCAGGAAATGAGGGTGTTTGGCAGCAAATACAAATCTATAACCATTATCCATGCAATAGAGACACAGTGTCACTTCCAACTGGCACTTTTGAAATGCTCATCATATATGTTGTCAGAAGACCCTGGTCCATACATTTGTCCCAATGGCATTGAAAATAACAACATTCAAATGCTGAAAGTTGAAGTTGCTCTTAAGCCACAGCTGGAAATAAGTGATCTGAAGCTTCTATTGTGTCCCCCTAAAGGAGGCTTATGGGTCAATCTGACAGCCTGGTGGCCAATGATGTCACCTCATAATTGTATTCTTAACTCCAGAGACAAAGCATAAAATTCACCTGATCCTCCCTGTTTAGTTTCAGAGACCAGAAGAAACAGCTACTTAAGATGTTAGAGCCCAACTGAGAGCACTTGTGAACTCCATACCTTGGTGGTACTTTGAAGGAAAGGAAGGTTATTTCTCCCTACGCCACATTCAGGCACCACCCTTTGTGGGAATTAACTCCAGGGTTCAAGTCAGCTGGGTTGTTCTCTCTCCCTCTAATGTGAAACCACAGCTTGGAGAAGTCGATGCTATTAAGACATTCTCACTCTCAGAAGTGACTAAAGGTCCAGGATGGACACAGCAATATTTTATACAAGTGCATAAATATGTACAAGAGATGTTAAAAAGACAGTCTCTAAAGCACTTTGGGATTCCCCCAGTGAAAGGCACCAAATAAATGCAAGTCATTACTAAAACGGAAAGTCCAGTTTTTTAGCTTTCGCATCTGTCAAGAGTAACCACTAGCGGTCTCTTTTTTGGTGGTAAGACCTGCCTGTTGAAAAAATACTCATGAGAGTGACTGAGTTATTCTGCCTCCTTCCTTGTTTCAGCTTTTCACAGGCTTTATGGTCAGTGACCATGGACACCATGCTCAGTGCCCTGAGAACTATGATCCTTGACAAACTGAACAGTGCTCACAAATTTGTACCATCACCTGCCCTCCATGCAGCTGGGGTAATTTTGTAAATTCTCTGCCATCTAGTGCTGGAAACATGAGCCAAATCTGGTGGTCCATGTACACCATGTGCAAACTCTAAAAAACAAACCTGCTCTTCTGACTGGGAAGCCAGTCGCCCCCAAGTCATCTCACCTTTTCTGATGCTTCTGGCAAAGAGATGTGGATGGTAGACCACCGGGCACGAGGAGGCGGCCACCTCTATGCCCCCTGTGAGGCTCCAGTCTCATGGGAGGATTTGAATTGGAGACTCAAGGGTGTGAGGGACTAGTGCATTCATCCAACCAACTGCCCACTTTGTAGAAGCTACAGCAACCATAAGTAACAAAGCCTTCTGACAGAATCCTGAGGTATGTATCTTCTTCAACCAGCTAAGATTAAAAATGGACGTCTTTAGAGAAGGCCCAAACCTTAGATAGAAAGCCTGCCTAACTCCTCACTTACACCCCTGGATTCAGTAGCCCTTCCAAAGACCAAACAGTAATGGAAGCCGCCTGAAGAACCACCTGATTACCTAGAGAATTATGTTACAAAGCTGCCCTAGGTTCCCTTCACCATGTTGTGTGCTAGTTTGACTGAAGAAGGGGCAAGAGGGCATTGTGGAGAAGGAAAGCGTTCTCAACTTTCAACACAAGTTTAAAAATTGAAAGGTCTTTTAAGTAGCAGTAAGCTTTTCAAGAAGTTTGCAGTTATCTATGACATTTTATGAAGTAATGATATTTTATTTTACACTCTTTCTTTGCTCCTGGCCTCTACCCACCTTCTCCCAAAAGGTCATTGAAATGAAAGTAAGCACTACTGTATTTCTGTCCTGGGTTAGCCACACAGACTTGATTCATTCATGCATGTCTATATTTTGAGTACACTCTTCCACACTGCCGGGTTTCCCTGTCATACCAGGAACTGCAGGGCAATTAGAGCATCACATATAACATACTGTATCCTAGAAGCAAAAGGATCTAGGTAAATTCTGCTCTGATATAAAGGGGCTCTCATTTTATGAGCTTCCAGAGGAGGCAACAAAGTTCCCAAGCTACGGCCCTCGCTAGCGATCTAATAGTGTTTGCCTCAGGGAGCTAATACGACAGTAAACCTCTTTTTAGTTGAGAAAGACAAGAAGACCTTATTTCTAAACATCTTAAAAAATAAATATTTCAAGAAACATGCGTATATCTAAGACACAGCAAACTTTCATCAAATGGCCTAGAGCAGGAACCTCAGCCAGAAATAAATGTCTCTATGGCCACTCTTGGAAAGATGAAGGCCTGACTTTGAATGGTCTTCAGATATCCCACGATTTGGCCTATTTAGCTGAAGCCCTGTCCCTAGTGCTTCTCTTCTTGGAAAACAAACAAAACAAACAAAACAAAACAAAACAAAAAGAAAACTTCAATCATCACTACATGTCTAACTGAGTCACATTCTCTAAAGGCGACATTTACAAGATGAACATCAGTGTACATCATCCTAAAGGTGACCCGTGTGCCCATGCAAGCCACAGAGCTACAGATTATTTGTAAAAACAACACACGGACTTGCATCGGTCATGTGTGCTTAACTTCACATTCTTTGTTTTGGTAACAAAACTAAATGAAAGCGGTGGCTAAAGGACTGAGATTTTGTTTTCACCTGACTGAGCAAAAATCCCATCACGTTCTTGCTGAACCCACAGATGTGTTTTCACTGGATGGACTTGTGGGAGCATTTTGTACAAAACTCACATGACAACCTCAGAGACAAGAGCACAAACAACTCACAGACAGTACTGGGCCACGAGCACTAGAGTAGAGCACACAATAAACAGAAAAATTAGCATTCTGGGTGGTACTCCTCTGGCAGAAAGGTGAACATTTTATGCCCACAAAGCAAAGACCAGTGAGTGTCATTTCATTGAAGGGTGCAAAGGCATGGTGTCTGACACAACACCCTCTAAAAATGATTCTAAATACTTGTAAAAGCAACCTGGGGTGCATATCCCATGCATCTCTCCCCTTTAGGGTTGGGCGTACTTCTTACACCATAACCACAAGGTGCCTGAACTGTGCCAGAGGCACAAGAGGCAACTCAGCAGTGTGGGTTTGAAGATGACAAGTCCTCTCAGCTAATGTGGGGAATCATTTAAACTTAGTTCACTTGGTGAGCTCCTGCTCATATTCGTCAGGCTTGCCATGAGGGATTTAACTTTATGGGCATAGTAGTCCCTTAAATTGATGGAAGGGACCTCCTTCATTCCATCTCCGAAGTCACAGCTCCGCATGGCACTCTCAAGTTGCTTTTGGCGCCGATAAAAGTGGGAGAACTTATTGAAGATCAAGGTGATGGGCAGCACCACCACCAGGATACCTGCCAGGATGCAGGCAGAGGCGGTCAGCTTCCCTGCCGTAGTTCCTGGGACCACATCCCCATATCCCACAGTGGTCATACTGACGGTGGCCCACCACCAGCAGGCGGGGATGGTGGTGAGGCCCTCATTCTCCTCCTTTTCAATGGTGTAGGCCACAACGGAGAAGATAGAAATCCCCACAGAGAGATAGAGCAAGAGCAGCCCTACTTCTTTGTAGCTGTATTTCAGGGTGGCCCCCAGGGAGCGGAGGCCAGTGGAGTGTCTAGCCAGCTTCAAGATGCGAAAAATCCTCATCAGCCTCAGGACCTGGGCCACCCTGCCCAAGTTGGCCAAGGTCGGTGTACTCTCCACCACCAGATTCACTACCAGAGTGATGTAAAAGGGGACGATGGACATGAGGTCAATGAGGTTTAGGGCGTTCTTGAAAAACTTGAGGAAGTCAGGGGCCACAGCAAACCTGGCCACCAGCTCAAACGTGAACCAGGCAATGCCGAAATGCTCCACAATTTCGAACCTGGGGTCCTCTCCGGGGTTGCCCTGGCTGTCAGGTATCTGGAAGTCCGGCAGGCTATTCAGGCACATGGTGATGATGGACCCCAGCACCACCAGGATAGACAAGACACTGAAGATCCTGCTCAAGACCGAGTAGCCGGGGTTGTCCAGCGCCAGCCACAGCTGCCTGCGGAAGTTGCCCAGCGGCTGCCCCTCGAACTTGGAGGCGTCGCTGTAGAAAGCCAGGATCTCATCGAAGGAGGACGTGGTGCTCTCCTGGTCGCTCTGCTCGTCCCACTTCTCCTGCTCCGGCTCCACTTTGCGGCCGTGGTAGCTGTAGCTGCAGCAGGAGTCGATGAAGAACTCGTTTATGCCCCAGTACTCGATCTCCTGGCTGAAGGAGAAGACGCACAGCTCCGCCATGACGTGCAGCTTGCCGGTGTGGTAGAAATGCAGCACGTAGGGGAACAGCTCGGGGTTGCGGTCGAAGTAGAACTCGCGCTGCGCGTCGTCGTAGTCGTCGCAGAGCTCCAGGATGGCCTCGCGCGAGCGGCAGAGCAGCAGGCGGCCCAGGCGCGTCTCCGGGAAGCGCAGCAGCGTGTGCGAGCGCAGCCGCCTCCGGAAGCCCCCTACGTTGACGCGGATCTCCCCGTCTTCGACGCTGGCCTCGTTCGCGTCCCGCGGGCTCCGGCGGGTCATGCTGGAGGCTCCCGGCGCCCGTGCCGCGCGGCGGCGCTACACCTGCGGGCGGGGGAGTCACGCCTCGTGAGCGCGGGGCGCTCGGCGACCGGGACCCTCCTCTCCGCCCGCGCGTCCCCGGCCGGCTCAGCCCTCCCCGGGCGGGCGTCCGAGGCCTGCGGGCTCCGGGACGGGGGAGGCCCGTGCGGTTTGGCCCCTTCCCCAGGAGAGGCTCGGGAGGAGGGGGTATAATTCCAGGAGCGTGGCCGCGCCTGCACCCTCGCCGCGGGGGTCCCGTGGGCCGCTTTACTCTGAGAGCCCGGGGGGCAGGCAGCCGACCTTGCGCGTGGGCGGGCCGAGGAGACGCCCCCGCCCGCCCGCCGCAGACCGGCGGGACTGTCCCTGGGATGCGCACGGCCGGGCTGGGCCGAGCGGGGTGGCGGCGCGCAGCCCCGGGCGGGGGGGGGGGGGGTTCGCTGCCTGGGTCCGCCAGCCCAGGCTGGGGGCGGGCAGCCTGGCATCCCCTGCGTCCGGCCCTCAAGACGGAAGCCCCTCACTCCCCGCCCCGGGCCTCCCCGCCCGCCTGGCGCGGTGCCCCGGGGCCGCGTGCGCCGCGCCTTACCCAGCGGGCTGCCAGGGCTCACCCCACGCGTTCTGGAGGCGCTTACCTGCGAGCACGGGGGCCCGCGGCCGAGGCCGGCGGGAAACTTCCCCGACCTGCTTGTCGGCATCGCCGCGGCCGCCGCGGCCGGCTGTGCGTGTGCGCGCGGGTGCGCCCGGGTGTGCGCCCGGGTGTGCGCCTGTGTGTGCGCCCGGCGGGCCGGCGGGCGGGGTCCGCCAAGCGTCTCCTGCCGCGTCCAGCCGGAGATGCCGCCGCCGCTCGCGGTCGCGGGAGGCTCACAGGTGGCTGCGCGGCCCCGCAGCTCGCAGGGCCCCCTCCTCCCGCTCTGCGTGCCCCTCGGCCCCCGAGGGAGGCAGCGGCCCGCGCCGCACGCGCCCGCGGGAGCCGGAGCGGGAGTGGGGCTGGGGCGCCGCGCGCCGGTGCTGAACGGACAGCTCCACGCGCCCCAGCGCCAGGCTCGGCCGCCCCGGGCCCGGGAGACGCCGCCGCCGCCGCCGCCTCGGCTTCTCGACGCTCGACCCGAGCGTCCCCGCGACCCCTTTGCGCTCCTGCGGCGACACGGGGCCGGCACCTTCCCTAGGTCTCGGTGACAGCCGTTCACTCCCAGGGCGCAGGCAGGGGACCGCCTACGGTGACCTTTCCCCTCTGGGTGCCGGTGAGAGCCCAGCCGGGGAAGGGGGGGCAGCTTGCGTGAGCCTGGGGGGGCAGGGCTCGAGGAAGCCCGGGTTTCCCCTTTTAGGGATCTGATGGAAAGTTTCCTGAAGCTGGGGGTGGGCGTTGGGGAAAGGCAGCGGGAGGGAAGAAAGGGGCAGGGAAGCCTGAGGTCAGCTCATTTTAGCTTGCCAGGGGCGGGATCCACCTCCTGGGGAGCAAAGGGTTCTTTCGGGGAATTCTGTGTGGACGCCCTGTGTATAGTGTACAGGCCGGTGTGGTGTGCAGGCTTTAAAGGATGGTGGGGGCTGTGTGTGTGTGTAAGTCTGAGGGCTGTAGGATTTTTCAATGTCTGCATGTGCAGTGCTGATAAAAATGGAAACTGTGAAGGGTGAGGAGGTGTGTACAGTATGTCAGAACAGGAGATATAGGGCATGTCAGTGTATGCATCACAATGGGTGACTGTGTGCTGTATAGTGTAGCATTCAGTGGGACTGACAGGGTCTGTGTAAAACACAATGAGAAGTGTGTGCCTGTAGACACCATGGGAACCATCCAGGTATGGGCCAGTGTAGATGAGCTCAGTATCTGTGTCCCCATTCCCCAGGAGACTTGTGGCCCAAATCTGAGCTCTTGGTCCCCAAAGATTGTTCCTTAAGTCACTGCCTGTTGGGCTTGAGCTTGAGTTGAGAAATGGACCTACAGCTCTGGGAACCCTCCCCCCTTGGTCGTTCAGCCCTTTTCGTAGACCCCATTTGCAAAGACTGGTGCATGATGTGAGCTTGGCAGGGAGCTAGTGGGCTACAAGTCTCAGTCAGAAGTACTGGGGAAAACCTTTGTGGTGTGGCTGTGGACCCACAGGGAAGCCAGCACAGAAACATCCTTTCTTTCTGGGGGCCTGGCACTGAGGACCCACCTATACAAGTGCTTTGTGAAGCGCCAATGCTTTGAGATTCCCTGGAGAGTGGGGGAAGACCTTTGATCTGGCCTTTTGTGGGAGTTCCTGAATCTAAGCCTGGCCTCACTTATAGGGGACTGTCCCTGTGCCAGCTACTTGCCTCTGGATATGTGTGTGTGTGGGGGGGGGGGGGTGCAGATGTGTTGCCTGCTGAGAGGGCTCCACAGCCATATCCCTGCAGGATCTGCAAGTGCAGGGAACTCCAGGGAGGCAGGCAGATATGGGAGGGGAGAATAGGGTGATGAGGGCCACATGAGCTTCCTTTCTCTTGGGTCTGATGCCTTTAGAGGTGTGTGTGTGTGTGTGTGTGTGTGTGTGTATGTGTGAGTGACAGAGAGGGAGAGAGAGAGAGAGAGAGAGAGAGAAAGAGAATCTGGTATTTGTTGTCTTTGTCTCCATCTCTGTTTCTGTCCAGGTTGGCCTTTGGAGTCTGCACACCTCATCCCCTATTCAGGTCTGTTGGATCTATCATTTGAAGTCCGTGGCTCCCTCCACACTTGGCTGGTTTACAGTCTGGAGGCCTCTGGGTCTCCTTTATCCCCATGGGAAAGCTGCTGAGAGTGTGCCAGCCCTTGCTGAGTCTGTGTGTGTGTGTGTGTGTGTGTGTGTGTGTGTGTGTTTTAGAACATGCGTGATCGCTGCCTCTTTGTTTCTTTTCCACCCCCTCCCACACCTTGGGGGCAGGAGCGACTGGGAGATTTCCCTGCTGCAGGTGTCCTTCACAGCAGCACCTGCTGGGCTGGCCTTCTGTGCCCTGCAGCTCCCTCTGACCTTCTTCTCCCATCCTCATTGCGTGCTGCTGGCTTCTGGCCACCCTAAAGCTCACAGGCCCCCTTCTGCTTCACCACCACATGTCTGCGGTTTCTGCAGCACAGCCACCATTCCCAACCACTCCCATTCCCTTGGCCTCACTACTGACTCCCCCTGGTTTAGCTCAGTGTAAACATCATCTTCTGCCCAATTAGGAGCCCCCCCTCCTGCCGCGGGGAGGAAATGCTTGGGTTTGGTAACTCTGGGGTTCTCCTCCCTCCCCTGCTTTATTATTATTTTTTTTTTCTTATGATAGTCACAGAGAGAGGCAGAGACATAGGCAGAGGGAGAAGCAGGCTCCATGCACCGGGAGCCCGACGTGGGATTCGATCCCGGGTCTCCAGGATCACGCCCTGGGCCAAAGGCAGGCACCAAACCGCTGCGCCACCCAGGGATCCCCCTCCCCTGCTTTATTTACCTGCTTGCCTCCTTCTATTCCTTTCTGGTTTTGTTCTTGCTCATTCCTTCTTCTTTTATGGCCGTGGGAGATCTCGCTCCATGGGCTCATGAAGAGGGAGCCCCCCTCTGCCTTTTGTTTCTCTTTGTTCCTTCCACACCTGTGACCACTCTACCTGTGCTCTTCCCAGGCCCCCTGGGCTTTCACTCATTGTGGCTCTACACCCCGCCCGCTTCCTCCTTTCCATTCCCCTTCACTTCCTCCGTCTCCACCACTCTCTTGTCCACTCCCATGGCCCACAGACCCCTGCCAACCTGCCCCCCCCCCCCAGCTACCGGGCAGCTTAGATTTCACACCTGCCCCTTGTTAGTTTTGCCTGGGGTCAAGGGCAAGCCCCCATGCCCGCCCTACCTTGAAGGAAAAATGAACTTAAAGGCTGCAAAGAGAAGCCCAAGTTTGGGGCATCTCAGTTATTTCTTAGAAAGGCTAAGGCAGGAGCTCTGTGTGTCTGACAGATGTCTTTGCAGAGGGTTAAGTATATGTGACAGGCAGAGCCACTTGTTTATTTCCCAGCCACTGTGCTGAAGAGAAATAGAACCGTCTCTCTCCTTCTGTACCAGGGAAGCTGGCTGTGTTTATGGTTTATTTAGAGGTCTGAGCCCTGATCTTAAAATATAGCCACCTGCTCCAGGCACATATCAAGGCCTGCCCCTGGGCTGGCCTGCAGGCCAGGGAGATCCTGGAGGGGTGGAGGGGTGGAGGGAGAGACACCCTGAGAAGGGGGACAAAGGGACCCCCAGACAGTGGCCCAGATCCTTGCACCTGGGTGACTATTATCTCTGCATCCCCTGTCAGCACTGATCTCAGTTGAGCCCACACATCTCAGTCGGCTTTTTTCTCTGACAGGCGAGGGGGCTGCTCTGGCAGCTTGGCTGAGGAAGCTGGGCTGCCTGACCTACATTCCCCACTGCAGAGGAGCTGAGCGCTCATCCTCTCCCTGGGGTGCCTGCCATCCCACTGGAACAGACTAGTCACCCGTGTCCATCCATCCTGCTCCCTACCAGCCACCCTTCCCATCACAGCCAGCGTCTCTTAAAGACACAAACCAGGTCATGTCTTTCCTTCCTGAAAACCTTCCAGGGGTTTTCTATCAAACTGAAAACAAAGCCACTTCCTTACCCTAATTACAAGACCCTTCATGGTGCACCCCTGCCCAGCTCATTGTATCCCATTGGTCTGGTATCCACCAATTATACTCTAGCCACATGCCCCTTTGCTCCATCCACAGGGCCTTTGTACCTACTATTTCTCTCTGCTTGTCATGGCAGCTTGACACAGCAGGTTTCTTGCCACTCTTGTCTTGCATTAAATGTCACCTCCTCAGAGAGGCCCAACTGCCCAATTTAAACTGGGCTGGATCCTGCAGTCAGTTTCTATCGTTTCTTACACGGAACTTATATTAAATAGTTATTGAATATGTGATTGAATGATGAATGAATGAGGCTCCAACTCCTATGTTAATGTTGTGCTGTGCTAGCCTGAGTCTTGGCCCCATCTCCTCTTCCTCTGACGGACCAAGAAGGCAGTTGGCAAAGGAGAAGTTGCTGTGCGGGGGGCTATGGCTTGGGAACCCCAGACTCTGGGATGCTCTCCCAAGTAATTGGTTAGACTAATGGGTGTCATCCCTGGCTGCACATTAGAATCACTCAGGAGCTTTTAAAATAGCCCCTAGATGCCTTGGGTCTCACCCCAGACCAATTAAATCAGAATCCCTGGTGTAGGGCCAGGGAATCAATGTTTTCTTAAAGCCCCTTAAGCAATCACAATGTGGAGCCAAGGTTGAGAGCTTGAGCAGCATGTCATTGGGGGCATGCGCGCACAACTCTGTGCATAAGTGCAGCTCAAGGGTCAGCATCAAAGGCAAGGGTCTGTGTCTTACTCAGCTTTGTAAACACCCACACCTACCCCAACTGTAAAGTTAGTGCCTACCCAGAGTGGGGCACCATAAATGCTGGTATATGTGTGCCTCTCTGAATCACTTAAAGATAATCTGTGAGTAGGAAATAGTCAAGATTTCTTCTGCACCTTGGAAGGACCTCCATTCCTGAGCCTTTATTATGCTAACTGCGGTCATGAGGACTGGGAATGCAGGAGCCAGCAGGCCTGTCTGAGTGGATTTACAGTGGAAAACGCTGGAGAAGCCAGACACTAGCTAGAGGCAGAGGCCGACTGAATAGAAGAGGGGAGCGGGAGGGGGGCCTGTCCTGAGCTGGGCAGTTGGCTTGAGCCTCAAGTGGAGCTTCAGTAAGAAGGGCATGGGGGAGAGGAGGACTGAGACTGATGTGGGAGATTAAGAGAAAAATTGAGGAACAAAGGGTTTTAAGTTTTGCTGCATTACGAATGCGATTCCTCATTAAGTATTTTCTCAAGAGGCAATGGTAAGTATTTATATTGCTTTTGCATTGTTTCTGGTTGCAGGACTGAATATATTATATGTGAGTCTTTGCCTAAGCCCTTTGGCTTTATATCCCCAGAAGCCACCCTCCTCTCTTCCTGCAGCTCCCTAACCCTTGCCCCCTGGAAGTCAACAAGGGAGGGAAGTTTCTGAAGGTCTCCTCTCTGAGTCCCTTAGTAAAAAGAGATGCCCAGATGTCCCATGGCTGCAGGTACAGTTGTTGGGGCCTGGACGTCTTGCCTCTTGCATCTCTGCTCTGAGTGCCTTCTCCTTGGGAGCCCTCCTGGGTTCCCCATCATGGGGGCCCTTACCTGATTTCCCAGAATATCCTGGGAAGAGGCTGGAATAATTAAGATAAACTTGACTTAAATTTAGACTTAAGGTCCCCACAAGGAAAATCACTTTGAAGACAACATGGCACCCAGATAGGGGCCCTTCCAGTCTCATCTTCACCTGCCCCTTGGGCTCTGGTGGGCTCTCCTCTACCCTAGGCCCTCCTGAAAGCCCACAGTGTGGAATTTGAGCCCCAGAGACCCAGGAGCTCCTCTTCTTCTGCTTCAGACATGTCATTTCTGTTGTCCCTCCTTTCCTGACCCTTCCCTGGGTGAACTGAAGCCCCCACTTCTTGCCCTGGTCCTAATCTCTGGGCTTATGGAGACACAGGATCAGGACAATTCACCTTGAGGCCCTCACTTGTGTTCGGGGAGTGGCTGGTGTTTCAACCCAGCAGGTGGCTGATGAAGATGAAGGTGGTGGAGAAAATGAGGCAGAGTGTGCTGGCAGTGAGGGCAGTAGCAGAAGGAAATCCAATGGCTGAGTCCGTGGCCATGAGAGACCCTAATCACAAGATTATTGTGAGAATAAAAGAAGCATTAAAGAGCTGTAGCAAGGGCTGGCACATAGCAAGTGCTTCAAATGTTAACCATGACTAGTACCAATGACTGAGTGCTTATGATGTGATCCACTCCGGGCTAGGCTCTCTGCTTGTCTCCTGCCCTCACTTGGGTATTCTTATTAACCTCATTTTACTAGTGCCCAGTCAGTGGGGTGTTTCAACTCAAACATGGCTCTTTGGTTCCCAAATCTCACCTTTTAACCATCTCAAGAAGGTGCAGAATTAATTAGGGTAGCCTAATTGCTATAAGGAATAATTCCCAAATCCTTAATATGATAAAAGGATCATTTCTCCTACTATGTAGTCCAATTGGGTATTTGGGAGCAGCCTTCCACATTGTGATTCCAGAACCCAGGCTCCTTCTACCTAGAGCTTTGCCAGCTTCCAGGGCTTTGGAACCCTTCATTGGGATCCCTTGCATCAAGATGGCAAATGAAGAAAGAGAATGTGGAGGATGGCATGAGGTGTTTTCAGGGCCAGGTCTGGAAGGGGCAGACTTCATTTCTGCCCGCATTCCTTTGCTAGAACTTAATCACATGGCCCTATGAAACTGGAGAAGCAGAGATGGTTGCACGAAGAAGAGAAATTGGGGGCACCAACATTCTCTGTTGCCAATTAGTGTTTAGAAGCTGGTAGACATCCTGTGTCTCCCTAGGAGTCCTGAGCTGGCACTGAGAAATAGTTTTTGCCTCAGAAAAGACTTTTTTTCCCTTTTTTTCTGGAATTTTTCCACACCCTACATTTGAAGAAAGATGTGGGTCTTGGTTCTTGGTTAGAAGCAGCAGACAACTAAGCAGAAGTGTGTAATAAAGGATACTAGGTAGGTCACAAACTCTGCAGGCAAGAAACCAGATGTGGAAGCTGCAGGGGCTAAAAGCCCCACTCCCTTTCTCTTCCTTTGATCTCACTCCTTCCCTAGGCTGGGAACTTGGGAGAAATTTCTCAGGGAAAGATTTCCTTTCTGCCCTGGCCTGCTTGCCCTTTATCATGCCCAACTACCTACCCTGGGAACATTCCCTGCTCCCCAAACTTCCCTCATCTCAGAGGTGCCCACAGCTGCTGCTACCAGGCTTTCCTTCTGTGAAAGTGACACCCACCCAACTACCCATCTATCGATTGATCCATCCATCCACCCACTTACCCATCCCACACCCTGGATGCCTCTGTGGGCTCCTGTTACTATGGTTACTCCAGGGCCTGAGTTTGCTTTGGTTTACTGAAAGAATCTCCATTCTAGGCTGTTCCCAAAACAGCATTACTGCTGGACTCAAATCCTGGATGGCTTGTGGGGTCCCACACTTCTTAATGGTCTCCCTACCTGCAGATCACACACTGTTCTCACATTGGTCCATCAAAGTGATCAGCTTCCTGGATTTAAAATAAAAGCTTTCTAGTATTTGAACAGAGAGGTGTTCTAGAAGTACAATGTCTAGGAGGCTGTCACAGGAAGCCAAGTGGAATAAAAAATAATAATAATTTTTAATAATAATAAAAGCTAACATTTACTGAGCACCGGCTATAAGCCAGGCATTGTCCTAAGGATTTCATGTCCATGAACTGGGTTAATCCTTAAGACAACCCACTGGGGGTACATTTTATGATTATCTGAGAGGGAACAGACACAGAAATATTGAGTAACATGTTCAAGGTTACAGAGCTAAGCAGCAACAGAGCTGGGATTTACAGAAAAACAGTCTGACTGTAGAGATTTGTTCTTACACACTGTATTCAAGACCTCTCAACAGCCATTCCTTCCCACTTAGGGATTCTGGAAGCTTCCCTAATTCATTTTTTTCAAGATAGGAAGTAGGTTTCTGAACACCTCCCCGGCATTCAGCTCTGCGCTGGAGGTGACAAATGGCTGTATGTGCAAACCCCCCTTTCCACTCTAGACCCACTTGACAGCAGCTCTCAGTTGCTCAGAAACCTGGGTGGGCCACAGCTGTTCTCAGAGGGAGTTCTCTGACCCTTATCACCCTGAACTGGTCTGTCTGTGGGCTCTAGGGGTTTTCTCAGGTCATAGCCAAGCTGCAGCTTGTCCTCAGAGGCCTTCAGGAGGGTGGGAAGAAGCAATCCCATCAGAGAAACCGAGCTGAGGGAAGACACAAGATGTTCCCCACGAGTGACAAAAAACCAATTCACACTCTGTCCTGCAGCCAAAAAATTAAGCTAATTTTTCACTTCTCTGCTTACGTGCAACTCAACTAAACATAGGCATCTAAGAATGCAAACAATGACTAGATTTTTCTTAATTTAGGGCAGTTTTAATTAAATCTTGCTAAGATGACAGAGGGTCTGGATATTTTTATCATGGTAGGAAGCAATGTGATTGGGAATAGGTGGGGAACACAATGCTAGAAATGCCTCCTCCTTTGCCCATTTCCTATCTGGGACTGACCTCCCAGGCCTGCCCCATTAAGCACATCTGAGGAAAGATGCAGTCTTGTTGGGATTCTAGTTTTCTTTGCTCTTGTTTTTATTAACGGAAGCTAGTTTCCTTACACTGCACTCTTTCTAACTAACTGGCGTTGAAGAATCCAAGTGACTTAGCAAGAAAAAAAAAGGTTTAAATTACAGAATTATTTCTGAGAAAAAATTTGGACTTTTTCAAAATTCATAGCATAAATATTAAGAAACCAAAAATCAAAAGTTTCAAAGGTACAGTCTTCTAGTACATAGTGCTCACCCACACCCACACTGGGTATAAGGAAGGATGACATTTCCCCAACCTCTCCAAGTATGAGGGAATCATGTGACTTGTTCTGGCCAATGAGCTGTGTTTGGAGGTAATATGTCATATGTGGGCCAGAGCATTTCATGGCCAGTGTGAGAGGCTGCAGCGATTTCTTCCCTTGCTAGGAGAGTACATATTGCAATGATGGTCCCACAAGATCAAAACAGCCTGGATCCTTGAGCAACCTAGTGGAGCACAGCTGCCCTGGATGCTCCTGAATCTGAAGCAGACTTTGTGTGCTTAAGAGGTACATTTTAGTTGGACTATATCACTGAGCTTTAAGGAGAGCTGGTTGTCTCCCACAATGAAGTCTCTTCTATCCTGATTAATACAACAAATAATGTTTTTCTAATAATCATTGTACAATAGCACCACATTATTTTAATTTATGTTAGATTATTTTGGAACTTCAAAATCATCAGTCTTGTTTAGTCCAGAACAGGCTGAAGTTTACTTTTGTTGGATTGGAATAAGATTGCTGGTGAACATATTTAGCTTATTTAAACAAAAGTTTCGTGTCAAAAGGAGGCTTCTAAGTTTACTGAAATTCCAGGGTAAGGTTGAAAGCAACTCCTCAAAATAAAAGTAGTCAGAATGAGAAGTAGACTCATTTCTCAGAGAATTATGGGTGTGGGCAGGTCCATAATGAAAACATTGACTTACCAAAGAAGACAGTAAGTGAGTGCTTGGGAAATACTGAGGTGAGAAGATGTCTGAAGAATTTTAAGGGATGCCTGGGTGGCTCAGGGATTGGGCACCTGCCTTCGGCTCACGTTGTGATCCCGGAGTCTGGGATCGAGTTCTGCATTGGGCTCCCTGCAGAGAGCCTGTTTCTCCCTCTGCCTATGTCTCTGCCTGTGTGTGTGTGTGTGTCTCATGAATAAATGAATAAATCTTTAAAAAAAAAAAAAAAGGAAGAATTTAAGAAGATTTTTCTGTGTGATATGCTGCCCCACCAAGAAAACCCCTGTTAAAATGTATAAGTTAAGGTAATGCCAACCAGTATAATATATATATGTATTATGTCTCAAATATAGTAGAAGTTTACTTCTTATCCATAAATGTCAAAATATTCATTCTATTGGTGGGCAGTTCTCCTCCAAGGGGTGATTCGGGGAATTGGCCTCCTTCCCATAGTCAACACAACCTTCCTATGTTGTAGGGTTACCTTCATTCAGCCAGGTGAAGGTAAAGCAGTGGGGGGAAGGGGGGTGTGAAGATGGATCTGAAATGTTCCTAAAGCTTGGACCTAGGGGTGGCATTTCATTGGCAGAACACAGTCATGTGCACTCCCAATTACAAGGGAGGCTGGGGAATGTTAACTAGCTGTGCCACCAGGTGGCAGAGGAATTGGGCCTGTGAGGACCTGACCAGTTTATGTCACAAAAGGACTTCCTTCTTTCAAAGTCAGATTTGAGTATGCTTTTAGATTGTAACTCCATGTAGAAAGAGTGTAGAAAGAGCCATAAGTGGACCAAACTCTGTGCAGGTTACACTTGGAAAGCCTGAGTGGCCCATAAGGCATGGTTTTCTGCTTTTTAGATTAAAATGATAATCATAGACCTGAGTCACAGATATACCTTCTGGGATCCCCAAATTGTTGGAATTATAGTACAAGCAAGTGTAGATGAATCAGTTACAAATACTGATAGCACAGGAAAGTCTGAGACACACGGTGGAACCCACTCTGACATTAAAATCACAATTTTAGAGAAGAGGTTGCGCCCCACAGAGAATTAAATAAATGCAAGGCCCTGTTAGTTGGTTAAATGGAGGATGCCTTCAAGAACTCTCTTTTGAGATTGCAAACTGGATGTTAGCATTTAATCTAATCCTCGTAGACACCCAACCGTTGTAAGACATAAGAGACTCTTACGCAAGGAGTGAGGAAGTTAATGGTAAACACAGTTGGACTAGTTCAGAGTTGCCCTGCTCCAGCTGGGGCCAGCTCCCCTGCAGCTCGGCTGCTACTGTGAGGCTTGCAATCAAGTTGGCTTTGAATTATTTATACAAGCTGACTGGTACTAGAAACTTAAGAAGTTCTATGCAAGGAACCAGAGAAAAGGACTTTGAGACGTGTTAGTGGTTCTTGGATTCAAGGATGGCAAGCCCTGAAGGCAAAGACCTTGTTAGATGAAGTACCACAGAGATTGTGTGCAGCTCTCAAGCCACCAGGCATCTGACTTAGTGGCCAGCCACTTCACTGCCCTCACGCAAGTAAAGGGTAGAGTGGAGAGAAGCCAGGATTGATATACTGGGTTCATAATTAGGACTCTACCACCAGCACAAATGTTTTCCAATGCTGCAGTAGGAGGAACTGCTATAGCAAGTCATCCCCAAGGGAGCCATAGAAGCTGGCTTGGATAATGAGAGGCACTTGGATCAATCCTTGTGGGAGAAAGATCAGCGACTTTTAGCAAAAAGTGGCTGAGCAATTCGAGATCTGATCTTAAACTTGGTGAGACTTCCTGAATTCCTTCTGTTAATATGCCTAATTGAACCTGAAGGAACAAAGAAAGGCAATATGGCACTTTCTGGAAGCCAGAGGGGATAATGGAATGCAAACCAGTGCAGTCAGAATAATTTGGGAGACCAGTGTGCCTCAACTTGAGAGGCAAGATGGATGGGAGAGCAGCTTCCCTAGTCCTATTCAAGAGATACCCAGATTCCAGCCCAGGACTTAGGTTGAAGACAGTACCCCTGAATTTGCTCCCAGAAGGGTATTGTTGGTCACATAGAAGCCATTTCTCAGGCTTTACCATGAGTGAGACAGTGTCACCCTGAGGCTATCATGGTCATTGGATTAAGTGACATGTGTGTTTTATTTGTGGCAAGAAACATCTCAAATTGTAACTGAAGATGTATGGTCTGTGGGGATTGCCAAGGGGCAGAGACTCTGGTGAATGAGGCGGGGTGGGTGGTCTCAGATGTCAATGATGCAATAAGTAGTGGTGGAAGCATATTGCAAAGGTAGCATGCCCAACATCTTAAATCCCATGTCTCCAAACTGTCAGGAAATAGAAGGGAGAATCTAGGGTGAGCAAGAGGATAAGTTGAAAGTGGAGAGAGGATTCATTGGTCACAAGGTCATATGACATTTTGACTGTGTACTTCTGAAAGGGAGTTATGCAGTTGATTTGTTGGCTCTGGAAACATTTAAAGATTTTATTGCACTGCTTTCAGACAGAGTAGAGCATTGGTTGGTTGGTTGCTTCTCATAAGTATTGCTGCTAGAATCATGCAAAATCCTTGTGCCACCTCATTTAGAAAATCTGTCCGAGTCTACATTATTCCTTTCAAAGATTTAAGAGTTGAATGCTTATTTCTTTTGACTGTAAATGACCAGATAGGGCCATGAGGGCACTCAGATTTGTGTGGGTTACACTTAAAAGGACACAGAAAAATGGATGAAGCTGATTGAAAATAAGCCTCATCTAAGTATTAAAACCAATTGGCCAAGCTTTCGGAGAAGGTGGTGATGGATACTTTGTTAGTATCTGATTCATTGTAATAATGAAATGCCATCGTAAAGACTATACTGCTGAAAATTATGTTCTCCATTGTAGGAGAAGCATGTCAAATCTGTTCCCCATCTTTTTTCTTCCTCCTACTGCCTGTACCATTTGCAAATGGCTTTGTCTTAGTGAACACATGAATATGTGTGTGTCCATGGAGAAGGAACTGAAAGTAAGGTAAGATGTGAGATTATGGTAGAAAAGAACACAGTAGGATTCATATCATGGACACATTTAATATTACTGTTTAAATTATACATTGTCAGCAAAGAGAGAAGTTAATATAAATGGTACAGGTGTTTTTTTATCAATCATATCATTGAATGAGCAACAATTTGATTGCTTATTTATTTATTTGTCTATGCATCCACTCATTCACACCTGTACATCTAATTCTAGAAAGAAAGAAAGAGAAAGAAAGAAAGAAAGAAAGAAAGAAAGAAAGAAAGAAAGAAAAAGAAAGAAAGAAAAGCATTTGAGATAGCCTAAATGTGTCGTATCTCTGATCTCTCCTTCATTTATTTGACAAATACTTATTAAGTAAGGCTTCTGAACAATATAGACGAGTAAAGGGGTAAAGAGCAATAAGGCCACATAGTAAATGAGGTCCACATGCTAGAGATGCCTGGAGGATCCCCGATCCAAAAGGTAATCCTTATCTCTCTACTCATTATGTGTAGAGCAATGTGGAGATGAGAGAACAGGGCTCACATGTCTCCACATGTGTTTTCACAAGAAGGAGGCAGATCCTCAGCATTTCAGCCATTCCTTGGCCTGTGCACACTCCTAGCTATGACTTGTACAGAGCTTGAGTCAGAGACAGCCTTCTAAGACCTTCCAAAGCCCTCTTAGCCAGCAATAACCACCAAGATATATTCCATTATTCTCCAGATCAGTGGTTTTTAATTTTTCCCCTTTTCTAACAGCCCAGATTAGAAATAATGTGGAAATACTTAGGAAACTCAAGTGCAGAGAAAATGGGACTGATTCAAAGGCCTTCTGTCCCAACAAAATCTGATTGCTGGGCCTCTGACTTGGGTCAGTTCTTTCCTTCTGGATGTGTGGCCCTCTTTGGCTTAGGAAGGGACTGATGAAGGGGTTTGAGAGACACAGACTTACCCTCCATAACCAAGCCTGGCCTAGAAGGCATTTGGCAGAGAAGGTGTGGGGCACTGTTCTGAACTTGAAGACAGCTGCAGATGAGTCAGAAGGGACTTCAGGCCGCCAGTACAAGGCCCCAAAGCCATGCTGACCATATTTTTTTAAGCCTTAAAATTGAAACACATGGTTTGACACGTGAGTTACAATAGGACAGAAAATCTGGAATTAGAAAATTCACATCATAGGATGGTATGGTGGAGTCCGAAGCAAGATGGGGAGGTTTGCCGTTGGTTGACCCGATGGTCCATATGTCAGACTTTGAGCACCCGTTTACATGAAGTGACATGCACAGGGCCCTTGTTGGCTGGAGAGCGTGGCAGGAAGGGTGGCAGTTGCCCTGGGAAGGAACGGAGAGAGATTGAAGGATGCAGGGAATGGCAGAGTGTCATGGGCCACTCCCCATGCATACAGGGGGCTTGGAAAGAAAGCCAAAGGGGTTGTTTTCATGAGGAGATTGAGGACAGTCTGGACACAAGCCAAACTGCTCTGGGGCTCACCCACAAAACATGAGAGATGCTGTTTTTCTCACTTGTGTGGGGCCCAGCACTGCTCTTACATCTCGTGGGATGGTGACTCTAGATGTTCCAAGAGATGATGCCTCCCTCTCACCCAAAATAATATTCTCCCAGGGTACCATTAGCAGTGGATTTCCAGAAAGCTTCAGCTAAGTGAATGAGAACATGGGGCTTAATAGACAATTTAGGGATGAGAGGTCCTGAGTGAGAAAATAAGGCAGGTAGAGGAATACTAGGTCACTGATGTTTATGAAGCTTAAAGAAGGCCAGCCACATTATAGAAAAAAAGTAGACCACGTGACAGGGGACATTATCTTCCAAACTCAAAATTGGGTCGTATAGTAGGAGACATATTTGGATAATAGCGTAAAGGATCTGAATTTTAGGACTGGTCTGGAAAACTTGCCAAAGCAGTATAAGATTGACTTGATTGAAAGGTTCATTTGATTGCATCCCTAAACTCTGGTTACATGCACTTATTTATACAGACTATTGTCTCAGCAGAAAGGGAACCCACGGTCGACTTTATAAAACCAGAAGAAGCATTGCCAGCTAGCCCCTGGCTTTCGATTTTGTGTGCGTGTGATCTAACGTTTGAAAGAGACTGTGTCAGTGAGACCTATTTAGAATACAAATGATTGCTTAAACCCTCTTAAAGGCTTTAAAGAATATATTTTAATCATTGAATCTTCCCCTAAGCTCGGCAGAGTTATTCATGAATAAATTGTTGTGCCTTTTAGTCAACAGGAATTGGGCAGGCTTACTGAATTAATGGACCTTTCTCCTCTTCTGGTCCTTTTCTTGGCTATGGCAATATGCATTCCCACTAGCTTTGTGAAATGCAGATGGAGTATAATTTTCCCTAAATTGATCTGTTCTACACCATTGAATTTCAGCTATTTGCATTTTTACGCCAGAATCAAATTTAGCTTATTATTATTGTTGTGGAAAATAATTATAATCCTTTGATTGTCACGGCACTTGACAATTTAAAAAAAATATTCACAAATACTATTTCATTCCATCCTCACTATAACACAGAGGACTAAGCAAAGTAAGAATTATCAAATGTACCTCCAACTCCAAACTGCTCCTTTTTTCCAGAGGGTAAATTGAAGTCCTTAAAAGTTAGGTGACTTGCCCACAGCCACAAAGATATAAACTGTGGAAGCAAGACTAGAACCCAGGGTGAGTGGCTTGGTCAGTCCTGAGTCCTGGGCTCATTGAGCCCTGTCCTCAAAGTCCATCAGGCGGGTTTGATCATTGTTGCCTTGCGGGCTGGGCTCCCTGTGGGTGATAAACGCGTAGGTGCCAGCACAGCACCTGACATATGGTGAGGGCGTTGTTGTCTCCTTTTTCCTTCAGTCTCCAGAGGATTACAGGTGCCATTTAGAGGTCCTGCACCCACCAGAACTGAGAAGTGAGGGCATAAAGTTTTCCCCTCAACCAGTCTGGAGGCTAAAGGGCCACCAGTCATACCACACACGCATGCACACACACACATACACGTGCACAAATGTGGCCTCCTCTTGCGTGCTGGTCTCCAGAGCTGGAACTGACCTTTGCCATCATTGGTCCAAACCCCTTCTTTTTCAGACTTGGGAGTTCCAAACCGAATTCTGGATTCAAGCTACCCAAGGAAGGTGTTTTCTTTCATGTGGCAGGACAACTATATATACCATGTCTTATTTACCTCTTCAGGAGTCAGAAGTCCTCCCACCTGGTTCAGGGAGGAATCACATTCAAGTGCAAGTAACAGAAGACTCAATTGGAGCCATTTTCACAAATAACCTGCAGACAGCTGTCTGGAGGCCCCAGTTCACTGTTCTACGGAGCTGGCTTCTCAGAGATGGTCTCGGTCTTTTTCCTCAAGCTGTTACCTGAGGGTCTCAAGAGGTTGCTGTACCTCCCAGGGTGTGTCTGTATATCTACCAGGAAGAAGAAGGGGAGAATGGGACATGCTAACAAATTCTCCTTAATCTCATTGGCCTAGGCTGTGAGTCAGCCGAAGGGTTTCTCTGGCAGCAGGAGCCTGCTCACCTGTGCTCAGAGCAGGCCCGCCCTGACCCTCTCCCCAGGGGCAGCTATCAACCAGTCACTAACCAACCAGGAACTGAGGATCAATACCCCAGCTCTTTTGCCCCTGTGGGGGTGGTGATTCCAAAACACTTGTTCTGCGCTGTGTTCAAGAGTGCTGGGTGGGACGAAGCTTCACTTCAGCCCACTTGCTTCACATTGCGTCTGTCACTGGCCCCATTCCCTCCTTGAGCTGGCCTGCTGATGCTTTCTGGTGCTTCCCACTTGCACTAGAATCATCCTCTCAGGGTCTTTTTTTGCGGGGGAAACCAAACTAAGGTGACGGGGAGCCCCACGATCAGAGAAGTGAAGCAAATTGTGCGCCGTTGCCAGTTAATAAGTAGGCACCCAGGATTCAAATCTGGAGCTTATGATTCATAGGCTGACTTCTCAAGGCCTACCCTGGATTGTGAGTGTCTGACAGCCCCTGGCTTCGAAGGGGAACTGCAGCAAGATGGGGACCACCTCCAAGTGGAGGCCTGTGAGTGTGTGGGAGGGGCGGGGAAGTGTTTGGCTGTCCTTTGCCCCCATAAAGTGAGGGCAGCCAGGGGAACAGCTGGGGGACAGGCTGATTGCTCAGTTTTGAATTCTTCTTCACAATTAGCTCAAGGCCATGAAAGCTGTTCAAAGAAAGGTCAGGATCTCCCTGGAGGCTCTCCTCCTCTTCTGGGGCTATGTGCTCGGTGCTAGCAGCAGCATGAGGTCTCCTCCTTCAGCGGCCCACCCAGGGTCCCTCTAGAGGGGAAAAAGCAGATGCTGGTCTCCTGGGGCACTGCTTGGAAAATGTGCTCGTCAGGGAAGGTTTACAGAGAACATGCTGCATGTTCCTTCTCTGGGAAGAGCAAATCCCACCTGGCAGCGTCTCTTCTAGGACTGAAGGAGCAGGCACAAACTGCCTGCAGACATGTCCTCTTCACCCAGCTGGCCCTACACAGATGCAGCCCTCATGAGTCAGGACACACAGTCCCAGGGTGGGGGATGCAGATGACACGTGCTGAACCCAGTGGAGGCCGTCCCCAGGCTCAGCAGAGCAGGGCTCTCTTGGTCCAGCAGACACAGAGGCAGAGGGGGACTCCGGGGGCTCCCCTCTGGCTCTGCCCTGCCCCTCCCATCAGGCACAGACCTTTTCCCTTTCTCA